>NC_141550.1:92207500-92522500 GCF_021556685.1 Rattus norvegicus | reverse complement strand
CATAGGCATTTGAGGAAAGGTAGGATCTGTGTAAATGATTTATAAAGATGCACAACCCCCATGACCCATACTTTGAGCCTTTGATCTGACTCCAAGATTGGCTCTAACTTTTCTTCCTTAATAAGAGAAGAAAACATTCCTTACTTTCTACCAATATCCTATGTGTCCCTGGTCCAATGCCTTGCTCTTAGTGACAAAAGCCTGGAAATTTCAGTGGTAACTCCAAACCCCACAATTTATCAACAACATGTGTGCACACTGTGTTCACACTGTGTGAAAACACACACACACATACACACACACACACACTCACACACAGACACACACCCAGTGTGAACTCCAATCAACCTCGTCTACAGTGAGACTTGCCTATCACGTCTGTTTCACTGTTAGTAAATCGATGTCTAACTTATTTTATTGCCAGATATATTTAAAGTGGCAGCTGATGACCAAATGCAGTCGTTTCAATGATTTTTTTCAGATTTATTGGTATGAATGCATGGTGCCTGCAGTGGTCAGAAGAGGGTGACAGATACCCTAGAACTGGAGTTACAGAGTTTGCTTATCAATCTCGATGTGGACCCTGGAAACTCTTGCTCTGCAAGAGGAGCCGGTGTGCTTAACAGCAGAGCCCATCTCTTCAGCCGCTAAACACAGATATTTTTATAAATAGCTTCGTAGGAAAGTCAGATGTTGTGAGCATCAAAGATCTAGGCTCCCAGCAGAAAGAGGGGGCAGGCTCTAAACATTTCAGAGATGTGACTGGTTGCCTACTTTCTCATTAAGCTGTCCATGGAATGATCTGGCTGTTTTCACAGGGTCTTGTAGCTCAAGATGCTTTCACACTCACTCTGTAGCAGAGGATGACCCTGAATTCCTGACCGACTGCCTCTGCCTTCCAAGTGCTGGACCACCATATCTGGTTTAGCTCTTACTTCTTAGAGCAGAAACAAATGCAGGGAAATGTGCTGGAAATCACTGTGTACGAAGGAACTCAGGAGGTGAGGCTCAGAGAAAGAGGGATGATGGAGCCTTAGGAAATGCCAGCCCTAGCATTCCAATGTACCCTATAACTCCCAGAGGATGAAAGGAACATCTTCCAGGCTGACCTATATCTTGTTGACACTGTCTAGCCAGATGTTTTTGATAAGCCCCTTCATTTCCATCTCTACCAAAGCAGACTTGTCACTTCAGCCCAATTTGTGGCCACACCAGAGGCACTGGAGTAGGGGAACCTCTATCCTGTTCCTTCTACCTCTGAGCCTGCCATTTCCCCACACAGAGAAAAGAAGGGAGAGGAGGAACTCCAACTCTTTGTCTCTGCTAAGAAGATAGAAAGATACCCTTGTTCCTAAACACTCGTCTTCCTGGAAGGGGCAAGGGGAGAGGCACAGCAGAAGGCCGAGGTAGAAGGGCATGAGTTAGCTCCTGCCTCTCTACCTATGTCCACAGTTCAGTAGAAACTCTGCTCTACTTAAAACATTGGGACAGACTCTATGGTTTGGACACAGCAGCTAAAATGATGGCTTCCAATGCTCTCCAGTTGAACACAGTAGAAAAAAAAACCCAAAAACTAAAAAACTTCCTAATGCTACTGATTTTACACCAGGAACTAAGATGAAAAATACTCTGATAGAAACAACTGATTAGTGGAGATTAGGTATATAAGGCTTCACATAGCCCAGAGTCTCCTCAAACTTGGTATGTAGCTGAGGCTGCTCTTCAACTCATGATCCTCCTGAATTCACCTCCTGAGTAGGGGGAGGAGGGATGTGCTACCATACCGAGCCAAACACAATTTACATACACCAGAAATTTCCAGAGTGAGTACTGTTCATGACTGGCCTGGGGCAGCTGATCATCTCAGCCATCACTGTCACAGCCCTTCAGTCTTGAATCTGAACTGGTCACGATGCATCTCCAGAACACAGTTGTGCTTGTAAGTGTTCACTGAACTTGCATTTCTAGCCTTGGATTGAAACTGTCTAGCAGGACTAGAGGGATGGTTCAGCACTTAAGAACTCTTGCTCCTTTTAAGCTAAGTTCCAAGTCCTCACATGGGGTGAGTCACGACTGCATGTAACACTAGCTACACACACACACACACACACACACACACACACACACACACAGAGTAAGTCTCTAAGAGATAACGTCAAGCATGGTCTGGAATGTAGCCCAGTTGGTAGAGTCCTTGCCTAGCATGACAAAAGGCCTGAGTTTGTTCCCAGCATGTACCAATGTGATGTTACATGTCTATAATTCAAGCACTTTTGGGCAGAAGTAGATGATCAGAAATTCAAAGTTATCATTAGCAATAAAGTGAGTGTGAGGTCAGCCTTCGATATATGAGCCCATGCCTCAAGAAGAAAACAAAATGTCATGCAAGCCATGTGTGCTCATCCCAATTCATGTGGCCCCAGCATTTTACTTTGTGAGAATTTTTAACTAACATGGGCACAGAATCATCAGAGAGATGAACTGAAAGATTTCTTCAAGTTAACTCTGACTGTAAATGTAAGATGGCTTGGATCTGGGTTGCCCAAAGAAAGCCAAGGATTATTCTCAGCTACAGTACAAAATCAGTTTATTGAAAGGTAGCTTACAGTCAGTGATGTCTACAGAAGCATAAATACCCTGGAACGTCACAAAGCTGAGACAAGGGAGAAGGAGGTTACTGTATGTTAAACTGATTAAATAATTACTGAAAGCTTGGTCATCATGTTTTAAATATCTGATCATTTTTAGTTACATATCTCTATCTGATATGTGCCCATGAGTATAGGTGTTTGTAGAGACCTTAGGTATTGGAACTCCTGGAGCTGGAGTTGCTAGACATGGGTGTTGGGAACTGAACATGTCCTCAACAAAAGTAATATGAGATCTTAACCAATGAGCCATTACTCCAACATATCATATTCACGCTTAAGAACTTTTGGTCCTGGACACCCGTATTAAGGTGAGCTGCTTGGGAATGATGTTGTTTTCCTAGTAAAGTGTCAAGATCTGCTTAACTATGTTTCCAAAGGCATTTTTCTTTAAGCAAAGTTTCCCCGTGTAAAGGTCTATAATGAGGTCATATATAATATACATTTTATTTGAGTGCAGTAGAGAAGAGTCAAATGAAAGGGAAGGGCCCAAAGCCACACTGGACATCCATATACACAGAGACAGATTACACAGTCCTGGGGACCCACACCAGAGGGGCAGACAAAAACACAGCATGCAATATTAGCACCATGAGCTTTTAACTAGTTAGGGCTCGGGGCTCTGCTGGGATGTCCAACCTGTGCCTCTAAGAACAAATAAACAAATAACCTCTGTACAAAGCAGCCACCTACGGGAAATACTGTAATCTGTAATAATACTTAGTAATAATAGTGGAAATCTGGCCATCTCAAACAATAATCTTATGTAGTGCTGCCCCCTGCTGGAGGACACAGAGTCTGGCTTGGTTGGGTGCCTTCCAAGCCTTCCAAGCGGACCCAACTAAGACAGAAAGAAAAAGCATGAATTTTCTCTGTGACTTGGCAGACAAAGGCACTATAACACTGGCATGGCTGAGACTGAGTCTACTGTCACCAGGATGTGCCCAGCACAGTGACCTGGGACTCATCTGTCACCACTGATGGACTTGCCTCCTCCCCGGGGACTGAGGGTACTGTCCTGTCTACTAGGTCTCTTCTTTTCCCAGTTCAGCAGGCAAGGATGCCCTGATGAAGCAGTCTTAGCCTCACCTGCCTTCCAATCATGTACATTACAAAAATGCATGCTTTTAAAGACAGGATTAGTAACCGAGGCTGAACAGTTATTTTCCTTCTGGCCTCTTCCGTGTGTGCAGCTAAGCAGATCTCATTTGGTTTGAACGAAGATTTCAAACAAGTCTTATTTTAAAAAATCAACCCTATTGTCCCTGCTTTATAATTTCCCTCCCCTTTGAAGCCACGGTATTGCTGTCTGTGGCACTTGTTCAGAGCAGGCTCTATGCACATATCAAATCATCTTTCTCCACCAGCAAACAGTATTGCCCTCTCTGAGATGGCAGCAAACCTCTGCTTCATGTTGTCATGTGCACACAAAGAAACAACAATGCCATGGACCTAGCAATGCCAAACCACTCTCTGCTCTAGACCAAAGCTGGAGGCACACTGAGAGATATGTGTGCTGTCCCATCACCTGCCTGGGACTTGAACCCCACCCTGGGACTCATGGGCACTTGGTTATGAATGGGCAAGGAAGGGTGAGTCTTGCCTTTACTGTGTTTACAGAGAATCAAAGCCAAGATGCTGGGCTGAGTGCTGGGGCTACTGAAGCCTCATCATCAGTGGGGGGAGCACATGTGGGTTCCCAAGACTTGAAGGACCTTGGTGGAGTAGGGCCTGCTTCCTTCCCTCCTGTAGCTGTAGAGGGATATGTCCCTGAGAGTTATGTCTGGCAGGGGAATCTCTGGGTGATCACATGTACTGAAGGGCCTGGAGTGGCCAGTGATGCAACTGGAAATGAGATGATCGAGTTTCCCAGCTCTCTTGGAGGTTAAGAAGGATCTTCCCCTGTGTGTGACCATCCATGACCACTGTTCTCTGCAGCACCCCCTGGGAACGTACAGAAGACATTTCAGCCCAGGAAGGCAAACTTTCTGAAAGTCTTGCTTCCACAGGGATGTCATCTGTACTCCTCGGTGCCAGCCTTTTGAATCTGTCTACATCTTCATCTCCTGTATGATTCTCTAATCCTGTATGTTTTTCTAATGAATAAGGAAAGATTTTTTGGTGCCAATTTAAATAGTTTTATTATTCCATGTTGCTTGTTTTGGGTCCCTGTGGAACAATGCTATACCCTCTACTTTGACTTAATCCACCTCTTCAATGGTGGGGCCTGAAGAACCACCACCAGATGGAGGAGCTCCTCCACCAGGGAAGCCACCAGGCATTCCTCCAGGCTTGCCACCAGCACTCTGGTACAACTTGGTGATGAGAGGGTTGCAGACCTTCTCCAGTTCTTTCTGCTGATGCTCAAATTCTTCCTTCTACGCAGTCTGGTTCTTATCCAGCCAGCTGATGATTTCATTGCACTTGTCAAGAATCTTCTGTTTGTCTTCATCATTTATCTTGCCTTGAAGTTTCTCATCCTCAACAGTTGCTTTCATGTTGAAGGCATAAGACTCCAGCGAGTTCTTCTATAGACATGACTTGAAAATTGTCCATGAATTCTGCTGTTGAGGATTCAGCCAACATCAGAATGAAAATATGTGAGAATTGCATCTAGGATGAACATTTATGCCTTGCCTTCTGATTATTCTCAAAAAATAGAGCATAACAACTATTTATAAGGCATTTCTCTGACATATTACAAGTAACTTAAATATAGTTTAACTTACATAAGAGGCTATATGTATGTTATATGTACATACGTCATTTTCTAGAAGGGATTTTTAATATTCATAGCTTTTGGTATTCATGGGATGCCTGAAACCAACCTCCAATGAATACTATGGAGAACTATTATTTATGTATGAGGATCAATAAAACCCCTGGGCATTATATATTTGTGACCAATATATACTACGAAAGAAATTATTGGAGCTGTAATATTTTAACTCACACCCATATACTACAAGAATGAATCCACTAGGAATTTCTTAAATTACTTGAATAAGAAGGGTAATACCTAAATTAAGTTGGGATAGAAAAAAATGAAATGCCCAGAGATATCAAGCATTTATATTTGGTAATAGACTTAGAACTCTGGTGCTAGAACCAGATTAAGGAAGCATGCCATATGTCTATTACTACATAGACTTCACATTAGAGTTAATAAAAATTTCATAGACTATCCTAATGTAAACATTAGGATAACCGTCTAACCCTGAATGAACCGTGCCCTAGTTTGGTTTCTATTGCTATGATCAAACACGAAACAATATAGCACTTTCAAAAAATGGCACTGGTTCAACTGGGGATCACCATGTAGAAGAGTGCAAATCGATCCATTCATAACACCCTGTACCAAGCTCAAATACAGGGGGATCAAGGACCTCCACATAAAACCAGATACACTCAAATTAATAAAAGAAAAATTGGGGAAGAGCCTCAAACACATGGGCACTGGGAAAAGTTTCCTGATCAGAATACCAATGGCTTCTGTTCTAAGATCGGGAAATGAGAAATGGGACCTCATAATTGCAAGGCTTCTGTAAGGCAAAGGACACTGTCATTAGGACAAAACAGCAAACAACATGTTTGGAAAAGTTCTTTACCAATCCTATCCAATAGAGGGCAAATATGGAACATATACAAAGAACTAAAGAAGTTAGACTCCAGAGAGTCAAATAACCCTATTAAAAATGGGGTGCAGAGCTCAAAAAAGAATTCTCACCTGAGGCATATTGAATGGCTGAGAAATACCTAAGGAAATGTTCAACAGCCTTAGTCAACAAGGAAATGCTAATCGAAACAATCCTGAGATTCCACCTCATACCAGTTAGAATGGCTAAGATCAAAAATCAGGTGGCAAAAGTACCCATTGAGGATGCTGAAAAAGAGAAACACTCCTCCATTGTTGGTGAGATTGCAAGCTGGTACAACCAATCTAAAAATCAGTCTGGAGATTCCTCAGAAAAATGGACGTAGTACTACCTGAGGACCCTGCCATACCATTCCTGAGCATATACCCAAAAGATGTTCCAAAATATAAGAAGGACACATGCCCCACTATGTTCATACCAGTCTTATTTATATAATTCCCAGAAGCTGGAAAGAAGCCAGATGTCCTTCATGAGAGAAATGGATACAGATAATCTGGTACATTTACACAATGGAATACTACTCAGCTCTTAAAAACAATGACTACATGAAATGCTTATGAAACTTAATGGAACTAGAAAATATCATCCTGAGTGAGGTAACCCAGTCACAAAAGAACACACATGTTACCACTCACTGATAAATAGATATTAGCTCATAAGCTCAGAATATGTTAGAAACGAGTCACAAACCATATGAAGCTCAAGAAGTGGGAAGATAAAAATGGTGATCTTCATTCCTTCATAAAAGTGAGAGCAAAATAATCATGGGAGGACATACAGGGACATAGAGTGTATCAGGAACTGAAGAAAAGGTCATCCAGAGACTGCCCCACATTGGAATCCTTCCCATATTCAGCCTCTAAATCCAGTCACTATTGCTGATGACAAGATGTGCTTGCTGACAAGAGACAGATATGGGTGTCTTTGAGACGCTCTGCCAGAGCCTGACTGATACAGATGGGCTAACCTTTGGGTTGAACAATAGGACCCCAATTACGGAGTTAGAGAAAAGACAGAAGTAGGTGAAGCGGCTTGCAACACCTTAGGAAGAACAACAGTATCATCCAATGAGACCTCACACAAGAGCTCCCAAGGACTAAACCAGCAACCAATGAGTACACATGGAAGGACCCATGACTCCAGCCACATATGTAGCAGAGGATGGCATTGTACCCATCAATAGGAAGGGAAGCCCTTGGTCCTGTGAAGGCTTGTTTCCTCAATGTAGGGAAATGCCGGTGTTGAGTTTGGAATGGGTGGGTGGGAATTGGAGCGTCTTCATAGAATAAGAGGGAGGGGGAGGGGATGGCCGAGGCTGGGAAAGGGAGTAACATTTAAAATGTAAATACATAAAATATCCAAGAAAAAATACAGTTGAAAAAACCAAATACACATAGTGATACCCTAACAACATGAAGCATTTATGCGTTTGGTTTTGAAGCACTGAATTTGGACAATGGAAGTTTGTAATACAAAGAGTAGATGGTTAAATATTCCCAGCTACCAGACTTGTTTCTATTTTTATTCTTTTATCCCCTTACTCCTTTTAATATTCTTTCTTTATTTCATTACTGTTTGGACTATCACATTGTTAATGCTCTTCGCTTTAGCTGTACGTACAATATTATTCAAGAGTAAAAAGGGTGAACAATCGGGTTGAAAAGTATGCAGTTTACTCACAAATGGTGTGGAATAGACAAAGATGAGCATGTAGATCTGGATCCTTTAGGTGTGTGGGGGGTGCAGGGCTTGCTGTGATGGGAGAACTGGGTTCTGATGTTGCCAAGTATTAACGGTTTCTGTTGCTTATGTCCTTGTGCTTGAGTGCTGCCATCTGTATATCTCTGGGTTTGATTGGTCTAGCTGTCTCTCACTGGAGTCTGTCCCTACTGCAAGCCTGTTGACCTGTGAGCCTGTGATTCTGTGATGCTGGATACATCAGAACTTCTTGATGGTCAAGCTGCTTCTACGTGTGGACTCAGTGGGGTCATCTAAAATTGTGAAAGCATTAAGAATAATATTACTTTTGAAATTACTCTGTTCATATATAGAAGTAAATATTCATATATACATACACACATATACAAATAAATAATTAGGCTCCAAATATCAAATGTGTTCCCACAATTTTTATATCTCTTTTTTATCATTTTTAATTTAACCTGTGTATTATCCTAATTTTTAAACAGCCTTAAACTTCCTTGACCAATCTAGCAATTAGTTACAAAATTTCTAATGGGAGAAATTGAGGAGTATACTCTCTGGCAACATTCCAGACCCCACTTGAAAATGCCTAGTGTCATCTGTGCCCTCTGAACACAGGGACCTAGGAGCATTCAGGGGCACGACCCTTCTAGTTCCTGCCCTCCCTGACAGCTGAAAATCAGCTGCCAGGAGCAACTACAACCCTGAGAACAGAACACTCTGTTCTTGGAACTGGCTGAAAGTGAACAGGAAAAGAGGTCCACAGGAGTGCAGACACACGGGCCTACAGGAGAATCAAGCCACAGCCAGAAACAGCAAGACAAGCTAACATCAGAGACAAACTGATGATGAGAAGTAAGCACATGAAGACAAACAACAGAAACAAAGACTACTTGGCATCATCAGAGTCCAGTTCTCCCTTCAAAGGAAATATTGGATATCCAAACACACTGGAAAGGCAAGACTTAGATTTTAAATCCCGTTTTATCATGACGATGGGGGACTTAAAGAAGGTCAGAAATAACTCCCTTAAGGAAATACAGGACAACATCGGTAAACAAGTACAAGCCCTTAAAGAGGAAACACAAAAATCCCTTAAAGAATTACAGGAAAACACAACCAAGCAGTAGAAGGAATTAAACAAAACCATCCATGAGTGAAAAATGTAAATAGAAACAATAAAGAAAGCACAAAGAGAGACAACCCTGGAGAGAGAAGATCTAGGGAAGAGATTAGGAGTTGTAGATGGGAGATTTACCAACAGAATACAAGGAAGAGAAGATAGAATCTCAGGGGCAGATGATACCATGGAAAACATCAGAAGAACCGTCAAAGACAATGGAAAAAGCAGAAAGTTCTCAGCCCAAAACATACAGGAAATCCATGGAAGAATGAGAAGCTCAAACCTAAGGAATATAGGTATAAAGAGAGAGAAGACTCCAACCTTTAAGGGCCAGTAAATATCTTCAACATATTATAGAAGAAAACTTCCCTAACCTAAAGAAAGAGATGCGCATAAACATACAAGAAACATACAGAACTCCAAACAGACTGTAACAGAAAAGAAATTTCTCCTGTCACATAATCGTCAAAATACCAAATGCAGAAAACAATGAAAGAAATTTCAAAGAAGTAAGGGGAAAAGGTCAAGTAACATATGAAGGCAGACCTATAAGAATTACTCTGGACTACTCACCAGAGATTATGAGAGCCAGAGTTCCTGGACAGAAGTCATACAGAACCTAAGAGAACACAACTGTGAGCCCAGGCTATTATATCCAGCAAAACTCTCAATTAAGATAGAAGAAGAATCCAAGATATTCCATGACAAAACCTAATTTACAAAATCTCTTTCTACAAATACAGCCCTACAAAGGATATTATGTATAAAAGCCCAACACAATGAGGGAAACCACACCCAAGGAAAAGCAAGAAAGTTAATCTCTTTGCAACCAAAATAAAGAAGAGAAACACACAAACATAATACCACCTCTAAATACAAAAATACCAGAAAGCAACAAGCACTATTCCTTAATATCTCTCTACAAAAATGGACTCAATTCTCCAATAAAAAGATACAGACTGACAGATTGGATACTTAAAGAGTACCCAGCATTTTGCTCCATAGGAAACACACTTAAGAGACAAATATTGACCCTATCCCAGAGTAAAAGACTGGAAAACGACTTTCCAAGCAAATGGTCCAAGGAAGCCAGTGAGAGTAGTCATTCTAATGTTGCATAAACCAAAAGTCATTAAAAAAGATAAGAAAGAAAACGTCATATTCATCAAAGGAAAAATCCACCAAGATGAACTCTCAATCCTAAATATCTATGCTCCAAATGCAAGGGCATATATATTCATAAAAGAAACCTTACTAAAGGTCAAATCACACCTTGTACCTCACACAATAATAGTAGAAGGGTTCAACACAGCTCTCTCATCAATGGACAGACCATGGAAATAGAAATTAAACAGAGACATAGAGAAATTAACAGAAGTTATGACCCAAATGTACTTAACAGATATTAATAGAACATTTCATCCTAAAACAAAAGGATACACCTACTTCTCAGCACCTCATGGTATCTTCTCAAAAATGAACCATATAACCGATCATGGAAAGAACGCCCACATATACATGGAAGTTGAACAACGCTCTACTCACGTATAACTTAGTCAAGGAAAAAAATGAAGAAATTAAATACGTATTAGAGTTTAATGAAAATGAAAGTAAAACATATCCAAACTTTGGGACACAACGAAAGCTGTGTGAAGAAGAAAACTCAAAACTGTGAGTGACTGCAAAAAAGAAAAAGACAGGGGAGAGCATACATCAGTTGCTTGACAGCACACATGAAAGCTCTAAAACAAAATGAAGCAAATGCACCCAAGAGGAGTAGAAGGTAGGAAATAATCAAACTCAGGGCTGAAATCAACCAAGTAGAAAGGAAAAAGGTCTATACGAAGAATCAACAAAACCAAGGGCTGGTTCTCTGAGAAAATCAACAAGATAGATAAACCCTTAGACAGACTAACCAGAGGGCACAGAGAGTGTGTCCAAATTAACAAAATCAGAAATGAAAAGGGAGACATAACAACAGAATCTGAGGAAATTAAAAAAATCATCAGGTCCTACTAAAAAAAAAGCCTATATTCAACAAAACTTAAAAATCTGGAGGAAATGGACAGTTTTCTAGACAAATATCAGGTACCAAGGTTAAACCATGAACAGATAAACCATCTAAATTACCCCATAACTCCTAAAGAAGTACAACCAGTGATTAATAGTCTGCGAATCAAATAGAGCCCACCACAAGATGGGTTTAATGCAGAATTCTATCAGACTTTCATAGAAGACCTCATACCAATATTCTCCAAACTATTCCACAAATTAGAAACAGACAAAGCACAACAAATGTCTTCTATGAAGCCACAATTACTTATACCACAGAAAGACCCAACAATGAAAGAGAATTATAGACCAAATTCCCTAATGAATATCAACACAAAAATACTCAATAAAATTCTAGCAACCAGATCCAAGAACACATCAAAATGATCATCCATCATGAGGAAGTAGACTTCATCCCAGGAATAGAGGGATGGTTCAATAAATGGAAGTCCATCGACATAATCCACTTTATAAAAAAACTCATAGATAAACACTACATGATCATTAGATGCTGAGAAAGGAATTGATAAAATTCAATACCCTTGCATAATAAAAGTATTGAAAGATGAGGAATTCAAGGCCCATACCTAAACACAGTAAAAGCAATATACAGGAAACCAGAGCCAACTTCAAACTAAATGGAGACAAATGTTAAACAGTCCCACTAAAATCAGGGAATAGAAAAGCTGCCCATTCTCTCGCTATTTAATACTAAATATAGTTTTTGAAGTCTAAGCCAGAATAATCAGAAAACAAAAGAAGGTCAAAGAGATACAAATTGGAAAGTAAGAAATCAAAATATCACTATTTGCAGATAATATCATAGTATACTTAAGTGATGACAAGAGTTCCACCAGAAAACTACTAAGCCTGATAATGAGCAGAGTGGCTGGATATAAAATTAACTCCAAGATATCAGTAGCCATCCTCTACTCAAAGGTTAAAGAGGCTGAGAAAGAAATCAGGGAATGATACCCTTCATATTACTCCCAAATAATACATAATACCATGGTGTGACTTTAACCAAGACAGTGAAAGATCTGTATGACAAGAACTTCCAGGCTCTGAAGAAAGAAATTGAAGAAGATCTCAGAAGATGGAAAGACCTCTCAAGCTCATGGACTGGCAGAATTAATATGGTAAAAATGGCCATTTTGTCAACGCAATGTACAGATTCAATATACTCTCCAAAATACCAACTGAATTCTTCATAGAGACAGTATGAGCAATTTGCATATTTGTTTGGAATAACAACAACAACAAACAAAACCAAACCAACCAAACAAACAAAAAGGAACGAAGGTAGTTAAAAGTATTCTCAACAATAAAAGAAAAGTCCTTCTGGTGGAATCTCCATCCCTGACTTCAGCAGTATTACACAGCAGTAGTTATGAAAACTGCTTGTTAGTTATACAGAGACAGACAGATAGATCTGTGGAATTTAATTGAAAACCCAAAAATGCACCCACACACCTATGGTCACTTGATCTTTGACAAAGTAGCTAAAGCCATTCAATGGAAAAAGATAGCATTTTCAAGAAATGGTGCTATTTCAACTTGATGTCAGTATAGAAGAATGCAAGTAGATTCGTTCTTATCACCCTGTACAAAGCTTAAGTCCAAGTGGATCAAGGACCTCCTCATCAAACCAGATACACTCAAACCAATAGAAAAAAAGTGGGGAAGAGTCTGAAACACATGGGCACTGGGGAAATTTTCCTGACTAGATCACCAATGGCTTATGCTCTAAGGTCAAGAATCTACAAATGGGACCTCATAAAACTACAAAGCTTCTGTAAGGCAAAGGACTTTATCATTAGGACAAAAAGGCAACCAACAGATTGGGAAAGATCTTTACCAATCCTACAACTGAAAGAGGGCTAATATCACAAATATACAAAGAACTCAAGAAGTTAGACTCCAGTGAGTCAGAGAACCCATGAAAAAAATGGGGTACAGTGTTAAACAAAGAATTCTCAGCTCGGGAATACTGAATGTCGGAAAAGCACCTAAAGAAATGTTCAACATACATCTGTAGTCATCCAGGGAATGCAAATTGAAACAACCCTGAGATTCCACCTCACACCAGTCAGAATTACTAAGATAAAAAAAAACTCAGGTGACAGCAGATGCTGGCAAGGATGAGGAGAAAGAGGAACACTCCTCCATTGATGGTGGGATTTTAAACTGGTACAACCTCTCTGGGAATCCCTGGGAAGGTTCTTCAGAAAATTGAAAATTAGACTATCTGAGGACCCTGCTATATTTCTCTTGGCCATATTCCCAAAAGATGTACCAACATAAAACAAAAACCCCAAAAGAACAACAATTCCAACCAACCAGAGCTCCTAGGGAGTAATCCACTACCCACAGAGTACACATAGACTGACCCATGGCTCCAGCTGCATATGTAGCCGAGCATGGCCTTGTTGGGTACCAATGGGAGGAGAAACCCTTTGTCCTGCCATGTCTGGACCTCCCACTGCAGTGGAATTTCAGGGCGGGGAGACAGGAAAGGTAGATGTTTGGGGAGGGGAACAAGCTTATAGAAAAAGGGGGAGGGCAAATGGGATGAGGGATTATGAATATGATATCAGGAAAGAGAATAACATTTGAAATCTAAGAACAATTAAAAAATTAGAAGAGGAAAGAAAAATAAAGAAAAATTATCCAGTAAAAATAAAATAAAATAAAAAATAAAAATATAAAAAGAGCAAACTACAAAAAACCAGTTACATACAATCAGACTTAAGGGAACTAGCTCGGTGTATATAGGTGTTTGCTGGGCAAATATAGACATGAGTTTAAATCTCCATAAAAATCACATCTGACTGCATATGTGCCTCTAAACCAAGACTTGAGAGCAGCAGACAAAATATTGGTGCTGGCATGCCAACCTAGCTTCAAGTTCAGACACTATCTCAAAGGAATAAGCAGGATAATGATAGAGCAGGACACCCGAACTCCTCCTCTAGACTGTGCATGCGAACAAATGCTCACAACCAGGTGTACACACAAAAACACACACACACACACACACACACGCATAAAATATTTTTTGAAGAGTATAGAAGACAATCTTAACATAACTAAGTTAAAGAGAGGAGGAACCAAGAAAACACCAGGTGCAGTCTCAGAGTATCTCCTCAACACATCACATTGCAAAGACATCATGTCTGGATTCAGCCCCCTTTACCAAACTCACTCCAGAGAGCTGCTGCAATCCTCCAGCCACATGAGGATGCAACAAAAGGCGCAGCCCACAAGTTAATGTCCTGGCTGACTGGCCTGTGGCATTTTGTTGTAACCCATGAGTCTCATGCAACAACCCCAAAGCCACACTGTCATGCTCTCTCACTGAAGCTCAGGCTTGCTGGCAACTCCTGCTGAGACTAGTTTTCTGTTCTTTGATATTTCATGAGTGATACTCTAATTCATGTTCCTCTATAGCACACACAGAGGCTGCATGCAAAACTCCAACCTTAGGTTGGCCTCCTGAGCTGTTCAATAAGTTGCAAAATAGTGTTATGACTGAACATCTCACAATCCTCTGAGTTTCCCTCAGATGATGACGTGAGTTTGGTAAGCTCAAACATATGATTTCCTTGTTCTTTTACCAATAAAATGAATTATAGTTATATCAGATGTCTTTATAATATGTACCCCAAAACAAAAGTATACAGAGGAGACAAATACCCACGTTTTACATAAGTAACAATGCAGATGCTTCTGAAAAGCCTGACTTTTACAGGAAGGACACCTTTACTATTGGTGACATTTTTTTTCAATTTTTGTTTTTATTAACTTGAGTATTTCTTATTTACATTTCGAGTGTTATTCCCTTTCCCAGTTTCCAGGCCAACAATCCCCGAACCCCTCCTCCTCCTCCCCTTCTTTATGGTTGTTCCCCTCCCCATCCTCCCCGCTTTGCCGCCTCCCCCCACGTTCACTGTGGGTTCAGTCTTAGCAGGATATTGGTGAATTTTGAAAATGTTTTGAAAAGAAATATTTGAATATAACAAAAGATTCTTAATTTTTGTTTTCTACTATATTTCAAAATCATCATATGACTTTAACTTTTATACTCTATCTTATTAAATATGATTAAATAAATTTTTTTCATACTTTGTCCTTTTCATTGGAAGTTTTCTTCGAAGACCTACAAAAATATAATTTACATTCAGATGAATATTAAATTTGTAAAATAAAACAGAAAAATGTTTATTTCTCCTATTCATAAAATTTACCAGCTATTAGAAATAAAATAATTTTCTACAAAAGAAATATGCAGTAGACAAGAAGGGGAACCATGACTGCAATCATAAAAATTGAAATTAAGACTGGAACACAGCTCAGGTTAACAGAAGGCACTGCTTCTGCACAGGAGTTGAGTTCAGTGGCCAGAAGCCATGCTGTGTGTCTCACAACCAACTCTTTTAACTCCAGATCTACAAACACGTAAAACCTGTGGCTTCCACCACCAACTCTAGTCATGTCTGCATACAACTACAAGCACAGACATGTACATGTTATTTAAAATAATGATGATAACATTAACATTTTTAAAAATAATATATTTTGTTCAAATATTATAAGCGTTAAGACAAGGGAAAATGTCCTTCCTCATTTGTTTGATAGAAGCAAATACACTAACATCTCCATTGTCATTTCCAGTAAGAACTTGGAATGAGGTAGACACAACTGTACCAGGATTTTAAATCCAGAGGTGTTCAAAACACAATACAGAACTAAGATCACAAAAGGGGTCAAGGGAGCTCCAGTGGCCCAAACCTGCTCAGGGAAGACTTGAGGAGTTGCTTTAGCCTGGAAATGTACACTAAATCTTTATTTATGTCTTCACACTTTTGATTGGTGTTTGGTTGAGAATTTTTGCTCTATTTATCAAATCTTGGCGAGGAAAAGCTTGTTTTGTTTAACAAACCATGTGTGCCTCTGCCTTCGGGGTTGAGGATTCTAGGATGACTACTGATCAGTTATTTTCTCTATCATTTAGAAACTATCAATCCTAGCTTTCTGTCTGGTAAGAAACTGGATGAAGACACTATGGGAAAAACATGGGAAAGTCTCACCCCTAAGGATGGTAGTCACAGTGCAGTTTGGTCAAAGTATGCCAGGGTCAGTGAGAAGTTAATATTTTATTCTTATGTGAGTCCAAGAAAAAGATCCATTTTTCTCAAGTGCAGATGGGATAGCTTCCACAAACCAACAGTTGTTACAGAATGTTAGGGTCTAAGTGAAAAATGAACCAGGTTATCGATTGACTAATACATGAATGTTAGTGTGTGCCCATTAGTTTGTGTCATATTGAAAGCAAGCTGGAGTAATTTGGGAAAAAACTGAATTGAGTTTAGGTAAGGTCATGGAACCTTTTAATTGATTGATGACATTGAGTATAAGGTCATGGCTCCACATAAGTACGGAACTGTATAATATTACAAACAATAAAGCAAACTAATACACTGTCCATAAACCAGTGTTGGATATCAGTTGTGAATCGTTTATTATAGTTCATATGATACCACTCATTATTTTTAAAGTAGAAAGAGGCTTTATTGGGGTTTGGATATCTACTATCAAGAGAGGATCCTGTTCTTGAACATTGGTCTCTGGCATGTGACCCTGTTTTCTGAGGTTGTAGAAAATCTGAAAAACATAACCTAGCAGAAAGAAGTAGGTCATAGGAGATATAGGGACAGCTAACTGGGTGTAACCATCTTCCTCAAGTCTCTACTGCCTCACTGACCTTAATCCTTTCCTGTCTGGAGGACAGAAAATAAAGAAAACTAGTGGACTGTGCCGAGCCCTCATTGGTCCATTTCAGCTCTGACCTCAAAAGGAACCATTGTGAGGTCATTTACTTCCTTAGTTACTGAAAACACATCTTGTCTGTACAGGGCATTAGCTGTTGGTTGGTGGCTGGGTTAGTTGGTTGGTTTGGTTGGTTTGTTTGGCTGTTTGGTTGGCTGGTTGGTTGGTTGGTTGGTTGGACAGCAATTGCATTTATTCCGTTAGCCACTGAACTTGGATATTCATGAATTGTTGAATCTGAACACAGTGAGTTTTCCTCTATATTCCTATGTCTCACTTTAGACTTGTTTGTTTTCTGTATTTAAACTAAGTCTCTCTTCCTGTACATTTTTGTTTGAATATTGAATAGGAGAATTTTTCTTTGTTGATTTGATTTATCACTCGATTTTACATTGTCATATTTTACATGCATTTATTCAATGAACTAATTTTGAACAATAGTTTATGATAACTACACAGCATGAACAATTTCCTAATGGCATTTCCAGACATGTACATGATGAACTTTGACCATATTCCCATGATCACACTTTCCCTGGCTTGTCCCTTTCAGGTTCCTCAGTTTTTCCCTTTTAGTTTGTACCCTTTCTTTCCAAGTACTGGCCCAATTGTTCAAGTTCTCCTATTCAGAGGACTGATAGGCTGCATTGGGTGGTCTACTAAGAAAAGGCACCAACAGGTCGCTGTGATTTAGCAGGAAGCCTCCCCCTAGCCGGTTAACTTGGGATCTTCCTTGCAGTGCAAAACTCATGACCCTATGCAAGCTACAAGGCAATACTTAGATCCTAATTTTTTGACGATAACTATGAAAGTAGGTAGCTGAATAGAATTCAAGGACAGAATAGATATAAGTCTAAGAAGATCCAGTTTTATACTGCCAAGAAGAACCTTCCAAAGTGAGACATATGATACTATGACCCTTCATTTACCTGGGTCATTCTGTTGGCAGCTGTCATTCCATTGAATTGCTATCTTCTATCTTCAGGAGAACAAATGTGACTCTGAAGCTAGTGTGGTACCAGGCACAGGAGGTCGGGCCAATAATGAACTTGAAGCAAAGGAACAAGCATGGGCCTTTGAGTCTTGCTGGCAAAACAGCTTAAAGTACACGTCCAGGAAAAAAGTACCTAGTGCTGGAAATGTCTGCCCAGCATTCCACTGGACTCACTCAAACAACATTTAGAGAAAGAGAGGGAATTTTATATTAACAATGTGTCTCTCCAAATTTCCAAACCTAGGCTTGAATAAAACTACTTCCACCATTCCTATAGTTTTTATCTGTTAGTGGAATGGCAGTGGAGAACAGAACCTTCATAGTCAAGCAACATAGAGCCTTTCAGGATCCTTTTTGCTTTCCATGACATTGCTCAGGAAGGAGGGTTGTATTCCCTGGGACATTCAAAAATCTAACATCTGATTAGAGACCTAACAAGTAGAAATTTGAAGCCCATGGCTGGACCATACCTGTAACTCCGTTTCATTGTTTGAGGTTTAGCTTGTTAGCATTGCTAGGAAATGCTTTGTGTGCAATGTGTACACATGTGGTGCTTCTACATGACTATGAACATTTCAAGAGGGAATGTCCTTCCTTGACCTCTGCTAAACTGCAGTCCATTTCCTTTGGCATCTGTCATGGAGTTGGTTCTTAGTGAGTCCTGTCAGATTCCTTTAATGTGTAAAACTGATGAGTTGTGGTGAGAGGGGATAGCAGCATACATTCAAACACATGCAAATGGCTCATAAAAGCCCTTGCACCTCTGTCATTAATGTCATAATCTCATGTGTAATCCCAATGGGTCTAAAGTTACTTTCCAGAGGTTTGGGAACATGGATCAAGCAAAAATACATAGCAGCCACTTCTTTCTTTCATTTCGCATGTGTGTTTTTGTTCCATGAGACAGACGCTCCTGGAGCACAGGCTGGAATCATCATTTCCGAGTAGCCAAAGATTACTTGAAGTGATGATCTTCCTCCTCCACTTTCACAAATTTTATAATTAACATGGGCTCATCTTTATGAGACTATCCTGACTTTAACTTTGTCCTATGTCTGTCAGAGGACCCTGAGGGACTCTCATCACTCTGGGTCCAGGTAGCTTACCCAAGTCTAGATTTTTCCTATCTGACTGTTTTGTGCCAATTCCTACTTCAACCTTCAACCCCAATTCAACAGCAGTAAGATGTGGATACACAGGAAACTGCTACAGGGCACAACATGTCACCTGCACCAAAGATACACTGATCTCATACTTTTTCTGGACCCTCTGGGAATACATACACAGGGCCAGTTAGAATTAGAAAGCAGCCTTGGTACATAATTAATTTGTTGGGTACCTGTCCTTGCCTTGCTAACATCCTGATGCACAAGTAATCAACTTCTGTTGTTTTGAAGGTCAAACACAAGGCATTGTGTTTGAGAGCAGAAGGACCCAGAGTTTCAGAACACGGCATCTACTACATCAGTTGTTTATAGGTTCCTGGCTTACGGGTGTTTACTTGATCATTTGGAACATATCAGCTCACTGTTTCTAGATCTTGAGCTTGGTCAGAAGTCTCAAGCCTGAGGGCAGGCAATATGGGATTAATGGTGTCATATTCCTCTCAGCCCCACAAATGGTAGTCTCATGCCCAGGGGTGCAATGAATAATAGCATTTTGTCACAACAATCAAGGTAGTCATGACTTACAATCCTTTGGCAACCACTTGTCGGAATTTAAAAAGTAAATAGAATACATTGAATATGGACATGAATTATTACAAACTTATGAAGTCTGGGGTCCATGTGAAAAGCAAGACAATGTCCATCCACTTGCCATTGAATATCAGAATCCATAAAAAACTGGAGTGCCAAAGCTCTGGCGTCCATTGTCATTCTCAGGATTCCTTGTTTGATTATTAATGACAAAAGTGTCCTTGTTAAAGATGGAGTGTTAAGTGTTTGAACATTGTTCCCATTAGGTGGTGCAATTTGGGTTTGATTATGGTCCTTGGGCAGGGGTACAAGTAGGAAGAAATGGGTCACTGGGTAACATTGGGGACACACTCTTGAGTCAAACCTGCCCTCTAGTGCTCCAATGACCAAGACTAGCCTTCCTGTCCATGGAGACAGAAGCAGAGGAGAAGCAATGGACCGTGCCTAGCCACAGTGTTGGCTACCCTTTGCTCTAACCTCCCAAGGAACCCTGTGACAATGGATAGACACCTGTCTACGTACAGCTCTGATTGAGGCTGCATTCTGTCCTTACAGGTATAGAAGCTGTTGCTTGGCTGGAAAGAAATTAGAGTTTGAAGAAACAGAAATTAGACTTGGACATTCAGGAGCTCTTGGACCCTGACATAGTGAGTTTCTCCAAATTGGACACTTCAACTTGCTCTTTTTGACTTTGGTTTCTGTATTTGCTGGCTTGAGTTATGCATTTACATTTCCATGTTTTTTATTATCTTCTATTTCACGTTTTATTAAATTATGTTTGCTATGTTAGAGTATTCTATTTTTTCACTTCATATGTATGACAGATTTGCATCCTCATATGCCTTGAGTACCATATCCCAGATGCATTCTGTGGAGGTCAGAAGAGGGAGTCAGGTTTTCTGGGTCTGGAGTTACAGGTGGTTGTGAGTGTCTCACACCATCCCTAGGATTGATATAATAACATATTCACATAGCATAACTCAGTTGTGTAAGAAAATAAAATCTCTCTATACCTGTCTATAGTTCCACTTCCCCGAAATCTGATTCCGTTGCTAACCTGACAGCTCATACTAATAAAATTATATAGAAAGACTTGTATCACTATTTTAAGTGGTGTATACCACCTGTGAGTGTGCTGTATAGGTGTGCTTAGAGTAGAGAGTTGTAGTAACCCCTGGAGCTGGAGTTAGGGTAGCTGTGGGCACCTGTGTTCTGAGAACCACCTACAGGACCTCTGCGCGAGTAGTCAAATTTGGGAACTCCAGATGCAGATCGCCATCCTGCACAGTATAGGTTTTCGGGGATCTGTTCTCTTTACACCTTCTCTTGAAGGTGGTGTTCTAGATGCCTCTACTCAAAGAGAATGCTGAGATCAGGAGAGAGGATGGTGAGCTTTTCCAATTTAGTGGCTTTTAGTGTCTAGGATACTCTGTTTGCAGTTGGTCCCTGACAACCGCCTCTATGTCATATTTTGCATCTGCTCCTTTGCAGTAGGTCCTTGTCCTTCCCTTCCCAGTATGTAAAGTACGTGGCTAGATTGTCTGATGTTTTTCTGAGCTTTTTTCCTCATATCTTTAATGTAGGAATTTGAGCATATCAACATGTTCTGGAGCCTGATTTTAAATGTCTGTTTTATTTCTCATTGCAAGTTTGCTTCTAGCCATATAAAGGAGGGCCTGATCATGGAGCAGGACCCAGAGAGCCGAGACTCTATCGAGAACTTTACCACTGACTATAAGATCATAAGAACCCTGGGAAGGGGACGATTTTCAGTCGTAAAAATGGCCTATCACGTCCCAACCCTCACCTGTGTAGCTATAAAAGTTCTCAAGAACACCGAGAAGTGCTCCTCAGTGATGAGCAGGGAAGTTGACATTCTAAAGTCCCTGGGCCATCCTCATATCATCAAGGTGGTCGAAGTGGTCCAGACAAGAGAGGCCACCCACCTGGTCATGGAGCATGCCTCTCAGGGAGACCTACTGGACCGAATCCGGGAATGTGGATATTTAAAGTCGTGGGAGGCCCGAAGAATGTTTAGACAGATATTAGAGGCAGTACAATTCTGCCATGACAATAATATTGTCCACCGAGACATAAAGGCCAACAACATTTTGATAGACGGAAGGTGGAATGCCAAGCTCTGTGATTTTGGCCTCGCTGCTAAAACACTTCCTGGGCAGAAGCTGATTGATTTCTGTGGCACGCTGCCATACTGTGCGCCAGAATTCTTTGAAGCTGAGGAATATGAGGGCCGCCCATTTGACGTATGGAGTGTAGGTGTCCTCCTCTTCTTCATGGTGACTGGGCACTTGCCTTTCCTAGGCAAGTCATTTGCAGAGGTGAGGAGACAAATCAGTTCAGCCAATTTCAGCATTCCGCCTCACGTTGCCAACGATATTTTCAATGTTATAGTGGAAATGCTGATGATAAATCCCAGCAGGAGGCCCAGCATCCAGCAAATTATGATGCGCCCCATGATCAAAGACAGCCAGGACTACTCACCACCGACATCCATACAGACGTTCACAGGAACACCAAGCCCTAGCATCATCAAAGCCATGAGAGTCATGAGGCATACACCTGAGAAAAGCACTGAGTCTCTGATAGACCCAAATATCAACGAGGTGCTGGCAACATACTTGATTCAACAGCACAAGCCACTCAGGAAAGTCTGCACACACCACCAAGTGGAGCCAGGTCTAGAAGATCTTCACTCCTTCCCTCGTTTTCTTAAGAGAAAGGGACCTCTTCTCTCCTCCTTCACCTTGTCCTCAAATTCATCCAATATGCGGGAGAACGAGGATAGGAAGAATTCCAGGAAGGTTGTCAGAAGGCATGATGTGGGCTACCAGCAAACAAGGACCAACACTCTCCACCTCGACCGCCTGGACTGTCCTATAGCTGAAGAATTCAAGGATAACAGGCTGCAAATCAGGAAGACATTCTCAGACTCCAAGACTGTGTTGTCTTGTAGTCTAACTGAACATATCCAGTCACCTCGACTTCAATACACCTATTCCACTACAGCAGACAGGAATGTGTCCTCCTTCATACCGCCACATGATTTCTGTGCATCACTGCAGACACCTAAGGGGATAAGCCTTGCAGGCTGCTCTGGAGATACCTGGCAGAGAGAGACACTCGTGGACAAAAACACCTTCATCAAGGAAGAGGCCATGGTTCATGAAGATACCGTCACTAGTGGCCAGCCACAAGTTCCTTGCCCAGCTTCCCGTCGGGGATGGCGTCACCACTGGAAGGGGTTTAAAAAGACAATTAGTAGAAGCCTTTGAAACCTGTGCTGCTGTCTGCCACCACCATCGGAAAATCAAGTCTCCTGCAATAACTTGGCTCTCAGGAAGAGAGGAGAACATTGTGTCACCCACAGGACCAGGTGGGTGCATGTCCTCATTCATTTCATCCATATTTGTTCCTGTCCTTTGTGACAAATGATGATGGCCCTTGAGGCACACAGAAACTTGACAAAATGTAACTTCAGAAAGATTAAGTTCATAGAAACCCCTGAAGGGTGATCTGATGCTTCGTGACTCATAAGGGGAATCAGAGACACTGATTAAAGCAGGACGAGAGGGATGTGGGGGCATTCCCAAATGGGGCAGAGAGTTCTGAGAAAACCAGTGGGGTGCTATGGCTCTTTATGGAAAGCACTTGAAGTTCTCTTTTTTTCTTTTTCTTTTTCTTTTTTTTTTTTTTTTTTTTTGCCGGGGTTCTGTTTCGTCTCTTTATTTTTTTTTAACATTCTTTTTTTTTTTATTAACTTGAGTGTTTCTTATTTACATTTCGAGTGTTATTCCCTTTCCCGGTTTCCAGGCAGACATCCCCCTAATCCCTCCCCCTCCCCTTCTTTATGGGTGTTCCCCTCCCCACCCTCCCCCCATTACTGCCCTCCCCCCAACAATCACGTTCACTGGGGGTTCAGTCTTAGCAGGACAAAGGGCTTCCCCTTCCACTGGTGATCTTACTAGAATATTCATTGCTACCTATGAGGTCAGAGTCCAGGGTCAGTCCATGTATAGTCTTTAGGTAGTGGCTTAGTCCCTGGAAGCTCTGGTTGATTGGCATTGTTGTTCATAAGGGGTATCGAGCTCCTTCAAGCTCTTCGAGTTCTTTCTCTGATTCCTTCAACAGGGGTCCCGTTCTCAGTTCAGTGGTTTGCTGCTGGCATTCGCCTCTGTATTTGCTGTATTCTGGCTGTGTCTCTCAGGAGCGATATACATCCGGCTCCTGTCGGCCTGCACTTCTTTGCTGCATTCATCTTGTCTAATTGGATGGCTGTATATGTATGGGCCACATGAGGGGCAGGCTCTGAATGGTGTTCCTTCTGTGTCTGTTTTAATCTTTGCCTCTCTATTCCCTGCCAAGGGTATTCTTGTTCCCCTTTTAAAGAAGGAGTGAAGCATTCACATTTTGATCATCTGTCTTGAGTTTCATTTGTTCTAGGCATCTAGGGTAATTCAAGCATTTGGGCTAATAGCCACTTATCAGTGAGTGCATACCATGTATATCTTTCTGTGTTTGGGTTAGCTCACTCAGGAGGATATTTTCCAGTTCCAACCATTTGCCTACGAATTTCATAAAGGTATTGTTTTTGATAGCTGAGTAATATTCCATTGTGTAGATGTACCACATTTTCTGTATCCATTCCTCTGTTGAAGGGCATCTGGGTTCTTTCCAGCTTCTGGCTATTATAAATAAGGCTGCAATGAACATAGTGGAGCACGTGTCTTTTTTATATGTTGGGGCATCTTTTGGGTATATGCCCAAGAGAGGTATAGCTGGATCCTCAGGCAGTTCAATGTCCAATTTTCTGAGGATCCTCCAGACTGATTTCCAGAATGGTTGTACCAGTTTGCAATCCCACCAACAATGGAGGAGTGTTCCTCTTTCTCCACATCCTCGCCAGCATCTGTTGTCCCCTGAGTTTTTGATCTTAGCCATTCTCACTGGTGTGAGGTGAAATCTCAGGGTTGTTTTGATTTGCATTTCCCTTATGACTAAAGATGTTGAACATTTCTTTAGGTGTTCCTCCGCCATTCGGCATTCCTCAGCTGTGAATTCTTTGTTTAGCTCTGAGCCCCATTTTTTAATAGGGTTATTTGTTTCCCTGAGGTCTAACTTCTTGAGTTCTTTGTATATTTTGGATATAAGGCCTCTATGTGTTGTAGGATTGGTAAAGATCTTTTCCCAATCTGTTGGTTGCCGTTTTGTCCTAACCACAGTGTCCTTTGCCTTACAGAAGCTTTGCAGTTTTATGAGATCCCATTTGTCAATTCTTGATCTTAGAGCGTAAGCCATTGGTTTTTTGTTCAGGAAAATTTTTCCAGTGCCCATGTGTTCCAGATGCTTCCCTAGTTTTTCTTCTATTAGTTTGAGTGTGTCTGCTTTGATGTGGAGGTCCTTGATCCACTTGGACTTAAGCTTTGTACAGGGTGATAAGCATGGTTCGATCTGCATTCTTCTACATGTTGACTTCCAGTTGAACCAGCACCATTTGCTGAAAATGCTATCTTTTTTCCATTGGATGGTTTTGGCTCCTTTGTCAAAAATCAAGTGACCATAGGTGTGTGGGTTCATTTCTGGGTCTTCAATTCTATTCCATTGGTCTATCTGTCTGTCTCTGTACCAATACCATGCAGTTTTTATCAATATTGCTCTGTAATACTGCTTGAGTTCAGGGATAGTGATTCCCCCTGAAGTCCTTTTATTGTTGAGGATAGCTTTAGCTATCCTGGGTTTTTTGTTATTCCAGATGAATTTGCAAATTGTTCTGTCTACCTCTTTGAAGAATTGGATTGGTATTTTGATGGGGATTGCATTGAATCTGTAGATTGCTTTTGGTAAAATGGCCATTTTTACTATATTAATCCTGCCAATCCATGAGCATGGGAGATCTTTCCATCTTCTGAGGTCTTCTTCAATTTCCTTCTTCAGTGTCTTGAAGTTCTTATTGTATAGATCTTTTACTTGCTTTGTTAAAGTCACACCGAGGTACTTTATATTATTTGGGTCTATTATGAAGGGTGTCGTTTCCCTAATTTCTTTCTCGGCTTGTTTCTCTTTTGTATAGAGGAAGGCAACTGATTTATTTGAGTTAATTTTATACCCAGCCACTTTGCTGAAGTTGTTTATCAGCTTTAGTAGTTCTCTGGTGGAACTTTTGGGATCACTTAAATATACTATCATATCATCTGCAAATAGTGATATTTTGACTTCTTCTTTTCCGATCTGTATCCCCTTGACCTCCTTTTGTTGTCTGATTGCTCTGGCTAGAACTTCAAGAACTATATTGAATAAGTAGGGAGAGAGTGGGCAGCCTTGTCTAGTCCCTGATTTTAGTGGGATTGCTTCAAGTTTCTCTCCATTTAGTTTAATGTTAGCAACTGGTTTGCTGTATATGGCTTTTACTATGTTCAGGTATGGGCCTTGAATTCCTATTCTTTCCAGGACTTTTATCATGAAGGGGTGTTGAATTTTGTCAAATGCTTTCTCAGCGTCTAATGAAATGATCATGTGGTTTTGTTCTTTCAGTTTGTTTATATAATGGATCACGTTGATGGTTTTCCGTATATTAAACCATCCCTGCATGCCTGGGATGAAGCCTATTTGGTCATGGTGGATGATTGTTTTGATGTGCTCTTGGATTCGGTTTGCCAGAATTTTGTTGAGTATTTTTGCGTCGATATTCATAAGGGAAATTGGTCTGAAGTTCTCTTTCTTTGTTGTGTCTTTGTGTGGTTTAGGTATAAGAGTAATTGTGGCTTCATAGAAGGAATTCGGTAGTGATCCATCTGTTTCAATTTTGTGGAATAGTTTGGATAATATTGGTATGAGGTCTTCTATGAAGGTCTGATAGAATTCTGCACTAAACCCGTCTGGACCAGGGCTCTTTTTGGTTGGGAGACCTTTAATGACTGCTTGTATTTCCTTAGGAGTTATGGGGTTATTTAACTGGTTTATCTGTTCCTGATTTAACTTCGGTACCTGGTATCTGTCTAGGAAATTGTCCATTTCCTGAAGATTTTCAAGTTTTGTTGAATATACGTTTTTATAGTAAGATCTGATGATTTTTTGAATTTCCTCTGAATCTGTAGTTATGTCTCCCTTTTCATTTCTGATTTTGTTAATTTGGATGCACTCTCTGTGTCCTCTCGTTAGTCTGGCTAAGGGTTTATCTATCTTGTTGATTTTCTCAAAGAACCAACTTTTGGTTCTGTTGATTCTTTCTATGGTCCTTTTTGTTTCTACTTGGTTGATTTCAGCTCTGAGTTTGATTATTTCCTGCCTTCTACTCCTCCTGGGTGTATTTGCTTCTTTTTGTTCTAGAGCTTTTAGGTGTGCTGTCAAGCTGCTGACATATGCTCTTTCCTGTTTCTTTCTGCAGGCACTCAGCGCTATGAGTTTTCCTCTTAGCACAGCTTTCATTGTGTCCCATAAGTTTGGGTATGTTGTACCTTCATTTTCATTAAATTCTAAAAAGTTTTTAATTTCTTTCTTTATTTCTTCCTTGACCAGGTTATCATTGAGTAGAGCATTGTTCAATTTCCAAGAATATGTGGACATTCTTCCTTGATTGTTATTGAAGACCAGTTTTAGGCCGTGGTGGTCCGATAGCACGCATGGGATTATTTCTATCTTTCTGTACCTGTTGAGGCCCGTTTTTTGACCAATTATATGGTCAATTTTGGAGAAAGTACCATGAGGAGCTGAGAAGAAGGTATATACTTTTGCTTTAGGATAGAATGTTCTATAAATATCCGTTAGGTCCATTTGGCTCATGACTTCTCTTAGTCTGTCTACATCTCTGTTTAATTTCTCTTTCCATGATCTGTCCATTGATGAGAGTGGGGTGTTGAAATCTCCCACTATTATTGTGTGAGGTCCAATGTGTGTTTTGAGCTTTAGTAAGGTTTCTTTTACATATGTAGGTGCCCATATGTAGGTGGCATAGATATTTAGGATTGAGAGTTCATCTTGGTGGATTTTTCCTTTGATGAATATGAAGTGTCTTCCTTACCTTTTTTGATGACTTTTAGTTGAAAATTGATTTTATTTGATATTAGAATGGCTACTCCAGCTTGCTTCTTCTGACCATTTGCTTGGAAAGTTGTTTTCCAGCCTTTCACTCTGAGGTAGTTTCTGTCTTTGTCTCTGAGGTGTGTTTCCTGTAGGCAGCAGAATGCAGGGTCCTCGTTGCGTATCCAGTTTGTTAATCTATTTCTTTTTATTGGGGAGTTGAGGCCATTGATGTTGAGAGATATTAAGGAATAGTGAATATTGCTTCCCGTTATATTCATATTTGGATGTGAGGTTATGTTTGTGTGCTTTCATTCTCTTTGTTTTGTTGCCAAGACGATTAGTTTCTTGCTTCTTCTAGGGTATAGCTTGCCTCCTTATGTTGGGCTTTACCATTTATTATCCTTTGTAGTGCTGGATTTGTAGAAAGATATTGTGTAAATTTGGTTTTGTAATGGAATATCTTGGTTTCTCCATCTATGTTAATTGAGAGTTTTGCAGGATACATTAACCTGGGCTGGCATTTGTGTTCTCTTAGGGTCTGTATGACATCAGTCCAGGATCTTCTGGCCTTCATAGTTTCTGGCGAGAAGTCTGGTGTGATTCTGATAGGTCTGCCTTTATATGTTACTTGACCTTTTTCCCTTACTGCTTTTAATATTCTTTCTTTATTTTGTGCGTTTGGTGTTTTGACTATTATGTGACGGGAGGTGTTTCTTTTCTGGTTCAATCTATTTGGGGTTCTGTAGGCCTCTTGTATGCCTATGGGTATCTCTTTTTTTAGGTTAGGGAAGTTTTGTTCTATGATTTTGTTGAAGATATTTACTGGTCCTTTGAGCTGGGAGTCTTCGCTCTCTTCTATACCTATTATCCTTAGGTTTGATCTTCTCATTGAGTCCTGGATTTCCTGTATGTTTTGGACCAGTAGCTTTTTCCGCTTTACATTATCTTTGACAGTTGAGTCAATGATTTCTATGGAATCTTCTGCTCCTGAGATTCTCTCTTCCATCTCTTGTATTCTGTTGGTGAAGCTTGTATCTACAGCTCCTTGTCACTTCTTTTGGTTTTCTATATCCAGGGTTGTTTCCATGTGTTCTTTCTTGATTGCTTCTATTTCCATTTTTAATTCCTTCAACTGTTTGATTGTGTTTTCCTGGAATTCTTTCAGGGATTTTTGCGATTCCTCTCTGTAGGCTTCTACTTGTTTATAAATGTTTTCCTGTGTTTCCCTAAGGGAGTTCTTCATGTCTTTCTTGAAGTCCTCCAGCATCATGATCAAATATAATTTTGAAACTAGATCATGCTTTTCTGGTGTCTTTGGATATTCCATGTTTGTTTTGGTGGGAGAATTGGGCTCCGATGATGCCATGTAGTTTTGGTTTCTGTTGCTTGGGTTCCTGGGCTTGCCTCTCGCCATCAGATTATCTCTAGTGTTACTTTGTTCTGCTATTTCTGACAGTGGCTAGACTGTCCTATAAGCCTGTGTGTCAGGAGTGCTGTAGACCTGTTTTCCTCTCTTTCAGTCAGTTATGGGGACAGAGTGTTCTGCTTTCGGGCGTGTAGTTTTTCCTCTCTACAAGTCTTCAGCTGTTCCTGTGGGCCTGTGTCTTGAGTTCACCAGGCAGCTTTCTTGCAGCAGAAAAGTTGGTCTTACCTGTGGTCCCGAGGCTCAAGTTCGCTTGTGGGGTGCTGCCCACGGGCTCTCTGCAGCGGCAGCAACCAGGAAGACCTTTGCCGCCCCTTCCGGGAGCTTCAGTGCACCAGGGTTCCAGATGGCCTTTGGTGTTTTCCTCTGGCGTCCGAGATGTGTGCACAGAGAGCAGTCTCTTCTGGTTTCCCAGGCTTGTCTGCCTCTCTGAAGGTTTAGCTCGCCCTCCCATGGGATTTGGGTGCAGAGAACTGTTTATCCGGTCTGTTTCCTTCATGTTCCGGTGGTGTCTCAGGCAGGGGTCCTGCCGCTCCTGGGCCCTCCCCCACGGGAGCCCAGAGGCCTTATACAGTTTCCTCTTTGGCCAGGGATGTGGGCAGGGGTGGGCAGTGTTGGTGGTCTCTTCCGCTCTGCAGCCTCAGGAGTGCCCACCTGATCAGGCGGTGAGGTCTCTTTCCCACAGGGTCTGGGAGCAGAGAGCTGCTGCGGGCCGGGATCCACCAGCGTGGGACCTCCAGCAAACACAGGACGTGCCCGGTCCTAGATGAACTTTGCCTCTGTGTGTCCCGATCTCACCAGGCAGCTCTCTTGCAGCAGACAAGTTGGTCTTACCTGTGGTCCCGAGGCTCAAGTTTGCTCGCAGGGTGCTGCCCAAGGGCTCTCTGCGGCGGCAGCAACCAGGAAGTTCTCTGTTTTTCAAAGACACCAAGAGCCTCTTTTCTGTGTCTTTTTCTTTTCAAGTCCTGAAGAACAGCAGCCTCAGCTCCATGGCTTTTAAGCCAGTGGTGGAGGTTGGCCTGGCTGAAAATTATACAGTCTCAGAGGAGCCAGGCCAGACGTCCAGGTGCCTGTGTGCTTGCAGGCCCCTTCTCCAGAGGAAGAGCTGTCCACACCACAGCAAGGTCTCTCCAGGTAAAACCCCAGGCAGGAAGGCCTGCCTTTTCACTGTGTCTTGCTCAGAAGGGAGGGATGAAGTAGAACAGTGCCCTAAAAGTGTCAGTGGACCAGTAGCCCTCTGCCCTCTCTTCTAGCAGAGGTAAACATCAGAGACTGTTCTGTGGGACTGTACTGTTCTTTGCTTCCTGTTTCTTGCAGAGAACATTGGTCTTCATCATGAAGTAGACTTCTCAGAAAAGTCTCCCTAGTCAGCCCATCAGACCTGAGCTAAAATGGGTTCCCAGGTTGAATATGAGGCCTGTATGTCTCCTGTGAAGGGAATCCTCCTGTCACACTTTGACCAGACCCTCACCCACCCCTACTGCCCTGCGAAAGATATCACAGTTTATATTGCTTAAGTCCTCAGACCCAACTCAGGGTAATGCTTAAAAAACCCATACTGTGGAGTGACTCCCAAGGCAGCTGTGCCCTCTCTCTCACCAGTTCTGCCCTGTAATTACTCACCTCTCTATGTTTGCTCCCTCAAGGCCAACTTTCAAATGTCTAACTGGATTCCTACCTGTGTCACAGCCTCCTCGAAGGAGGAGGGACAGGTGTTATGAGCAGAGTCAAAAGAACAACTTAATGATGGAGAAGCAAACTGGTGTGGCCCTACCTCATGCCAGCTTCAGGCCTCCACTGGAGTATGCATTCCACTGGATAAATCTTCCCAGGCTGCTTCCATTAACCTGAGAATTTGCACACTGCTTTTTTATGCCCAGTGAAACAGCCTTGCAATTCCTTTGTGAGAGCTTCTGGGAAGCTTTCCCTGTCCCTCCTACTGTTACATTTGTTAAGATATCATCTCCTGTGTTCTTTTTAACTAGACTGTATCAACATCTTCCACAGCATGAGGTGTACAGAATACCATATGACTGACGTGGAGGGTCCCTCTGACCCAGTGTCTCTCTTAATTTGTTCAAAGGACATCAAGGATCCTGGCATAGTAATCCTGCAGTGATATGTGCTGAGTTTAACAGCATGTCCCTATAGTACTCCACCATTGTGATCACATACATATTTCTCATGTGCTTTATCCCCTGAGCTACAGGAAATTCTCTTACGACAGACAATCGTTTCCTGTCTAATTTGAGTGGGAAAGCATATCATATTCCACTCTGGAGCAAGAAGAGCACTATATGAACTCGTGTATCTGAACCCACAATGCACAAGTCTGGGAAAGTTCATTAAAGGGGTTCTTTGCTGGCCTCTAGCACTGAACCAGGTTAGGTACTCAGACAAAACCAAGGAAAGCCTCTCACAGACACTGGCCAGCCTAGGTTTTAAGAGTTGGCCTCACACCCTGATGATTCCTTGTCATCCATACCCTGATATGTAGAAGCCCTGGTGAGTCTATATCTCTGTCAGTGTGTCTGTCTTTACTTTTACATGAACTACTTCCATGCAGGTGGGTCTCAATGGATGTTTCTTATACTGGACTCCTAGAGAGCCATGTACCCCTCAGGATGGCCTTAAGTGGAAAACACAAAATAGAAACATCAAGTATAAAATCCCAATTGATGGAAATAGATTCACAAAATTAAAAACCAACAGATGAAAAACACTAACCACTCCAATAAAAATCCTTAATATATCACTCTTAATTCTAACAGACTCACAGGTGTATGCTAAGGGAACATATTCCATGTACAATAGACAGAAGAAATTGGTTCTTATTTTCTGATATGTTTATGTAAATTAAGCATACCTTCATTTTTTTTCTTCTTACATTTTTTTTCCTCTTTTGGAATAGTGTTGCTATGCTGGTTTTAGTGTTCACACAGTCAAACCTAAAATTCAGAGAGAATACCACTCGGGATAGAATGAAAGCCCAGGCTACCTTTGTCTTCCTCTTGATCTTGCTGCCTCTGTTCCTCCTTTAGTGTAATGCTATGCTGTGAACATTTCTGTTTTCATCAAGGTCTCTTAAATCCCAACAGGCCACCTTGTAGCTAAAGATTACCTTGAGCACGATCCTCTTCTTCCTGTCTCTAATTCTGCAATGTAGAAGTTTCAGTTCTGAGCCACTCTACCCTGTCAAGTAACACAACTTCAAGGCCAGTATAGGCAAGAGGAAGTACCAGGCTGAGTGCAATCCTGTCAGAAAAAGGACATTCTAAATATTTTTACCTGGCAGATCTGGTCTCTGCAGCTGGGGAGATGGATGTTGGGTAAAGTGTCACAGTGCAACAAAAGGACTCTGGAAATCAGACAAGGAAGAATCATGGTGTCATCTTAGGCCTTGAGCTTAACAGAGGCAGGTGTGGCAGATTGATGAGCTGAGATTACTGACATATTACTCTGTCTCAATATTGAGGTAAAAAAGCATTTGATGATTATTCCTGGCCTTCAGGTATGAGGACAAACAGACAGACACCAACACACAAACACACACACACACACACACACACACACACACACACACATACACACACACAGAGAGAGAGAGAGAGAGACAGAGAGAGACAGAGAGAGAGACAGAGAGAGACAGAGAGAGACAGAGAGAGAAAGAAAGAGAGAGGGGGTGTAACTCTGAGGTAATGTATGTATCATGCACACATTAACTCTTTATAGATCTATCTAGACTTTTCCAACTATGGACTTTCTAAATTTTATAGTCATGTCTGTCTATTTCTTGGCCAGTGAACATAAACCTAAGTCCCGTGGAAAAAAACCTACTAGGGTTTTCTAGTGATGAATATTTTTTTCTTTCTCTTGTTTAACTCCAGTTTTCTTTATGCAATCCAGGCAGCCAAGGACTTTTGATCCTGCTGGACAACGGACTGCACACAATGAGTGGCCTGATGAGTGGACCGTTGGACAACTTGGGACTCACCTGGACTAAAATCCATGTATAACAAAAGGGTCTCCAATATCCTGCTCCTTCCACTAGGAGGGCAGATGAAAGGAAGATGCTCCGAGATATAGATTTCTTGTAGCTTTTTTTTTCTCTGTGTTTTCTTTTGAAGGTTGTAAGGTTTGCTTTTTATTCCTCTTATTTGTATATAATTTTGTTCATACATTTGTATTTATCTAATATTTTAATGTTTTAATTGAAACAGTGACATCACCTCCCTCTTTTGTACCTCCTCTCCAAACTCTCCCAGCTATCCTATATCAAACATTTCTCATGCCTTCACTCTTAAGTTTATAGACTCCTTTATGTGCTGAAATTTGTTATACATTTTTACATATCTTGTGTATCCAGAAATAAATATAAATATACCTGCAGAGCCCATATTTGTTGCTTGTGTATATATTTGTTCAAGACTGACTACTCTGTATTTGACAACATGGTACTTTCTATTTTTACCTTTTGATATTTTCTCTTCCCAATCTTAAAATTCTTTTTCTGGCTAATGGTTTCTTGCCACTTTTATTTAACCTAAATTATTTATTTCCTTCTTTTGCCTCCTTTCTATACTCCCCCCATCTTTGATTCTACTACAACAAAGACCACTGCCTGTGGGAAGGACTCACTCTTGAAAGAGCCAGAGGTGTGGGTCAATTGAAGACCAGTGGGAAAGTTCCACTGCCAACCTTCAAGCACAATGACCCCTCCCTTCCAGGGAATAGTCAGATCCCACAGAACTGCAAGCCAAAGTGTTAAACAAAGCTACCTGTGATTTCCAACTCACCTCTCCTTCCCCTCTGGAAAAGCAGGAATGGTTCACTGATCACTAGTCAGTAGGAGGTCACTTTGCCCCATCAATAATACCCTGCCTAGTTACCAACTGCTTGAATTCTGCCCCAATTCTTAGCAAGGTATATAACTGCCTGTCAGAATCTGCCCAGGGTCATCTCCCTTTAAGCAGGAAGGCCTCAATAAGGCAGAATTAAACTCCTCTTGCTATTGTATAGATCACTGTCTCCATGAATGTCAATCAAGAGGTCCTGGAATCGGTTCAGTTTGAACCTCACATTGGTGCATACATCTGGAAACTTGCTTCTTCTGTGGGACCCATGGGAGAGTGGTGAAAGGGAGGAGAGTGGGAGTTACAGCTAGGTACTGAGGTTGACTTCTCTGTGCTCTCTCTATCTAGCTTCATAGTGTTCTGCTTTTGGCTTCTTTCTTTCTTGCAAGTATCAGGAGGGCTCACAGAGGCTAGGTAACAGGGCTTTGACCTGTCCAGAGGCCAGCAATGTCAGAGAACTTTGATCCAGTGTGAGGCCAGCAAATTCACCAGAACCTGTGTTCATCTCACATGTGGCAGGAGCAGATAGCCTGCGTTATGACATCCACAGCAGTGATGGGTTGGTCTGTGTACTTTGCCCTTGAAAAGGGACACTTGGTTTGTGTGTTTATTGTTCTTTTTGTGCATTCTTGTTTTCATGTTTTGGACTTGGACTGATGAAAATTTTGGACATGGGACCAATTGTTTTCTCACCTTAATCTTATTCTGAGTCATTTTCAAGAATTTAGGACTAAGGACCACTTAATGAAACTTGGAGCGGGCTGCTTTTGATGTTAAATGGACACCAGGAGAGAGACATTTTAACTCCCCAAGGTATCAGCAATAGAGGATAAAATGTTTCAGACATTTTCCCTCCTCCTCAACCCCTACCTTCTAAACACTTCTTTTTCACTAGAAACAACAAAAGCCTACTTCAGCCCAGCACCCAGCTCCTTCCTTATTGACAGTATCAGCCTTAGGACTGGAGAGATGGCACAGAGGTGAAGAGAACTGAGTGCTCTTCCAGAGCTCCCGAGTTTAATGCCCAGCAGACACTTGTTGAATTCTCTTTTTCTTCAGGATAGGTTCAGAGTTTCATGGCTCACAAGGTCACAAGGATTTAACCCCTTTTTCCCTGCTCTTCTGCTCAATGCTGACACAGTGCAAACTGGCATCCAGCATCCCTGACAGGAGAGGCTCCATGTGGGCAAAAGTATCTTTCAACAGAGCTTACAAATGGCTCCTGGCCCTACAAGGAACCCACCCAGATTAGGGCTTCAATTCAGTAACGGTTGGCAGTGTGTCCAGATTTGCCACCAGGCTCTATAAGCATATCTCAATAATAATTTGTCCCAGGTTCACATATGATATTAAATAAGAGCAAACAGAAAATTCTCATATGATAGCCCTGACTTTCATCAATTAAGTTCGTACCAAATGTTAGAGAAAAGTTAAGTTGCAGGGAGATTGTAGAAGAGTGCAGATCACGACAGAAAGAATTAATTAGACCACTTCCAGCCAACAAACCAAACGATCCAGGACAAAAGAAATTCCAAGCTTCAATAAATTTACTTTGACACTCATGACTACCCCTACAATTCTGACTGATGATTCAGTAATGCCTACAGGCTTCATTATCAGAGTTTTCCCTGGCTGAGATGTTTTCTAGCTACCTGTTTTCCTAAACCTTGCAACTCTCCCACCTGACCCTGACTTGGGACTGTCCACTCCATCAATGTGACGAGGTTGTGGCACAGGTGTTCAGTACCTGACCTGACTTGAGGAACACTCCTTTGTCAGAAACAGAACAGACCTGGGTTATGGACAGAAGCAGCTTCATCCATGGGGGTGAGAGGAGGGCAGGGGCAGTGGTGACAATACAAATGGAGGGAATGCAGTTGCCAAAAACAATAAAAGGCCTCCCTGTCCTGTGGCTGCACTCAAGGAAAGAGAAACCACAGTCCATTGTCACCCCCCTTTATCTGTGTCCCCAGAACAGCTTCACAGAGGACACATTTTGAATGTTCCTCTGAAGACGCCACAGTCTGAAGGCCTCCCAGGAGAACTACTGCAGGCTGGGCAACATATCAGCATCTTCTCTGCCCCTTTGAATATCCTCCAGTTGGAAGGCCCTCACAGGAGGTCTGCTACAGACAGGGCCACAGTCCTGACAGGAGCCCTGTTGGAAACCAGGTACCAAGGAGTCAGACTCCAGAGTCACCTTCTTTTCAGCACCTCATGGTATCTTCTCAAAAACTGACCATATGACGGGTCATAAAACATACCTCAACAGATACAGGAAGATATAAATAATCCCATGCAATCCATCATATTCCACAGACTAAGGCTGATCTTCATTAACAACAATAATGAAAGAACACCCACATATACATGGAAGTTGAACAATGCTCTACACATATACCTTAGTCAAGGAAGGAATAAAGAAAGAAATTAGAACACTCCTTAGAGTTTAATGAAAATGAAGGTACAACATACCCAAACTGATGGGACACCATTGAAGCTGTGCAAAGAGGAAAACTCATAGCTGTGACTGCCTGAAAAAAGCAAAAAACAGGAGAGAGCACAAATCAGCAGCTTGACAGCACACCTGAAATCTCCAGATCAAAACAAGCAACTGCAACCAAGAGCAGTACAAGGTAGGAAATAATTATTCTCAGGGCTGAAATCAACCAAGTAGAAAAAAAAAGGTCTATACAGGGAACCAACAAAACCAAGAGCTGGTTCTCTGACAAAATCAATAAGATAGATAAACTCTTAGACAGACTAACCAGAGGGCACAGAGTATGTGTCCAAATTAACAAAATCAGAAATTAAAGAGGAGACATAACAACAGAATCTGAGGAAATGAAAAAAATCATCAGGTCCTATTAAGAAAGGCCAAATTTAACAAAACTTAAAAATCTGGAGGAAATGGACAGTTTTCTAGACAAATACCAAGTACCAAAGATAAACAAGGAACAGATAAACCATCGAAATTACCTCATAACTCCTAAAGAATTAGAACCAGTTATTAAAAGTCTGCGAATCAAAAAGAGCCCACCACAAGATGGGTTTAATGCAGAATTCTAACAGACCTTAATAGAAGACCTCATACCAATGCTCTCCAAACCATTCTACAAAATAGAAATGGAGAAAGCACTACCAAATGCCTTCTATGAAGTCACAATTACTTATACTGAAACCACAGAAAGACCCAACAAATAAAGAGAAATACAGACCAAATTCCCTTTTGAATATCAATGCAAAAATACTTAATAAGATTCTCGAAACAAGATCAAAGAATACATAAAAATGAACAACCATCATGATCAAGGAGACTTCACACCAGGAAGAGAGGGATGGTTCAATATATGGAAGTCCATTAACAGAATTCACTTTATAAAAAAACCTCAAAGATAAAAACCACATGATCATTTCATTAGATGCTGAGAAAGCAATGGACAAAATTCAACACCCCTTCATAATAAAAGTCCTGGAATGATCAGGAATTCAGTGTCGGTACCTAAACGTAGTAAAAGCAATATACAGCAAACAGTAGACAACATCAAACTACATGGAGAGAAACATGAAACAGTCCCATTAAAATCAGGGAGTAGACAAAGCTGCCCAATTTCTTGCTGCTTATTGAATATAGTTCTTGAAGTCTTAGCCAGAGTAATCAGACGACAAATGAAGGTCAAAGAGATACAAAGTGGAAAGGAAGAAGTCAAAATATCACTATTCGCAGATGATATGATAGTATACTTAAGTGACCACAGAAGTTGAACCAGAGAACTACTAAGCCTGACAAACAGCAAAGTGGCTCGGTATAAAATTAACTCAAACAAATCAGTAGCCATCCTCTATTCAAAGGATAAACAGGCTGAGAAAGAAATTAGGGAAATGATACCCTTCATATTAGTCCCAAATGATATATAATGCCATGGTGTGACTTTAACCAACAGATTGGGAAAAGATCTTTAACAATCCTACATCTGATAGAGGGCTAATATCCAAAATATACAAAGAACGCAAGAAGTTAGACTCCAGTGAGTCAGATAACCCTATGAAAAAAACGGGGTACAGAGCTAAACAAAGAATTCTCAGCTGAGGAATATCGAATGTCGGAGAAACACCTAAAGAAATGTTGAGCGTACACCTGGAGTTATTCAGAGAATGCAAATTGAAACAACACTGAGAATCCATCTCATACCAGTCAGAATGACTAAGATAAAAACTCAGGTGACAGAAGATGGTGGAGAGGATGTGGGGAAAGAGGAACACTCCTCCTTTGTTGGGTGGATTGCAAACGGGTACAACCTCTCTGGAAATCAGTCTGGAGGTTCTTCAGAAAATTGAAAATTGGACTGTCTGAGGACCCTGCTATACCTGTCCTGGCCGTATTCCCAAAAGATGTTCCATCATAAAACAAAAAGCCCAAAAGAACAACAATTCCAACCAACCAGAGCTCCTAGGGACGAATCCACTACACACAGAGTACACATGAACAGACCCATGGCTCCAGCTTCATGTAGCAGAGCATGGCCTTGTTGGGTCCCAATGGGAGGAGAAACCCTTTGTCCTGCCAAGTCTGGACCTCTCACTGTAGTGGAATTTCAGGGCAGGGAGGCAGGAAAGGGAGATGTTTGGGGAGAAAAAAAAATTATAAAAGAAGTGGGAGGGTGAATGGGATGGGGGTTATGGATAGGAAACCACGAAAGGGAATAACATTTGAAATGTAAATACATTTTTAAAAAATAGAAAAGAATAGAAAAAGAGAAATACCCAATAAAATTAAAATGAATAATAAAAATAAATAAAATAGGAGCAAATTTAGAAAAAAAGAAGTTATGTACAATCAGCCTTAAGGGAACTAGGTCAGTGTATATGGGTGTTTGCTGGGCAAACATAAACCTGAGTTTAAATCTCCATAAAAATCACATCTGACTACATATATGCCTCTAAACCAAGCCTTGAGAGCAGCAGACAAAATATTCGTGCTGGCATGCCAACCTAGCTTCAAGCTCAGACACCATCTCAAAGGACTCAGCAGGACAATGATAGAGCAGGACACCCGAACTCCTCCTCTAGACTGTGCATGCGAACAACTTCTCACAACGAGGTGTACACACACACACACACACACACACACACACACACACATAGATACACACACTCGCATGCGTAAAATATTTTTTGAAGAGTATAAAAGACATCTAGTCCAATTGAAACTCATTTCTGGCTCTGCCTTCTCCCTGCTTTTTCTCTTAAGTCCTATAACGTCATCTGACAAGGGCATATTCTATTTATTTATGATCTGAAGTTCTTCTAGAAGACGGCTGTCCCAAGAGGTGATATTCACCTGCTGTTGAAAAGCGCCTCTTGCACAATAGATACTTAACAGATCTTTATTAAATACATATGCTGTATATGAAATTTATTGTTTGGGAAGTATCTTAATGGAAACTAAATCAGAGAAACCCATCCCCATCATGTCCTCTCACAAAGTCTCTCAATGTCTGTATGTGTTAGTAAAAATGTGGATGACAGCAAAGAGCAACAGAAAAGTTACCTGCAAAGCTCTTTACATACAGACACCCCCTACCAATTAACTACATAACAACATCTTTATTACTATAAGATTACTAGGTGTGGATTAGTATAAGGTTACTAGATGTGGAAGTTAACATAAGGGTAGAACATCCAAGGGCCTTCAGGAAGAAAAGACACAAATCAATGTGCCTAATCAATCTGTTAAACAAACCCTGGAGGAAATGGAAAATGAATTTGATGCTTACAGAAATACTGGCCAGAATTCAACATAAATGCCATTCAACACGAACCAACAATTTTTTTCTCACACTTCTATCAGGCAGGAGCAGATCTCTGTCTGTCTGTGTTGTGGTGTGTGTGTGTGTGTGTGTGTGTGTGTGTGTGTGTGTGTGCATGTGTGTGTGTGTGTGAGAGAGAGAGGGAGAGAGAGAGAGCGCAGAGACAGAGAGACAGAGAGACAGAGACAGAGAGACAGATATAGACAGAGATAGAGAAGAATGATTTGATGTTTTGTTTGTCTCACTCAGGATTGGAAAAAGACACTTTTCTTGACTGCCTGAGCTCCAACCCTTCATGAATGTTGGCTTCAGGTGGCACAGGAAATCTCCCTGGTTCATTTCCTTATAATATTAGCATCTCAGCCACCTCTCCAGAGATGAGCATGAACCAGGAAGGGTGGTGTGTGGAGTGCAGCAGCAGGTGTCACAGGCAGGGAAAGGAGAGCAGGAACTTGGAGCACATGAGTGAGAATGAGATGGGCCCAAGGCTTAAAGTGAGACACCCTCAACCTGTCAGTTCCCTCAATCACCTGCTGGGTAGGACCAGGCAAGCTGCGGGTAGGGAACTTCCAGTTGAGCACTACCTCGGGTGAAGAGACCCCTGAGGGCTCTGGACTGCGGCACCAGCCCCCTCTTTAGTAAAGTTTGCGTGGGGTCTGACCCAGTGCCAGAGTCCTCAGGCCAAGGGACCGCCTCAGTAAGCAACCATGCAGGGATCAAGTTCAGTGAACGGGCCAGGACAAGCACTGGACACCCACCTTTCCCTTGGCGCGGTACAACCCCGCAGAGTAGCCCTCCACCTTACGGCCATGACCTGCTGAGGTCGAGACCCTGATCCTCTAAAGGAGCCAGCTCCCTTCTTTACCTCAGCTCTGTGGTCCAAGGCGGGATATCACCCTGGCAAGGGAATCCGGACCTGCCTAACCTGCCTGGTCAACCAGAGCTGTTACTCCGCTCTCTTAGGTAACCAAGGAAACAGGGTTTCCACACCTTCCTTAGCCCTGACCCAGACTAGATCTCTACACCTGCACACACGCGCCATTTCCTGCGCTTTGATTCCCTCTCTGCTGGGAGGGCGGTCACAACCTGGTCGCCGGTGTGACGCGCTGAGAATCTCAGCCAATGAGAGGAAAAAGGCGGGACCACTGAAGAGGGCCGGGCCCCGTGCCGCTTCTCTGAGTCCCACCCCTCCCAGTGACTCTGCTTCTAAAAGCACCAAGTCTCTTGTTTCTAATTTAAGTGCAGGTTCACTGAAAAAACTACATATGTCATGAAGACTGCTCAAAGTGCCTGAATAGTACTTGAGCACTAAGCGGGGATGAATCATCGGTAGCCAAAATTATCTTGTACTATCTTTGGGGTCTTTAAACTTCTTTATACCAACCTTTGTACCTGACCTAGGATCTTTGTGCCTGTTATATAAAACATTTGAAATGTATTGTTGAACTCAGCCAACCACTGGCTTTTCAGTAATGCGGAACAAAAGAATATCATCAGCGGGACATTTTCCTGCTGTGCTGTAGGCTGCCCACCAAGTGTTCTTTCCCCTGTATTTGTGTATTGATTTATGTTCTTTTGTTCTATGGCTATAAGACCTCATGCCAACCTCTTCCCCAATAGTCATTAATTCTGGGAAACCCGAATCTGTACTCCTATGCAGTATTCACTCAGAGTTGCCTCAGAATATACTTCTCCTTGTTTTTGGTTTTGGTTTTATTTTCTTCACGGTCAGTATGTACAATGAACTGTTGTCCTATCATCTGCTGGAGGTCATAGGATTAAAAAGGATGAGTAAAGTTTCACCGAGATGACAGCAGGGCTATCCTCAGATATCTTTGAGACCCAACCTTATATTTCTGTAGAGAAAGAGAGATTCTTGCACAAATTCTGGGTCCAGCTATAATACCCTTTGTAGCCCTGTCCAATTATGTTGCATACAATCGGGCACCTGACACAGATCCTTACATAAATCAAACTTTAGTCAGACTTTGAACCTGCTCCTTGGCCCGTGTGCTTTATGTGCACATCTTTGTACACTCCAGCTTTAGCAGTCGCCAAGGCAGTTTAGCATGAACCCACATATACACAATCACCCCCTCCCTATCTTACAAAAATGTTTCTGTCCCCACCCTTGATATCTGTGGTGCTTGCCTGCCTTCAGCAGGAAGCTTTCAAGGTTGGGGTTACTAAAATTGACCCATGTTGCTATCAACCATGAGCTCCATATTTCTTGACTATACATCCCTATGTATCTCTCGTGTGTTTAGACAGCAGGCCAGCTCAGTACCTGGGTCTCTTTTGTTATACTACCCTGGAAAAAATTGGACTTTGTCACTTTAACTTGTGCACAGCTTTGGCTTTCTCTGAGGACTGTTAAGGTTATGTACTTTAATATGCCAATCTCTTCTGAGTGTGGGAACTACAAATTAAATAATAGGATATCTGAGCCTCACTACAGACAGTCTAACTAAACCTAAGAGTGATAGGACGATCCTAATCTAGGAATTTGACACATTAGTGGCCATCCTTCCTAATCTTCCAGTCACAGCTGTGAGATAACAGAAGCATGGGGGAAAGTCAAAGCTACACTGACATATTTGGTATACTTTGGCAGTTTTTAAAGTCTCCCCAAATAATACAATCAAAAACTAAATAGTCTGTGGCTTAATCAGGGAGCAGAAGCGTAAGGTGGAGAGATTTCAATCAAGGACAGAAAAACCATGGAATCCCCATTTTCACCACCAAAGGATACATATAACAGTTCGAATATGTCTGAGAAAATCCCATAGCATAGGCATGTGAGGAAAGGTAGGATGTGTGTAAATGATTTATAAAGATGCACAACCCCCATGACCCATACTTTGAGCCTTTGATCTTACTCCAAGTTTAGCTCAAACTTTTCTTCCTTAATAAGAGAAGAAAACATCCCTTTCTTTCTACCAATATCCTATGTGTCCCTGGTCCAATTCCTTGCTCTTAGTCACAAAACCTCAGAAATTCCAGTGGTAGCTTCCAAACTCCATAATCTATCAACAACGGGTGTGCACACTGTGTACTCGAACACACACACACACACACACAGACAGACAGACACACACACACACACACACACACACACACACACACACACACACACACAGTGAGAACTCCAATCAACCTCGTCTACAGTGAGACTTGCCTATCACTTCTGGTTCACTGTTAGTAAATCGATGTCCACCTTATTTTATTGCCAGATATATTTAAAGTGTCAGCTGATGACCAAATGCAGACGATTCAATTTTTTCTTTAGATTTATTGGTATGAATGTCTTTCCTATAATGCCTGGTGCCTGCAGTGGTCAGAAGAGGGTGACAGATACACTAGAACTGGAGTTACAGAGTTTGGTTATCAATCTCCTGGTGGACCCTGGAAACTCTTGCTCTGCAAGAGGAACCGGTGTGCTAAACTGCAGAGCCCATCTCTCCAGCCGCTAAACACAGATATTTTTATAAATAGCTTCATAGGAAAGTCAGATGTTGTGAGCATCAATGATCTAGGCTCCCAGCGGAACATGGGGTCAGGCTCTAAACATTTCAGAGATGTGATTGGTTGCCTACTTTCTCATTAAGCTGTCCATGCATGATCTGGCTGTTTTCACAGGGTCTCCTAGCTCAAGATGCTTTCACACTCACTCTGTAGCAGAGGATGACCTGGAATTTCTGAACGACTGCCTCTGCCTTCCAAGTGCTGGACCACCATATCTGGTTTAGCTCTTACTTCTTAGAGCAGAAACAAATGCAGGGAAATGAGAGGGGTGCTGGAAATCACTGTGTACAAAGGAACTCAGGAGGTGAGGCTCAGAGATAGAGGGATGATGGAACTTAGGAAATGCCAGCCCTAGCATTCCAGTGTACTCCATAACTCCCAGAGGATGAAAGGAACATCTTCCAGGCTGACCTATATCTTGTTGATACTGTCTAGCCAGATGTTTCTAGAAAGCCCCTTCATTTCCATCTCTACCAAAGCAGACTTGTCACTTCAGCCCAATTTGTGACCACACCAGAGGCCTCATAGGTAGCAATGAATATCCTAGTAAGAACACCAGTGGAAGGGGAAGCCCTGGGTCCTGCTAAGACTGAACCCCCAGTGAACTAGATTGTTGGTGGGAGGGCGACAAGGGGGGGAGGATGAGGAGGGGAATACCCATAAAGCAGGGGAGCGGGGAGGGGGATGTTTGCCCGGAAACTGGGAAAGAGAAGAAAACTCGAAATGTATATAAGAAATACTCAAGTTAATAAAATAAAAAAGAACTCTCACTGCTTTTAAGCTAAGGTCCAAGTCCTCACATGGGGTATGTCATGACTGCCTGTAACACTAGCTACACACACAAACACGCACACACACCCACACACACACACACACACACACAGAGAGAGAGAGAGAGAGAGAGAGAGAGAGAGAGTAAATCTCTAAGAGATAACGTCAAGGTTGGTCTAGAATTTCACACAGTTGGTAGAGTCCTTGCCTAGCATGCCAAAAGTCCTGAGTTTGTTCCCAGCATGTACCAATGTGATGTTACATGTCTATAATTCAAGCACTTGCAGGCAGAAGTAGAAGATCAGAAATTCAAAGTTATCATTAGCAATAAAGTGAGTGTGAGGTCAGCCTTCGATATATGAGCCCCTGCCTCAAGAAGAAAACAAAATGTCATGCAAGCCATGTGTGCTCGTCCCAATTCATGTGGCCCCAGCATTTTACTCCATGAGAATTTTTAACTAACAGGGGCACAGAATAATCAGAGAGATGAACTGAAAGATTTCTTCAAGTTAACTCTGACTGTAAATGTAAGATGGCTTGGATCTGGGTTGCCCAAAGAAAGCCAAGGATTATTCTCAGCTACAGTACAAAATCAGTTTATTGAACGGTAGCTTATAGTCAGTCATGTCTACATAAGCATAAAAACCCTGGAACGTCACAAAGGTGAGACAAGGGAGAAGGAGGTTACTTCATGATAAACTGATTAAATAATTACTGAAAGCTTGGTCATCCTGTTTTAAATATCTGATCATTTTTAGTTACATATCTCTGCGTGATGTGTGCCCATGAGTATAGGTGTTTGTAGAGACCTTAGGTGTTGGAACCCCTGTAGGTGGAGTTGGTAGACACGGGTGTTGGGAACTGAACATGTCCTCAACAAAAGTAGTATGAGATCTTAACCAATGAGCCATTTCTCCACCCCATCATCATTAATCCTTAAGAACTTTTGGTCCTGGACACCCGTATTAAGGTGAGCTGCTTGGGAATGAGATTGTTTTCCTATTAAAATGTCAAGATCTGCTTAACTATGTTTCCAAAGGCATTTTTCTTTAAGCAAAGTTTCCCCCTGTAAAGCTCTATAATGAGGTCATATATAATATACATTTTATTTGAGTGCAGTAGAGAAGAGTCAAATGAAAGGGAAGGTCCCAAAGCCACACTGGACAGCCATATACACAGAGACAGATTACACAGTCCTGGGGACCCACACCAGAGGGGCAGACAAAAACACAACATGCAATATTAGCACCATGAGCTTTTAACTAGTTAGGGCCCGGGGCTCTGCTAGGATGTCCAACCTGTGCCTCTAAGAACAAACAAACAAAAAACCTCTGTACAAAGAAGCCACCAACTGGAATAATACTGTAATCTGTAATAATAGTGGAAATCTGGCCATCTCAAACAATAATCTTATGTAGTGCTGCCCCCTGCTGGAGGACACAGAGTCTGGCTTGGTTAGGTGCCTTCTAAAGCTTCCAGGCCGACCCAACTAAGACACAAAGAGAAAGCATGTATTTTCTCTGTGACTTGGCAGACAAAGGCACTATAACACTGGCATGGCTGAGACTGAGGCTCCTGTCTCCAGGATGTGCCCAGCACAGTGACCTGGGACTCATCTGTCACCACTGATGGACTTGCTTCCTCCTTGGGGACTGAGAGTACTGTCCTGTCTACTAGGTCTCTTCTTTTCCCAGTTTAGCAGGCAGGGATGCCCTGATGAATCAGTCTTAGCCTCATCTGCCTTCCAATCGTGTACACTACAAAAATGCATGCTTCTAAAGACAGGATTAGTAACCGAGGCTGAACAGTTGTTTTTTTTTTTTTTTTTTTCTTCTGGCCTCTTCCTTGTGTGCCCCTAAGCAGATCTCATTTGGTTTGAGCAAAGACTTTCACCCACCTCTTTTTTTAAAAAAATCAACCCTATTGTCCGTGCTTTATAATTTCCCTCCCCTTTGAAGCCATGGTATTGCTGTCTGTGGCACTTGTTCAGAGCAGGCTCTATGCACATATCAAATCATCTTCCTCCACCAGCAAACAGTATTGCCCTCTCTGAGATGACAGCAAACCTCTGCTTCATGTTGTCATGTGCACACAAAGAAACAACATTGCCATGGACCTAGCAAGGCCAAACCACTCTCTGCTCTAGACCAAAGCTGGAGGCACACTGAGAGATATGTGTGCTGTCCCATCACCTGCCTGGGACTTGAACCCCACCCTGGGACTCATGGGCACTTGGTTAGGAATGGGCAAGGAAGGGTGAGTCTTCCTTTACTGTGTTTAGAGAGAATCAAAGCCAAGATGCTGGGCTGTGTGCTGGGGCTACTGAAGCCTCATCATCAGTGGGTGGAGCACCTGTGGGTTCCCAAGACTTGAGGACCTTGGTGGAGTAGGGCCTGCTTCCTTCCTTCCTGTAGCTGTAGAGGGATATGGCTCTGAGAGTTATGTCTGGCAGGGGAATCTCTGGGTGATCACATGTACTGAAGGGCCTGGAGTGGCCAGTGATGCAACTGGAAATGAGATGATCGAGTTTCCCAGCTCTCTTGGAGGTTAAGAAGGATCTTCCCCTTTGTGTGACCATCCATGACCCCTGTCCTCTGCAGCACCCCCTGGGAACATACAGAAGACACTTCAGCCCAGGAAGGCAAAACTTCTGAAAGTCTTGCTTCCCCAGGGATGGCATCTGTACTCCTCACTGCTAGCCTTTTGAATCTATCTACATTTCCACGTCCTGTATGATTCTGTTTTTCTAATGAATAAGGAAAGGTTTTTATAAGTGTAATAATGGGCAACACAAAATTAAAGAATGATGTAAACTGTGGTTGCCTCCAAAGGGTGCCTCATATTTTAAATGTGTTTGCATTTCTGGGAAGGAGTGCTTTGCACGCACACACATTCATGTAGACACAGGAGAACCCTTAGGTGTCAGGTGCACAAACACAAATCATTCACGGTCTTTGAGACAGGCTTCCTCATTGGCCTGGAGCTCATGAATTTGGCCAGGCTAGCTGGCCAGTAAGACCAAGAGATCTTCCTATCTCTGCCTCCTCAGTGTGGAAATAACAAGTGTATGCCACCATGCCCAGCATTTTTACGTAAGTTATGGGTCTTCCTTTTTAAAGATTTATTTTTATTTATATGAGTATCCTGGAGCTGTCTTCAGACACACACTAGAAGAGGGGATCGGATCCTATTACACATGATTGTGGCCATCATATGCCCATTAAAACCAGTAAAGATACACTTTGAAAAATGCATGCCAATATGTTTGCCCTAGAAAGATTTTAAGAAATAGTAACTTAGGACAGAGAAATGGTTTAGTGAGTGAAGGTACTTACCACCATGCAGGATAAACTGAGTTCAATTCCCAGGACCCACATGGTGGCAGGAAAGAGCTAATTTCACAGGTTGTTCTCTGACCTCCACACAGGTTCTGTGGCATGCATGTTAAAATAAATAAACAAAAGTCATTTTAAAAATACTAATTCTATACTGTCCGTTTTAAATGTCAGTAGCTTCATGAAAAGACTCCTTAAAGCTGTACCTCTGAATTTCTAAATGACATGTGTGCCTGCATGTAAGCAGGGACACAGGGTAAAGATAATTAATCTTCAAGGTCTCTCTCTCCTTCCTGCAGTAACTCTGTCTCTTGAAAGGCCCTGCCTCCCAAAGCCTCCACAGTCTCCACAAAGATTGCCACTACCCAGAGACCAGAGTTCTAACACATGATCTTGTAGGTGACATGTCATATTCAAAACATAGCAAACTTACAATTTTCACCTATGATCTTAATTAAGTGAATGTGCCTCCATTTCAAGCCAACACACACACACACACACACACACACACACACACACACTCACACACACACATACACACACACACACACACTCACACACACACACACACATCCTGTCCAGAGACACACATATTTAAGCCTGATTACATAGGCAGGCAGGGAGGGAGGGAGAGGGGGAGGGAGAGAGAGAGAGAGAGAGAGAGACAGAGACAGAGACAGAGACAGAGACAGACTCAGTCGATTGTAATCACTCAATATATGAATAAAGGTTTTTACTTCTTTCAGCGAAATTTGATTATTATCTTCCTTTATTTTTTTTCCTCTTTGTAAAATTTAGCATGACAGAGAGTATTGGTGGGTTTCTTGGTATCTTTGATGAATTCAAGAATGTCCTCAGAAGACAACCCTTCATTTGAGAGTATTTCTGGAGAAATCTCCTTGTACCTTCAAAATGCTGTCTTCCAGAACTGATGGTTTGTTCCTTTACTTTCTTTCAAGTTTCTGCAGCATTCTTGGATTCATGGATATATTCCACATTAAACCACAGAGAAACACTAAATCCTTCTGACAGTTACTAAAGCATTTAATAACTTTTAAAATACTTTATTTTTACCCATGGTGATTTTTTGAGGTTAACACTTAACCTATGAAAATGCTGTTGTTTGAAAATAACAGTTTAGGCATTTGGGGTAAATAATCTGCTACTAATAAACTAACACACATTGCATCATTTTAGCTTTACTTTTCCATACAGTTTTTATGAACTATTTTATTGATGATTCTAACAATTTTTACACAGAAGGTGATAGACTAGAAGTTACAGAATCCATCACTCCTGGAGACAGACTCATAGAAGATGTCTGTATTCACTTGATTTCATTGGGATCCAAAGCATTGATGACCCAAGTGTGGACTGCTCCCCCACAGTGGCAATTTATCTTTCAGTATTGATTATTCTTAACTCTCAGAAAATATATCGTGAATTTAAATAATTTATGTAAGAAATTATTCAATAATATTCATAAGAATAGTCTGTTACTAAAGACCATTATAGAAAAATTTAAAAGAACTGTTATCAAACAGCATGTGGATTCTCTAGCAGTACACAGATAGGAAAACATACCAAATCAGGAGCCTAGCATCCAGATTAAATGACTGGAGAAGTCTTACTGAACACAGTCATACTGGCATTCCTGGTTACATGGCTTGTAGGCAGATAGAAGAGTGTGTCCATGGATGAGCTTCCAGTTCTCGACACCATTACCACCATTTTTATGCCATGCAATAAGGATAGTAACCTCTGTTGGACAGCGTTTCTGTTATTAGCTGTTCTCAAGGGCAGACTGTTTTTCCTCACACGATATTCTGCTTGTGCCTTTATGGGCAAAATGTTGTTATTCTTGTGCTGTTTATTTGTTCACCTTTTCCCCTATCTCAGGGCTAAGGGGCCAGCCTCTCCCTGCACAAGAGCCTTAGAAGGTACTTTCACACCATACATGCTCGGGTTTGAAATAGGGGTGTGGTCTCTCTCCTGCTTCCAGATCCAGTTGGGATAGAAAGAAATGAAATGCCTAGAGATATCAAGCATTTATACATGGTAACAGACTTAGAACTCTGGTGCTAGAACCAGATTAAGGTAGCATGCCATGTGTCTTTTACTACATAGACATCACATTAGAGTTAATAAAGATTCCATAGACTATCCTAATATAAACATTAGGATAACCCTGTAACCCTGAATGAACTGTGCCCTAGTTTGGTTTCTATTGCTATGATCAAACACGAAACAATACAGCATTTTCAAAAAACGGCACTGGTTCAACTGGGGATCACCATGTAGAAGAGTGCAAATCGATCCATTCTTATCACCCTGTACCAAGCTCAAGTACAGAGGGATCAAGAACCTCCACATAAAACCAGATACACTCAAATTAATAAAAGAAAAAGTGGGGAAGAGCCTCAAACGCATAGGCAGTGGGGAAAATTTCCTGATCGGAATACCAATGGCTTATGCTCTAAGATTGAGAATTGACCAATGGGACCTCATAAAATTGCAAGGCTTCTGTAAGGGAAAGAACACTGTCATTAGGACAAAACAGCAAACAACATGTTCGCAAAAGTTCTTTACCAATCCTATCCAATAGAGGGCTAATATCGAATATATACAAAGAACTAAAGAAGTTAGACTCCAGAGATTCAAATAACCCTATTAAAAATGGGGTAAAGAGCTTAAAAAATAATTCTCACCTGAGGCATATTGAATGGCTGTGAAGTACCTAAGGACATGTTCAACAGCCTTAGTCAACAGGGAAATGCTAATTAAAACAACCCTGAGATTCCACCTCATACCAGTTAGAATGGCTAAGATCAAAAACTCAGGTGGCAAAAGTACCCATTGAGGATGCTGAAAAAGAGAAACACTCCTCCATTGTTGGTGAGATTGCAAGCTGGTACAACCAATCTAAAAATCAGTCTGGAGATTCCTCAGAAAAATGGATATTGTACTACCTGAGGACCCTGCCATACCATTCCTCGACATATACCCAAAAGATGTTTCAACATATAAGAAGGACACATGCTCCACCATGTTCATACCAGTCTTATTTATATAATACCCAGAAGCTGGAAAGAAGCCAGATGTCCTTCATCAGAGAAATGGATACATATAATCTGGTACATTTACACAATGGAATACTACTCAGCTCTTAAAAACAATGACTACATGAAATGCTTAGGAAAATTGATGGAACTAGAAAATATCATCCTGAGTGAGGTAAATCAGTCACAAAAGAACACACATGGTACCACCCACTGATAAATAGATATTAGCTCATAAGCTCAGGATATGTTAGAAACGAGTCATAAACCATGTGAAGCTCAAGAAGTGGGAAGATCAAAATGGTGATCTTAATTCCTTCATAAAAGTGAGAGCAAAATACTCATGGGAGGACATACAGGGACATAGAGTATATCAGGAACTGAAGAAAAGGTCATCCAGAGACTGCCCCACCTGGGAATCCTTCCCATATTCAGCCTCTAAATCCAGTCACTATTGCTGATGCCAAGATGTGCTTGCTGACAAGAGACAGATATGGGTGTCTTTGAGACGCTCTGCCAGAGCCTGACTGATACAGATGGGCTAACCTTTGGGTTGAACAATAGGACCCCAATTACGGAGTTAGAGAAAAGACAGAAGTAGGTGAAGCAGCTTGCAACACCTTAGGAAGAACAACAATATCATCCAATGAGACCTCACACATGAGCTTCCAAGGACTAAACCAGCAACCAATGAGTACACATGGAAGGACCCATGACTCCAGCCACATATGTAGCAGAGGATGGCATTGTCCCCATCAATAGGAAGAGAAGCCCTTGGTCCTGTGAAGGCTTGTTTCCTCAATGTAGGGAAATGCCAGCGTTGAGTTTGGAATGGGTGGGTGGGAGTTGGAGCGTCTTCATAGAATCAGAGGGAGGGGGAGGGGATGGCCGAGGCTGGGAAAGGGAGTAACATTTAAAATGTAAATACATAAAATATCCAAGAAAAAATACAGTTGAAAAAAACAAATACACATAGTGATACCCTAACAACATGAAGCATTTATGTGTTGAAGCACTGAATTTGGACAATGGAACTTTGTAATACACAGAGTAGATGGTTAAATATTCCCAGCTACCAGACTTGTTTCTATTTTTATTCTTTTTTCCCCTTACTCCTTTTAATATTCTTTCTTTGTTTTCATTACTGTTTGGACTACCACATTGTTAATGCTCTTCGCTTTAGCTGTGCTTACAATATTATTCAAGAGGAAAAAGGGTGAACAATCGGGTTGAAAAGTATGCAGTTTACTCACAAATGGTGTGTGGAATAGACAAAGATGAGCATGTAGATCTGGATCCTTTAGGTGTGTGGGGTGTGCAGGGCTTGCTGTGATGGGAGAACTGGGTTCTGATGTTGCCAAGTATTAACAGTTTCTGTTCCTTATGTCCTTGTGCTTGAGTGCTGCCATCTGGTTATCTCTGGGTTTAATTGGTCTAGCTGTCTCTCACTAGAGCCTGTCCCTACTGCAAGCCTGTTGACCTGTGAGCCTGTGATTCTGTGATCCTGGATACATCAGAACTTCTTGGGGGTCAAGCTGTTTCTACGTGTTGACTCAGTGGGGTCATCTCAAATTGTCAAAGCATTAATAAAAATATTAGTTTTGAAATTGCTCTGTTCATATATAGAGGTAAATATTCATATACACATACACACACATATAAAAAAATAAATAATTAGGCTCCAAATATCAAATGTGTTCCCACAAGTTTTATATCTCTTTTTTATCATTTTTAATTTAACCTGTGTATTATCATAATTTTTAAACAGCCTTAACCTTCCTTGACCAATCTAGCAATTAGTTACAAAGTCTCTAATGGGAGAAATTGAGGAGTATACTCTCTGGCAACATTCCAGACCCCACTTGAAAATGCCTAGTGTCATCTGTGCCCTCTGAACACAGGGACCTAGGAGCATTCAGTGGCACGACCCTTCTAGTTCCTGCCCTCCATGAGAGCTGAAAATCAGCTGCCAGGAGCAACTACAACCCTGAGAACAGAACACTCTATTCTTGGAACTGGCTGAAAGTGAACAGGAAAAGAGGTCCACAGGAGTGCAGACACACGGGCCTACAGGAGAATCAAGCCACAGCCAGAAACAGCAAGACAAGCTAACATCAGAGACAAACTGATGATGAGAAGTAAGCACAGGAAGACAAACAACAGAAACTAAGACTACTTGGCATCATCAGAGTCAGTTCTCCCTTCAAAGGAAATATTGGATATCCAAACACACTGGAAAGGCAAGACTTAGATTTTAAATCCCGTTTTATCATGACGATGGGGGACTTAAAGAAGGTCAGAAAGAAGTCCCTTAAGGAAATACAGGACAACACCGGTAAACAAGTACAAGCCCTTAAAGAGGAAACACAAAAATCCCTTAAAGAATTACAGGAAAACACAACCAAGAAGTAGAAGGAATTAAACAAAACCATCCATGAGTGAAAAATGTAAATAGAAACAATAAAGAAAGCACAAAGAGAGACAACCCTGGAGAGAGAAGATCTAGGGAAGAGATTAGGAGTCGTAGATGTGAGATTCACCAACAGAATAAAAAGAAGAGAAGATAGAATCTCAGGGGCAGAAGATACCATAGGAAAACATCAGAACAACTGTCAAAGACAATGGAAAAAGCAGAAAGTTCTCAGCCCAAAACATACAGGAAATCCATGGAAGAATGAGAAGCTCAAACCTTAGGAATATAGGTATATAAGAGAGAGGAGACTCCAAACTTAAAGGGCCAGTAAATATCCTCAACATATTATAGAAGAAAACTTCCCTAACCTAAAGAAAGAGATGCGCATAAACATACAAGGAACATACAGAACTCCAAACAGACTGGAACAGAAAAGAAATTTCTCCTGTCACATAATAGTAAAACACCAAATGCAGAAAACAATGAAAGAAATTTCAAAGAAGTAAGGGGAAAAGGTCAAATAACACATGAAGGCAGACCTATAAGAATTACACTGGTCTACTCACCAGAGATTATGAGAGCCAGAAGGTCCTGGAGAGACGTCATACAGAACCTAAGAGAACACAACTGTGAGCCCAGGCTATTATATCCAGCAAAACTCTCAATTAACATAGAAGAAGAATCCAAGATATTCCACGACAAAACCAAATTTACAAAATCTCTTTCTACAAATACAGTCCTATAAAGGACATTATATAGAAAAGCCCAACACAAGGAGGGAAATCACACCCAAGTAAAAGCAAGAAAGTTAATCTCTTTGCAAGCAAAATAAAGAAGAGAAACACACAAAGATAATACCACCTCTAAATACAAAAATACCAGAAAGCAACAATCACTATTCCTTAATATCTCTCAACAACAATGGACTCAATTCTCCAATAAAAATATACAGACCGACAGATTGGATACGTAAAGAGTACCCAGCATTTTGCTCCATAGGAAACACATCTAAGAGACAAATATTGACTGACCCTACCCCAGAGTAAAAGACTGGAAAAGGACTTTCCAAGCAAATGGTCCAAGGAAGCCAGTGAGAGTAGCCATTCTAATGTTGAATAAACCAAAAGTCAGTACAAAAGATAAGAAAGAAAACGTCATATTCATCAAAGGAAAAATCCACCAAGATGAACTCTCAATCCTAAATGTCTATGCTCCAAATGCAAGGGCATATACATTCATAAAAGAAACCCTACTAAAGGTCAAATCACACCTTGTACCTCACACGATAATAGTAGGAGATTTCAACACCCCTCTCTCATCGATGGAGAGACCATGGAAAAAGAAATTAAACAGACATAGAGAAACTAACAGAAGTTATGACCCAAATGTACTTAACAGATATTAATAGAACATTTCATCCTAAAACAAAAGGATACACCTACTTCTCAGCACCTCATGGTATCTTCTCAAAAATGAACCATATAACCGATCATGGAAACAGAAATTCAACAGAGATGTAGAGAAACTAACAGAAGTTATGAAACAAATGGATTTAACAGATATTTATAGAATATTCCATCCTAAAAAAAAGTTATACCTTCTTCTCTGAACCTCATGGACCCTTTTCCAAAATTAACGATATAATCAGTCACTGAACAGGCCTGAACAGATACAGGAAGATAGAAATAGTCCCATGCATTCCATGATGTTCCCACAGACTAAGGCTGATCTGCAATAACAACAATAACGAAAGAACGCCCACATATACATGGAAGTTGAACAACGCTCTACTCACTTATAACTTAGTCAAGGAAAAAACTGAAGAAATTAAAAGACTTCTTAGAGTTTAATGAAAATGAAGGTAAAACATAATCAAACTTATGGGACACAACAAAAGCTGTGTGAAGAAGAAAACTCATAACTGTGAGTGACTGCAAAAAAGAAAAAGACAGGGGAGAACACACATCAGTTCCTTGACAGCACACATGAAAGCTCTAAAACAAAATGAAGTAAGTGCACCCAAGAGGAGTAGAAGGTAGGAAATAATCAAACTCAGGGCTGAAATCAACCAAGTAGAAACAAAAAGGTCTATACAAAGAATCAACAAAACCAAGAGCTGGTTCTCTGAGAAAATCCACAAGATAGATAAACGCTTAGACAGACTAACCAGAGGGCACAGAGAGTGTGTCCAAATTAACAAAATCAGAAATTAAAAGGGAGACATAACAACAGAATCTGAGGAAATTAAAAAAAATCATCAGGTCCTACTTAAAAAAAAAACCTATATTCAACAAGTAGGAAAAGGACAGTTTTCTAGACAAATACCAGGTACCAAAGTGGAACCAGGAACAGATAAACCATCTAAATTACCCCATAATTCCTAAAGAAGTAGAACCAGTTATTAAAAGTCTGCGAATCAAAAAGAGCCACCACAAGATGGGTTTAATGCAGAATTCTATCAGACCGTCATAGAAGACCTCACACCAAAATTCTACAAACTATTCCACAAAATAGAAACAGACAAAGCACACCAAATGTCTTCTACGAAGTCACAATTACTTATACTACAGAAAGACCCAAGAATGAAAGAGAATTATAGACCAAATACCCTAATGAATATCAACACAAAAATACTCAATAAAATTCTAGCAACCAGATCCAAGAACACATCAAAATGATCATCCATCACGAGGAAGTAGACTTCATCCCAGGAATAGAGGGATTGTTCAATAAATGGAAATCCAACGACATAATCCACTTTATAAAAATACTCAAAGATAAACACTACATGATCATTTCATTAGATGCTGAGAAAGGAATTGACAAAATTCAACACCCTCGCATAATAAAAGTCCTGAAAAATCAGGAATTCAAGACCCATACCTAAACACAGTAAAAGAAATGTAGAGGAAACCAGAGCCAACATCAAACTAAATGGAGACAAATGTTAAACAGTCCCACTAAAATCAGGGAATAGACAAAGCTGCGCATTCTCTCGCTATTTAATAATAAATATAGTTTTCAAAGTCTAAGCCAGAATAATCAGACAACAAAAGAATGTCAAAGAGATACAAAGTGGAAAGTAAGAAATCAAAATATCACTATTTGCAGATGATGTCATAGTATACTTAAGGGATGACAAGAGTTCCACCAGAAAACTACTAAGCCTGATAATGAGCAAAGTGGCTGTGTATAAAATTTACTCAAAGATATCAGTAGCCATTCTCTACTCAAAGGTTCAACAGGCTGAGAAAGAAATTAGGGAATGATACCCTTCATATTACTCCCAAATAATACATAATACCATGGTATGACTTTAACCAAGACAGTGAAAGATCTGTATGACAAGAACTTCCAGTCTCTGAAGAAAGAAATTGAAGAAGATCTCAGAAGATGGAAAGACCTCTCAAGCTCATGGATTGGCAGAATTAATATGGTAAAAATGGCCATTTTGTCAAACGCAATGTACAGATTCAATATACTCTCCAAAATGCCAACTGAATTTTTCATAGGGACAATATGAGCAATCTGCATATTTGTTTGGAATAATAGCAACAAAAATAGCAACAACAACAACAACAACAACAACAAACAAAACAAAACAAAAAACGAAGGTAGCTAAAAGTACTCTTAACAATAAAAGAGAAGACCTTCTGGTGGAATCTCCATCCCTGATTTCAGCAGTATTACACAGCAGTAGTTATGAAAACTGCATGTTAGTTGTACAGAGACAGACAGATAGATCAGTGGAATTTAATTGAAAACCCCAAAATGAACCCACACACCTATGGTCACTTGATCTTTGACAAAGGAGCTAAAGAAAAAAAGTGGGGAAGAGTCTGAAACACATGGGCACTGGGGAAATTTTCCTGACTAGAACACCAATGGCTTATGCTCTAAGATCAATAATCTACAAATGGGACCTCATAAAACTGGGTGTTCCTTCAGTCTCTGTTTTAATCTTTGCCTCTCCCTTCCCTGCCAAGGGTATTCTTTTTCCTCATTTAAAGAAGGAGTGAAGCATTCACTTTTTGATCATCCATCTTGAGTTCCTTTGTTCTAGGGATCTAGGGTAATTCAAGCATTTGGGCTAATAGCCACTTATCAATGAGTGCATACCATGTATGTCATTCTGTGATTGGGTTAGCTCACTCAGGATGATATTTTCCAGTTCCAACCATTTGCCTACGAATTTCATAAACTCGTTGTTTTTGATAGCTGAGTAATATTCCATTGTGTAGATGTACCACATTTTCTGTATCCATTCCTCTGTTGAAGGGCATCTGGGTTCTTTCCATTTTCTGGCTATTATAAATAAGGCTGCGATGAACATAGTGGAGCACGTGTCTCTTTTATATGTTGAGGCATCTTTTGGGTATATGCCCAAGAGAGGTATAGCTGGATCCTCAGACAGTTCAATGTCCAATTTTCTGAGGAACCTCCAGACTGATTTCCAGAATGGTTTTACCAGTCTGCAATCCCACCAACAATGGAGGAGTGTTCCTCTTTCTCCACGTCCTCACCAGCATCTGCTGTCACCTGAGTTTTTGATCTTAGCCATTCTCACTGATGTGAGGTGAAATCTCAGGGTTGTTTTGATTTGCATTTTCCTTATGACTAAAGATGTTGAACATTTCTTTAGGTGTTTCTCAGCCATTCGGCATTCCTCAGCTGTGAATTCTTTGTTTAGCTCTGAACCCCATTTTTTAATAGGGTTATTTGTCTCCCTGCGGTCTAACTTCTTGAGTTCTTTGTATATTTTGGATATAAGGCCTCTATCTGTTGTAGGATTGGTAAAGATCTTTTCCCAATCTGTTGGTTGCCGTTTTGTCCTAACCACAGTGTCCTTTGCCTTACAGAAGCTTTGCAGTTTTATGAGATCCCATTTATCGATTCTTGATCTTAGAGCATAAGCCATTGGTGTTTTGTTCAGGAAATTTTTTCCAGTGCCCATGTGTTCCAGATGCTTCCCTAGTTTTTCTTCTATTAGTTTGAGTGTGTCTGCTTTGATGTGGAGGTCCTTGATCCACTTGGACTTAAGCTTTGTACAGGGTGATAAGGATGGATTGATCTGCATTCTTCTACATGTTGCCCTCCAGTGAACCAGCACCATTTGAGAAAATGCTATCTTTTTTCCATTGGATGGTTTTGGCTCCTTTGTCAAAAATCAAGTGACCATAGGTGTGTGCGTTCATTTCTGGGTCTTCAATTCTATTCCATTGGTCTATCTGTCTGTCTCTGTACCAGTACCATGCAGTTTTTATCACTATTGCTCTGTAATACTGCTTGAGTTCAGGGATAGTGATTCCCCCTGAAGTCCTTTTATTGTTGAGGATAGCTTTAGCTATCCTGGGTTTTTTGTTATTCCAGATGAATTTGCAAATTGTTCTGTCTAACTCTTTGAAGAATTGGATTGGTATTTTGATGGGGATTGCATTGAATCTGTAGATTGCTTTTGGTTAAATGGCCATTTTTACTATATTAATCCTGCCAATCCATGAGCATGGGAGATCTTTCCATCTTCTGAGGTCTTCTTCAATTTCTTTCCTCAGTGTCTTGAAGTTCTTATTGTACAGATCTATTACTTGCTTGGTTAAAGTCACACCGAGGTACTTTATATTATTTGGGTCTATTATGAAGGGTGTCATTTCCCTAATTTCTTTCTCGGCTTGTTTCTCTTTTGTATAGAGGAAGGCAACTGATTTATTTGAGTTAATTTTATACCCAGCCACTTTGCTGAAGTTGTTTATCAGCTTTAGTAGTTCTCTGGTGGAACTTTTGGGATCACTTAAATATACTATCATGTCCTCTGCAAATAGTGATATTTTGACCTCTTCTTTTCCGATCTGTATCCCCTTGACCTCCTTTTGTTTTCTGATTGCTCTGGCTAGAACTTCAAGAACTATATAGAATAAGTAGGGAGAGAGTGGGCAGCCTTGTCTAGTCCCTGATTTTAGTGGGATTGCTTCAAGTTTCTCTCCATTTAGTTTAATGTTAGCAACTGGTTTGCTGTATATGGCTTTTACTATGTTTAGGTATGGGCCTTGAATTCCTATTCTTTCCAGGACTTTTATCATGAAGGGGTGTTGAATTTTGTCAAATGCTTTCTCAGCATCTAATGAAATGATCATGTGGTTCTGTTCTTTCAGTTTGTTTATATAATGGATCACGTTGATGGTTTTCCGTATATTAAACCATCCCTGCATGCCTGGGATGAAGCCTACTTGATCATGGTGGATGATTGTTTTGATGTGCTCTTGAATTCGGTTTGCCAGAATTTTATTGAGTATTTTTGCGTCGATATTCATAAGGGAAATTGGTCTGAAGTTCTCTTTCTTTGTTGTGTCTTTGTGTGGTTTAGGTATAAGAGTAATTGTGGCTTCATAGAAGGAATTCGGTAGTGCTCCATCTGTTTCAATTTTGTGGAATAGTTTGGATAATATTGGTATGAGGTCTTCTCTGAAGGTTTGATAGAATTCTGCACTAAACCCGTCTGGACCTGGGCTCTTTTTTGTTGGGAGACCTTTAATGACTGCTTCTATTTCCTTAGGAGTTATGGGGTTGTTTAACTGGTTTATCTGTTCCTGATTTAACTTCGATACCTGGTATCTGTCTAGGAAATTGTCCATTTCCTGAAGATTTTCAAGTTTTGTTGAATATAGGTTTTTATAGTAAGATCTGATGATTTTTTGAATTTCCTCTGAATCTGTAGTTATGTCTCCCTTTTCATTTCTGATTTTGTTAATTTGGACGCACTCTCTGTGTCCTCTCGTTAGTCTGGCTAAGGGTTTATCTATCTTGTTGATTTTCTCAAAGAACCAACTTTTGGTTCTGTTGATTCTTTCTATGGTCCTTTTTGTTTCTACTTGGTTGATTTCCACTCTGAGTTTGATTATTTCCTGCCTTCTACTCCTCCTGGGTGTATTTGCTTCTTTTTGTTCTAGAGCTTTTAGGTGTGCTGTCAAGCTGCTGACATATGCTCTTTCCTGTTTCTTTCTGCAGGCACTCAGCGCTATGAGTTTTCCTCTTTGCACAGCTTTCATTGTGTCCCATAAGTTTGGGTATGTTGTACCTTCATTTTCATTAAATTCTAAAAAGTTTTTAATTTCTTTCTTTATTTCTTCCTTGACCAGGTTATCATTGAGTAGAGCATTGTTCAATTTCCAAGTATATGTGGGCATTCTTCCTTGATTGTTATTGAAGACCAGTTTTAGGCCGTGGTGGTCTGATAGCACGCATGGGATTATTTCTATCTTTCTGTACCTGTTGAGGCCCGTTTTTTGACCAATTATATGGTCAATTTTGGAGAAAGTACCATGAGGAGCTGAGAAGAAGGTATATCCTTTTGCTTTAGGATAGAATGTTCTATAAATATCTGTTAAGTCCATTTGGCTCATGACTTCTGTTAGTCTGTCGCCATCACTGTTTAATTTCTGTTTCCATGTTCTGTCCATTGATGAGAGTGGGGTGTTGAAATCTCCCACTATTATTGTGTGAGGTGCAATGTGTGTTTTGAGCTTTAGTAAGGTTTCTTTTACATATGTAGGTGCCCTTGTATTTGGGGCATAGATATTTAGGATTGAGAGTTCATCTTGGTGGATTGTTCCTTTGATGAATATGAAGTGTCCTTCCTTATCTTTTTTGATGACTTTTAGTTTGAAATTGATTTTATTTGAAATTAGAATGGCTACTCCAGCTTGCTTCTTCTGACCATTTGCTTGGAAAGTTGTTTTCCAGCCTTTCACTCTGAGGTAGTGTCTGTCTTTGTCTCTGAGGTGTGTTTCCTGTAGGCAGCAGAATGCAGGGTCCTCGTTGCGTATCCAGTTTGTTAATCTATGTCTTTTTATTGGGGAGTTGAGGCCATTGATATTGAGAGATATTAAGGAATAATGATTATTGCTTCCCGTTATGTTCATATTTGGATGTGAGGTTATATTTGTGTGCTTTCATTCTCTTTGTTTTGTTGCCAAGACGATTAGTTTCTTGCTTCTTCTAGGGTATAGCTTGCCTCCTTATGTTGGGCTTTACCATTTATTATCCTTTGTAGTGCTGGATTTGTAGAAAGATATTGTGTAAATTTGGTTTTGTCATGGAATATCTTGGTTTCTCCATCAATGTTAATTGAGAGTTTTGCTGGATACAGTAACCTGGGCTGGCATTTGTGTTCTCTTAGGGTCTGTATGACATCAGTCCAGGATCTTGTGGCCTTCATAGTTTTTGGCAAGAAGTCTGGTGTGATTCTGATAGGCCTGCCTTTATATGTTACTTGACCTTTTTCCCTTACTGCTTTCAATATTCTTTCTTTATTTTGTGCGTTTGGTGTTTTGACAATTATGTGACGGGAGGTGTTTCTTTTCTGGTCCAATCTATTTGGAGTTCTGTAGGCTTCTTGTATGTCTATGCGTATCTCTTTTTTTAGGTTAGGGAAGTTTTCTTCTATGATTTTGTTGAAGATATTTACTGGTCCTTTGAGCTGGGAGTCTTCACTCTCTTCTATACCTATTATCCTTAGGTTTGATCTTCTCATTGAGTCCTGGATTTCCTGTATGTTTTGGACCAGTAGCTTTTTCCGCTTTACATTATCTTTGACAGTTGAGTCAATGATTTCTATGGAATCTTCTGCTCCTGAGATTCTCTTTTCCATCTCTTGTATTCTGTTGGTGAAACTTGTATCTACAGCTCCTTGTCTCTTCTTTTGGTTTTCTATATCCAGGGTTGTTTCCATGTGTTCTTGCTTGATTGCTTCTATTTCCATTTTTAATTCCTTGATTGTGTTTTCCTTGAATTCTTTCAGGGATTTTTGTGTCTCCTCTCTATGGGCTTCTACTTGTTTATTTATGTTTTCCTGGAATTCTTTCAGGCATTTTTGTGATTCCTCTCTGTAGGCTTCTACTTGTTCACTTCGTTCTTGAAGTCCTCCTACATCATGATCAAAAATGATTTTGAAACTAGATCTTGCTTTTCTGGTGTGTTTGGATATTCCATGTTTGTTTTGATGGGAGAATTGGGCTCCGATGGTGCCATGTAGTCTTGGTTTCTGTTGCTTGGGTTCCTGCGCTTGCCTCTCGCCATCAGATTATCTCTAGTGTTACTTTGTTCTGCTATTTCTGACAGTGGCTAGACTGTCCTATAAGCCTGTGTGTCAGGAGTGCTGTAGACCTGTTTTCCTGTTTTCTTTCAGTCAGTTATGGGGACAGAGTGTTCTGCTTTCGGGCGTGTAGTTTTTCCTCTCTACAGGTCTTCAGCGGTTCCTGTGGGCCTGTGTCTTGAGTTCACCAGGCAGCTTTCTTGCAGCAGAAAAGTTGGTCTTACCTGTGGTCCCGAGGCTCAAGTTCGCTCGTGGGGTGCTGCCCATGGGCTCTCTGCAGCGGCAGCAACCAGGAAGACCTGTGCCGCCTCTTCCGGGAGCTTCAGTGCACCAGGGTTCCAGATGGTCTTTGGCTTTTTCCTCTGGCGTCTGAGATGTGTGTGCAGAGAGCAGTCTCTTCTGGTTTCCCAGGCTTGTCTGCCTCTCTGAAGGTTTAGCTCTCCCTCCCACGGGATTTGGGTGCAGAGAACTGTTTATCCGGTCTGTTTCCTTCAGGTTCCAGCGGTGTCTCAGGCAGGGGTCCTGCCGCTCCTGGGCCCTCCCCCACGGGAGCCCAGAGGCCTTATACAGTTTCCTCTTGGGCCAGGGATGTGGGCAGGGGTGAGCAGTGTTGGTGGTCCTTCTGCTCTGCAGCCTCAGGAGTCAATATATCACTCTTAATTCTAACAGACTCACAGGTGTATGCTAAGGGAACATATTCCATGTACAATAAACAGAAGAAATTGGTTCTTATTTTTTGATATGTTCATGTAAATTAAGCATACTTTCACTTTTATTTCCGACATTTGGTTTTTTTCTTCCTATTTTGGAATAGTGTTGCTCTGCTGGTTTTAGTGTTCACACAGTCAAACCTAAAATTCAGAGAGAATACCAATCGGGATAGAATGAAAGCCCAGGCTACCTTTGTCTTCCTCTTGATCTTGCTGCCTCTGTTCCTCCTTTAGTGTAATGCTATGCTGTGAACATTTCTGTTTTCATCAAGGTCTCTTAAATCCCAACAGGCCACCTTGTAGCTAAAGATTACCTTGAGCACGATCCTCTTCTTCCTGTCTCTAATTCTGCAATGTAGAAGTTTGAGTTCTGAGCCACTCTACCCTGTCAAGTAACACAACTTCAAGGCCAGTATAGGCAAGAGGAAGTACCAGGCTGAGTGCAATCCTGTCAGAAAAAGGACATTCTAAATATTTTTACCTGGCAGATCTGGTCTCTGCAGCTGGGGAGATGGGTGTTGGGTAAAGTGTCACAGTGCAACAAAAGGACTCTGGAAATCAGACAAGGAAGAATCATGGTGTCATCTTAGGCCTTGAGCTTAACAGAGGCAGGTGTGGCAGATTGATGGCCTGAGATTACTGACATATTACTCTGTCTCAATATTGAGGTAAAAAAGCATTTGATGATTATTCCTGGCCTCCAGGTATGAGGACAAACAGACAGATACCAACACACAAACACACACACACACACACACACACACACACACACACACACACATACACAGAGAGAGAGAGAGAGAGAGAGAGAGAGAGAGAGAGAAAGAGAGAGAGAGAGAGCGATAGAGGGGTAACTCTGAGGTAATGTATGTATCATGCAATAATTAACTCTTTATAGATCTATCTAGACTTTTCCAACTATGGACTGTCTAAATTTTACAGTCATGTCTGTCTATATCTTGGCCAGTGAACATAAACCTAAGTCCCGTGGCAAAAAACCTACTCGGGTTTTCTAGTGATGAATATTTTTTCTTTCTCTTGTTTAACTCCAGTTTTCTTTATGCAGTCCAGGCAGCCAAGGACTTTTGATCCTGCTGGACAACAGACTGGACACAATGAGTGGCCTGATGAGTGGACCCTTGGACCATTTGGGACTCACCTGTACTAAAATCCACGTATAACAAAAGGGTCTCCAACATCCTGCTCCTTCCACTAGGAGTGCAGTTGAAAGGAAGATGCTCCAAGATATAGATTTCTTGTGGCTTTTTTTCTGTGTGTTTTCACTTGAAGCTTGTAAGGTTTGCTTTTTATTCCTCTTATTTGTATATAATTTTGTTCATACATTTGTATTTATCTAATATTTTAATGTTTTAATTGAAACAGTGACATCACCTCCCTCTTTTGTACCTCCTCTCCATCCTCTCCCAGCTATCCTATATCAAACATTTCTCATGCCTGCACTCTTAAGTTTATGGACTCCTTTATGTGATTAAATTTGTTATATATTTTTACATATCTTGTGTATCCACAAATAAATATAAATATACCTGCAGAGCCCATATTTGTTGCTTGTGTATATATTTGTTCAAGACTGACTACTCTGTATTTGACAACATGGTACTTCCTATTTTTACCTTTTGATATTTTCTCTTCCCAATCTTAAAATTCTTTTTCTGGCTAATGGTTTCTTGCCACTTTTATTTAACCTAAATTATTTATTTTCTTCTTTTGCTTCCTTTCTATCCTCCCCCCATCTTTGATTCTACTACAACAAAGACCACTGCCTGTGGGAAGGACTCACTATTGAAAGAGCCAGAATTGTGGGTCAATTGAAGACCAGTGGGAAAGTTCTAGATTGTTCACTGTCCTAGCAAAACTGTCCAGAACAGCTGATATATGTAGAAAAAGAAATTAAATGGGCTCGTGACGATCGACTAAAGGTAAGGTAATAGTACCCACCTCTTTAACAAGAACTGTTCCCAGAAAGATCCAGAGTCACTGACATATGAGAAACTTGAATGCTTGCCAGCTGACCCAGGTTTAGAGCACTTAATGTAATAGGATCAGATAATGGGGAATGCCTTTGTATTTCAGGTAAGTCAGGGACTTGCTAAGGTCTTGGGGACTAGTTTGAAACTCCACTGTGCATATTGTCCCCAGAGTTCAGAAAAGTTAAAAAAGATTAATAAAATTCTAAAAGAGACCTTAATTAAATTAGCCTTGGAGACTGGTGGGGACTGCATGATGCTCCTTCCCTCTGCCCTATATTAGATATAGATGGCATTCTAGCCCCCATTGTGTCCAGCCTACAGTTGACAGCTATTACAGAACTGAAAAATGATAATTTAAGGTCAGAACTACCCAATAGGCTCATGAATATGATTGGCCTAAATTATGTACCCTCTATGAAGCAGGCCTGGTTCCAGAACCTCACGAGTTAAGATTTCAGCAAGCTGAGCCTAAACCAAGGATTTCATCATCCTGTTGAACACAGTCACCACCTGGGTGCACTACCACCATGCCAGACCTGCTCCTCCTCTGAAGAAGAGTACCTGGCTCTAACTGTCATTGTTTAAGGTTTATTTATGTATTTTTATCTGTATGGGCATTTTTTTTTGCATGAGTGTCTGGTGCCTCTGAATTTAAAAGAAGACATTGGATCACCTGGAGTTGGAGTTGCAGATGATTGTGAGCCATGATGTGAGTGCTGGGAACTGACCCTGGTCCTCTGCAAGAACAAGGAGTGTTCCTACCCTCTGAGCCATCTATCCACATCCCCAGCCCACCCCTCACTTTGTGACAGCGTGTTGGTGGTGGTGGTGGCATTGTTGCTATTGTTATTGTTGTTTTGATTTTCTGAGACAGGCTTTTTCTGTATAGCCCAGGCCCATCTGGGACTCATTCTTTTTTTTTTGGGGGGGGGGGAGCTGAGGACTGAACCCAGAGCCTTGCACTTGCTAGGCGAGCGCTCTACCACTGAGCTAAATCCCCAGCCCTGGCACTCATTCTTTAGACCAAGCTACCCTCAAATTCAGAGATCCACTTGCCTCTGCCCCCAAGTGCTGAGACCAAAGGCGTGTGCCACCACCTCTCTGCTTCTTTGTTTTGTTTTGTTTTTCTTTTTTAAATCAGGACTTTTAAAATTTTTGTTTGATGAAAACTCTTTCTTGGTTCATTTCATTTTAAATGAGATTAGAACCCATGCCTTTATTTTCGCTAATCTAAATACACTCCAAACACAACCATCCAGACTTAATACTTTTTAAATGGTATATTTCATTGCATTTGCAAAAATTCACTACTTGGATAGAGTGCACTAAAATCATGAATAAAAGGAGGAGGAGAAGTAGCTCAATGATTAAGAGCACAGACTGCATTTGCAGAGGGCCTGGGCTTAATTCCCAGCACTTACAGGGCAGCTTACAATCTCCTGTGGCTACAGCTATATGGAATCTCATCCCTTCTTCTGAATTCTGTGGGCAGCAGTTATATCTGTGGTACACAGACTCATAAGCAGGCAAAACACTCCTACACATATTAAAAGTCATAGATAAGATTTACATAAATAGATTTCCTAGTTATGTCACTGTATTTCCCAAGAATGCTGATTACGTGTATGGGATGAGGGTAGAAACCACACCTCCACATCACATAGCAACTGTAAGGAAAGTCTCCATAAAAAATGGTAAAAATGTCCTGAATGTGAATGTTAGAACCTTGGGAAAGCAGTACTTATTAAACACAAGTCAAGGAGGAGAGATCAGTATTTCTCTCAGTTTAACTTACGTGTGTCATTTAAAACTTGTAAATGTTTCATGGAGGAGTATATACCATTGAAGAGGTGTAATTCCCCAAGGACAGGTAAGAGAAAGGCTTTGTTAGAGAGAAACACAAAGGTTGGCAGGACTTCATCACCTGGAGACACTGCTGAGTGCAAGACCACCCCTGTTTCAGGATCACCTTAAACTCCATATTAAGACGATGAGGATGGCCTATCAAGGCAAATTCTAAATTTAGAAAATGGAGACTTACATGGCTAACAAACTTTAAGAAATTAATCTTTTTAAATATATTTATTTTAAAACTTTAGTATCTAATTCACATTTAGTAAATAAAGCCAACTAACTTAATAGTAATGTTTTTCATTTTTAAAATTACATTTTTTGTATCTATGTATATTTCTGTGTCTATATCTGCACTAAGGTCCAAAACTTGTAGGAGTCCATTTTCACAATTGAGTACCAGGAATCAAACTCAGACTGTTAGGCTTGGTGACAAGAGCCTTTTCCTGCTGAGCCTTCTCCTCAGCCCAAAGAGGAATACATTATACACATACACATACATACACATATATATTAAAGGAAAGAAATGAGACAATGACTGCCGCGTCTTTGGACTAATAAATGGCCACGATTAAAACACTACTGCCACATTGTGTTATTATGATTTACTTTTATTAAGTGTGAAAGAAAAATATGGCAAAATGAATGTAAAATAAACAATGAATACTAAGCATATCTCTCTCACACTCTACATTTGTGTGTTTTGGGTGCTAATAAGTTATTTTCCAGTATTGTTATGGTTTTTGTTTTTGTTTGTTCACTTCTTTAAGGTAGTCTCCCGCTGTAGCTTAAGCTGTCTTTGAACTCACAGCAACTCTCCTGCCTCAACTTCTACAGTGCTGGAATTACAGTTATGAGTTACCATACTTAGCTTATAATTTTCTATTTAGATAACTTCTTGAAATGCATTCTTTGTAGAAAAACATACATAGCTTCTAAAATAACAAAGAATCAAATTTAAACTAAAAAATATTGTTGACCTTGATCACTTGTTCATTAATCTGTTAACTAATAAACTTAACTTCTACCAACTGAAAAAAATTCTTCAAAGCAAAGTAAAATTAGCAAGTGGGAGAGGAAGAGAGTAATGTGTGAGTCAAGAGACTGTACTCACTAACTCAGAACTACTCATGACAATCTCATCTCTCACTGTGAAAGTGCCTGGGAACTAGTGTGTGGTCCTATATCCATCAGACATCCTGAGGGAAAAGGGGGCTGAAGGAACAGCATATACAGGGCTTACAGCATGACCACCATCTAGGCTCAGAGCTTCAAGCGCTGTCTATACTGCTCCATGTGGCACAGCTCTGGGCAAGATTCCTTTTCCCTCTAGGTCTCAGTAGAGCCATGTAAAGTAGTCATGTCAATAACATACTTACTTCTTTTTTAACATTAAAAAAATGATTCCTTTATTAACTAATTAAAGCCACACATTGAAATAATACAAAATAACTTATGGCGATATGGGTACAGCAACAGGATAAACATTATATGGGATTACTAACATTCAAGAGGATATTTATATATTAAAGAACATGACTGTATATGTCAGGTATGACTGTTATAACAGAAAATAGAAAATACTGTAATCCTGCCAAAGCATAGGCTTTGATATGAACTTAAAATTGTTTCACAAGAAAGACCCTGTTCTAAATATTAAAGTTTTATGTGTAACCTAGTTTGGGAAATATATTTACAGACATGATCAAGCTACAAATTTTGAGATAAGGAGTTTATCTGGTATTATGTAGGCATCTTCTAAATTGTGTTCACAAATAAATAAATAAATAAATAAATAAATAAATAAATAAATATGATTTTATGAGTGAAACAAACTACTTTACTCTATGTCCCAACAAATTTTGATGTTTAGATAGGTACTAAATATGTAGGATGTAAATTTTTATGTTGAAATTTATTGTAATTTACAACATAAACTTGAAAGATTGAGATAAGAAATGAAAATTGTACTTTGGAACAATGATATATAATAACAAAACTAAAATTTTTGCACATTTCTGATAGAAAATAAAGTGGATTTAAACACTTGAAAATATGATTTTATAATGTTTATAAGCTTATAATTGGCTACTTCATATGCATAATAAATCCATGATTTTCCCCTTCAATCCTGAGTCTGTTGTCTTTTTTGTTGTTGTTTTTTTTAACTTTGATTGGATGATTTTTTATTTACATTTTAAGTGTTATCTCCTTTCCAGATTTCCCCTCAAGAAACCCACTATCCCACTCTGCCCTTGCTTCTGTGAGAGGGCTCCCTCATCCACTCACCACGTTCCCACCCTGATACTCCCCTACACTGGGGCATCAATCATTGACAGGACCAAGGGCTTCTCCAGCCATTAATGCCCTACCATGCCATCCTGTCCTACATATGCAGATGGAGCCATAAGTTCATCCCTGTGATCTCTTGTGATCTCTTTTGGTGCTCTGGGCCATCTGGTTGGTGGACACTGTGGTTCTTATAGAATTGCGAACCCCTTCAGTTCTTCCTCTAACTCCTCCACTGAGGACACTGTTCTCAGTTCAATGGTTGGCTGCCAGCATCCACCTCTGTATTTGTCAAGCTCTGGCAGAGCTTCTCAGGAGACAGCTAGCTATATCAGGCTCCTGTCAGCATGCACTTCTTGGCATCTGCAATAGTGTCTGGGTTTGGTGTCTGTATAAGTGGTGGATACCACACACAGGTGGGGCAGTCTCTGAATGGCCATTTCTTCAGTCTCTGCTCCATACATTGTCTCCATATTTCCTCCTCTGATTATTTTTGTTCCTCCTTCTAAAGAGGTCTGAAACATCCACATTTTGGTCTTCCTTCTTCTTGAACTTCATGGGATTTATGAATTGTATCTTGGGTATTCCAAGCTTTTAGGTTAATATCCGCTTATCAGTGAGTACATACAATCCATGTATGTTCTTTTGTGATTGAGTTACCTCACTCAGGATGATATTTTCAAATTACATCCATTTGTCTGAGAATTTCATGAAGTACTGTTTCTAATAGCTGAGTAGTACTCCATTGTGTAAATGTACAACAATTTCTATATCCATTCCTCAGTTGAAGGACATAGGGTTCCTCTGTGATCATAGTTCTGTCTGCCTAATCAGGTGGTTCCAACACACTGCAGTAGACTGGAGGCTGAAAGGGCCAGGGACAAGGGTCAGGAAGACATAACAGTTCAGTGAGTACAGGAATAGTGGTTAGAAGAAAAAATAATGTCTAGCAATGTAATGCCCACCTGCTGGAACACACTAAACACTGTTCAGACACAGCCAAATAAGCATAGTGGGCCTGCTATCCTAACTATCAGGAGGCTAGACCTGGAGTCAGATAGTGGATTCCATGGTTTTCTGGGCATGGAGAGAACAATCTGGCCTCCAGGTAAGGATGCCAAGGATGTTTTCCCACTGCCAGCTCTCTTCTCCCTGGTCCCTTGTCCAGATAACAACTTCACCTCTGCAGCCTGCCCCTGACTTTCTTACCAGCTCTGGCCATGTGTTCTTCCTGCTTCTATCTGTCCTGTCATTGTTGCCAAGGACAAGCCTATGCTGCATTGTAGCAAAGCCATTTTAAGGTTTAAGGTGTCCAGGTGAGGGTACCATCACTGTCACATTGACAGTCAGAACCAGAAATGGCTGGCTCAGTTTGTAAGAGGATGATGAGCACAACTGGCTTTGATGCCAGAAGGCCAGGATCCTCTTCATGGCACTAACAGAGGGACTTCCTGGCCATCGCCTTCATCTGCCCCTAAGGCCACCCTCAGATGGAATCCCAAGATAAAGCTGTGAAATTGCACTGAGCAAGTCCATCAACTGCCGCAGCAAAGTGCCCGTGGACCACAGGACTAAGACAAATGCAGGGTGGCCAGCTTATGTCAGACACAGGAAACTGTTCTTGGCTACTGGCAGAGAAGCCATTTTTGCCTGCACTCTCAAGATTTCAAAGACAGAAAACTAAGGGAACTGTTTGATAACTCTTTGTAGCTCAATTATACGGGGTTTGGCAACTTCCCTTCCTACAAACTGAATCAAGCTCCAGTTGATCTTTAAGGGATGAGTGAAAAGACACACTTACTTATCATGCACACTGAAACCCACAGACAGGTGCCTACAGAGAAGTGGTACACATGCTTACAATCATTGTTCATGCAACAATCCTTTGACACACAAAGAATCGTGACTTCAGTATGAAGCCCTATGTACTTCAAAATGTGCATAATTACCCACAGTTCTTAGACATATTTGAGCACTTTTCAGGGTTTCTATGGTTGCTAAGAAATACCATGGTCAAAACAGCTTGGGGAAGAAAGGGTTTATTCAACATTTGCCTCTATTTCACACCTTATCTTGAAAGGAAATCAGGATAGGAAGTTAAGCAGGGCTAGAATATGAAGTCTAGAGCTGCAGCAGAGGCATGAGAGGTGCTACTTACTGGCCTGTATATTCTAGCTAGCTCAGCCTGCTTCCTTATAGAACCCAGAACAACAGCCCCTGATAGGCACCACACACAATGGGCTGGGCCTCCCTCACAAACCACTAGTTATGAAAATGCCCTACAAACTTGCATACAGCACTATCTTATGGAAGTTGTTCTCAACTGTGACTCTCTCACTCCAAAGAAGCTTTGGACATTCATCAGTGTTGTCTTAAACATTCAGGCAGATATAAAGGTACGTGGACACCAGATCTCTTACTTGGGTATGCTAATTCACACCTGTGTATATACCGAAGTGTCCTTGAAGATGTACTGAACCCCTCTAGCACGCATGCACACACACACACACACACACACACACACACACACACACACACACACACAGAGAGAGAGAGAGAGAGAGAGAGAGAGAGAGACATATACATGCATACTCTTATCCATGATATTACCAAAAATGAGCTTAAGGCCATCCTGAGCTACATAGTGTGACTCCCCCATCTTTAGAAACCAAATCCAAAGGAAGGACATTATGCCACAAGCCTATATTCATCCATGTTTGTGTTCGAGAACCTGAATGAGAGGAATGTCCTGTGTTCGTAGCTGCTCAGCATAGAAAGCAACGTATTTGGTATTCAGACCATGCTACCAGTCTCTGTAATTTTTCACATCCTCACCTACTGCCACTCAACAAACACCTGCTCCACGTGTGATAAAGTTCACTCTCCTTCCAAGAGCCAAAGACCACCTAACACAAACCTCAAAACTAGATATGAGAATCCCACTATTGAAGTGTTGGTCAGAGCTGTCTAAGAGATTCAAAAATATACAGCCTATTATTATTATCATTGGTTGCCACCTTGAGATGAAATGTAAATCCCCATAGAAGACAATATGTACTTTAGGAACACAACTGAGAGGCCCCTAGCTGGAACTGACCTAAAAGATTCCCTCTCAAGACTAGCTTTCTTGATACCAGAAGGAACCATGGAAACTCAAAAAGGAAAGAGGAGACAGAAGTCCTACACAGCTATGAAAGCTAGGAACCAGATCAACTGCTGGGAAGGTATAATAACTCAAAGGGTGCAATAGTGGCAAACAGCAGCTCTGTAAATGGAGTTAAAGCCTACTCAACAAGAGGCGAAACATGACCGGTACTGGAAACCTTGCTAACTGCTGAATGCTATTAAAGTCAAGATGTCGTAGAAGAACCTACATTCGCTGCTTTACTGAACCAGCAAAATCATAGGACAGGTGCTGGCCTCCATTCCACCAGGAAAGACTTATACTTTTAGATTATCAGGTCTTCTCCACCTGCTCCTCTACACTCGAGTGTGGCTTTGTATGTGATCATATTTTATGGAGGGCTGAAGCTCTCTTCCCAACACTGCCCAGGACATCAGGAAATCCCAGAAGTTCTTCAAAAAAACCAACCACACTGCTTATTCCTCCTGGAAGCCTTTCCACACACAGAGAGACATAGGTTTCCACCCACTACACTATGTCCAGAGTTCTAGGATACTCCCTCAGCCATACACTTAATATCCTAGCCATATTGCATGGGACTCCAAGTGTGGAACAGTGTGGTCACTTACATAGAACTAGGGAGTTGAAACAAGGCCAGCTAGCATGTATTGTATGCCAGATTCCATGGTATCTTTCCTGTTTCCAGGTCTGTTATCCAGATCTGATGCCATACATGGAGTCCTCAACCCTACTTGCTCAAAGCCTTTGGGGGTAAAAAGGCACAAACTGTGGCTGGAACCTTTACCCTTGCCCCCAAAACCGGGTTCTATAACTTGTGGGTCAAAAATCTATCACTCACAGTTGGCACATGGGACCAAATTTGTGTCGCCTGCTCCAACCAAACCTCATAAACTCAAATCTTAGTGGGTTCAGTACAAGCCTCAAACATGTTGTAAGGAAGGAACAGAGAGGAGAAAAGAACATATCTGTGTCACAAAGCAGTGCCAGTATGTGCAAAGTCTGTATGATTATCCCCTTGCCTTCTTGTGTGATGACACTCTATCCCAGAAAGACAGCAAAGACTAATGACACACTGGACACAATGCCCCCTGTGTCCTAAAAGTAATGGTTATTGAAAGCAATCATCTTAATGGTTGTCTACTGCCCGTGATGCTGGGTTAAGAAGTATAGCATTTTCCTAGAAACTCTTTTCACATGTCTTAGCAAAACCAAACAAGACTTGCATCCATAATCCCTTTCATATATTTCAATACATGTAGGTATGTAAATGTCTGATGCAGTGTAATATGTGTCTAAATGTATCGGGGTTTTTCCTCTCTGATATTGTTTCCTAATCTTCCTTTGCATCTCCTACCCTGAGCCACACCAAGGGAACCAGGCACAGAACATCTCTCTCACAACATGCCCTCTCTACGTGTTTACCTTGTGAGTTTGACATGAAGCAAAATTCCTCAGAGCTGCAGGTCTGGGTCTTTAATAAATACTTGATCTGTTATGGAACGATATATCAGGTGGTGAAATGGGAGGGGTCATAGATACCTCAAAATCTGAGTTGACTTTAGGGTTCTTGCTGTTGTGTAGGAAGATGCCTTTAGGTGGAGCTTCCACCACCTTACTCTTCATGTTGATGCCTCTGTTTGCTACGTCGGCCCAGAGTCCCTGGTCCAGGAGAGAGCTATTAGCATGAGGAACAGGCAGTCTTATGTAGCCTATAGATTCTTACGATTGATGTGGCTCAAAATCACATTTATTTATTTGTTATGCATATTTATTTATTCTTTTATTAAGTCATTCCTTTACTTATTTTATACATTTATTTTATGGCAAAGGGAATAGAACCCCGATCCATACTCAGGCTGAGAAAAGTCTGTATGGCTGTGCTATGTCTGAGGCCTGTAGATATACATATATGGACAAATATGCACATGTATGTATGCAAATACAGTATCTATGTTGATTGGTTATCTGAGAAATGGTCTCACTCTATGAACAAATCTCATAGTATTTTGTCCAGCAGTATCTATCATGCAGCAATTAACCTTCCTCAACCTCCACACTGCTGAGACAGTACTACTATTTACTCACTTGAATTTAAGACAGGATCTTGTTGTGTTGCTGGGACTGGCATGAAATTCCAACTTCTGGTGATCCTCTTGCCTCACTTTGAGGGTACAAGACATGGGAAAAGGATTAGGGAGTACCCAGGTAACTCTGGAGTCTATGCTCAAGCATGGTTGAGAAAGACTCATGGCCCCAATGACCACTGCATTATCTGGCCCTAACATCCCCCCACAGATATTATGTACTCAGTACTACCTACTGAGTCCAGCTGTATACTCATATTTCCAATTGTTCACATAACCTGGGAAAGGGCTCCCAACTATACCCCTGATACCCTGAGCTAATTTACTTTTTTTCAGGATACATATGTTTTCTGCAAAGACGGGCTTAAGAGATACTTTTTCACACTGCAGGAACACAGTCTCCTCCAGCTTTGATTGAAAAGAATTGTATTTGTCTTTAAGAAACACAGGTAGTCCAAAGTAGTTGTCTATATTTTTGATAATGTTGGTGTGTATATTCATTTCCTCAATGGTGTTTTGAAAATTGCCAGTTGCCGATCTTTCTCGAAAACTTAATTTTTTCTATCAACTTAATGGCCTCCCTTTGGCCATCTCCAAGAAACAATATAAGTATATTGAATATATCATGCCCTGGAAACTCTTTCCACATGTCTTAGCAAAACCAAACAAGACTTGCATCCACAATCCCTTTCATATATTTCAATACATGTAGGTATGTAAATGTCTGATGCAGTGTTGTATATAACTTTGTATCTTTCCTTGGAAATGTTTCATCTCTCTTATGATGATATGCATTCCTAAAACACATAACAAAATGGAATCATATTGAGATGTTTGAAGATAATCACAAATTAAAAAACAAAGCAAAACAGATGTTAATAAATCTTCACTCAAATAAAATTCAATTCGTACTTTAAAGGATGCTTCCAAGCATAATGAGCTTTCAAATGCTCAAAGAATTTTCCATTTTATAACTTTCATGGCATAAAGCACTGGTAAGAATGATAAAAATGAGTATATGCAAAGCTAATTCTTAAAGAAAAGAAGAAAGGTGAACATCCTACCAAAAGTTTTGCATTTTCTTGTAATAACATAGCAAACATAACACCTGATTAGCAGACACTAAGGTATAGTAGGAAAAAAGGAATTAATTTCTCTTCTTCCTATTATACAGTAGAGTGACTATAGATAGGCACTTCATATTTTATAAGAGGTAAGAGGTAAATATTAGATGTTTCTACCACAAAGAAATACTAAGAATTTTAAGAGTTTTAAAAATTATTTTCAACATCATATCATGTTTACAGATATAATGCCACATGCTACACCATAAAAATGTACAACATTTCTATGTAAATTCAAAATAAAACAAAAATAAAATTATAAAGAGACCAAAAACACAAAAAAAGATATTTTATATTTTGCTTTCCTTTATGCTGATTCTAATTATCCTCTTAAAAAATATATTTTGCTTCAGGACTGGTTGCTTAACAATCTCCCCTGCCTGCCATGAACTCAGTGAGTCTTAAAAGTACATCCTTGCAGCCTTGAACAAATCTGAGAAATGAACCAGAAACCAAAGAATTCCTCTTGTTTTGTTATTGTACAACATAGGTTACTTTATTCTGGATTAGGAAGAGGTCAAATGCAAGTAAAATCAAACTTTTCAGTAAGAACAAGAATGGGGATAGACATTTTTATGTAACTTGACTCTTTATAAAATAGATTCATTTTATGAAATTAGTTGGGAAAATAAGAGTTATTTTTAAACCTTCATAAAAGCAAAAACATGATAAATTAAGACAATGCGAGTGCCACATCTTCTGTGTTTGCCTAAATGGAAAATTTTTTACCAAAAATCTGCAACAGTTTTGACAGAAATGCTCCTTGGACATTTTTCTTGAGAGGCATGATGTAGAGAAAGAGTGGATATTTAGACATGGCAGTATAAAAATAAGTATTTCACTAATTTCTCATATGCCATGGTAAGGAAGGTGTATTTCAAGAGAGGAAGAGCACAAAAGCACTTATCTTGCAGGAGAGTTTTAAAAATTTGGACTTCTAGAATGTAAACATTAATTGTGAAATTAAGACAAAGGACAGGAGAGAATCTCTCCAACACAGAGCAAGTCATGGGAATTAGTTTTGGAAGACCCAAAACTATGAATTATATACTAAACTTATGTACTATTTTTTGTCCCTTCTTTCATATAACATAGAACCATAAGGAGCCTGAAGGACTCTCTTTCCAATCAAATGGTTATAATATGATCAAGATTTATTTAATGCATACATGCTTATGGCAATTGTAAGATTAAACAGTAGTAAGAATGCCATGCAATCATTGAGACTTCTTTAATCTGTCTAATTAATTTAACTTCTCTTCCCTTGGAAGTATCCAGAGTATCTTGTGATGATACAAGGAATGTCATTCTTCATGTTTCATTTAACATTGAATTTGCAACTCCTCAATACTAAGGAATGTTAATATTTTTAAGTGTTTCTCAGCCACTCAAGATTCCTCTGTTAGGAATTCTCTGTTTAGCTCGGTACACCATTTTGTTAATTAGGTAATTTGGGATTTTGGAGATTAAAATTTTCAGTTCTTTATATATTTTGGATATTGCCCCTCTGTTGGTTGAATAGTGAAGAATTTTTCCCAATCTATGGGTTGATTACTCATGGTGACTCTTGCCTTGCAAAAGCTTTTCAATTTCCTGAGGTCCCATTTATCAAATGTTGATCTTAGATCCTGAGACATTGATATTCTTTTCAAGAAATTTCCACCTGTGCCATTGAGTTCAAGGCTCTTTCCCACTTTCTCTTTCATTAGATTCATTGTATCTGGTTTTATGTTGTGGTCCTTGATCCACATAGAGTTGAGTTTTATGCAAGAGGATTAATATGGGTCTATTTTCATTCTCCAACATACAGACGACCAGTTAGACCAGTAGCATTTATTGAAGATGCTTTTTTTCACTGTATGTTTTTTGCTTTTTATCAAAGATCAAGTGTCCATAAGTTTATGGGTTTATGGGTTATGGGTGTTCCGTTCTGTTCCATTGTTTGACTTGTCTGTCTCTCTACCAATATCATGTGGTTATTATCACTATTGTTTTTATTTATTAACTTGAGTATTTCTTATATACATTTCGAGTGTTATTCCCTTTCCTGGTTTCCGGGCAAATATCCCCCTAATCCCTCCCCCTCCCCTTCTCTATGGGTGTTCCCATCCCCATCCTCCCCCCATTGCCGCCCTCCCCCCAACAATCACGTTCACTGGGGGTTCAGTCTTAGCAGGACCCAGGGCTTCCCCTTCCACTGGTGCTCTTACTAGGATATTCATTGCTACCTATGAGGTCAGAGTCCAGGGGAAGTCCACGTATAGTTTTTAGGTAGTAGCTTAGTCCCTGGAAGCTCTGGTTGCTTGGCATTGTTGTACATAAGGGGTCTCGAGCCCCTTCAAGCTCTTCCAGTTCTTTCTCTGATTCCTTCAACGGGGGTCCTATTCTCAGTTCAGTGGTTTGCTGCTGGCATTCGCCTCTGTATTTGCTGTATTCTGGCTGTGTCTCTCAGGAGCGATCTACATCCAGCTCCTGTCGGCCTGCACTTCTTTGCTTCATCCATCTTGTCTAATTGGATGGCTGTATGTGTATGGGCCACATGTGGGGCAGGCTCTGAATGGGTGTTCCTTCTCTGTCTGTTTTAATCTTTGCCTCTCTATTCCCTGCCAAGGGTATTCTTGTTCCCCTTTTAAAGAAGGAGTGAAGCGTTCACATTTTGATCATCCGTCTTGAGTTTCATTTGTTCTAGCCATCTAGGGTAATTCAAGCATTTGGGCTAAGAGCCACTTATCAATGAGTGCATACCATGTGTGTTTTTCTGTGATTGGGTTACCTCACTCAGGATGATATTTTCCAGTTCCAACCATTTGCCTACGAATTTCATAAAGTCATTGTTTTTGATAGCTGAGTAATATTCCATTGTGTAGATGTACCACATTTTTCTGTATCCATTCCTCTGTTGAAGGGCATCTGGGTTCTTTCCAGCTTCTGGCTATTATAAATAAGGCTGCTATGAACATAGTGGAGCACGTGTCTTTTTTATATGTTGGGGCATCTTTTGGGTATAGGCCCAAGAGAGGTATAACTGGATCCTCAGGCAGTTCAATATCCAATTTTCTGAGGAACCTCCAGACTGATTTCCAGAATGGTTGTACCAATCTGCAATCCCACCAACAATGGAGGACTGTTCCTCTTTCTCCGCATCCTCACCAGCATCTGCTGTCACCTGAGTTTTTGATCTTAGCCATTCTCACTGGTGTGAGGTGAAATCTCAGGGTTGTTCTGATTTGCATTTCCTTTATGACTAAAGATGTTGAACATTTCTTTAGGTGTTTCTCAGCCATTCGGCATTCCTCAGCTGTGAATTTTTGTTTAGCTCTGAACCCCATTTTTAATAGGGTTATTTGTCTCCCTGCGGTCTAACTTCTTGAGTTCTTTGTATATTTTGGATATAAGGCCTCTATCTGTTGTAGGATTGGTAAAGATCTTTTCCCAATCTGTTGGTTGCCGTTTTGTCCTAACCACAGTGTTCTTTGCCTTACAGAAGCTTTGCAGTTTTATGAGATCCCATTTGTCGATTCTTGATCTTAGAGCATAAGCCATTGGTGTTTTGTTCAGGAAATTTTTTCCAGTGCCCATGTGTTCCAGATGCTTCCCTAGTTTTTCTTCTATTAGTTTGAGTGTATCTGGTTTGATGTGGAAGTCCTTGATCCACTTGGACTTAAGCTTTGTACAGGGTGATAAGCATGGATCGATCTGCATTTTTCTACATGTTGACCTCCAGTTGAACCAGCACCATTTGCTGAAAATGCTATCTTTTTTCCCATTTGATGGTGTGGCTCCTTTGTCAAAAATCAAGTGCCCATAGGTGTGTGGGTTCATTTCTGGGTCTTCAATTGTGTTCCATTTGTCTATCTGTCTGTCTCTGTACCAATACCATGCAGTTTTTATCACTATTGCTCTGTAATACTGCTTGAGTTCAGGGATAGTGATTCCCCCTGAAGTCCTTTTATTGTTGAGGATAGTTTTAGCTATCCTGGGTTTTTGTTATTCCAGATGAATTTGCAAATTGTTCTGTCTAACTCTTTGAAGAATTGGATTGGTATTTTGATGGGGATTGCATTGAATCTGTAGATTGCTTTTGGTAAAATGGCCATTTTTACTATATTAATCCTGCCAATCCATGAGCATGGGAGATCTTTCCATCTTCTGAGGTCTTCTTCAATTTCTTTCTTCAGAGTCTTGAAGTTCTTATTGTACAGATCTTTTACTTGCTTGGTTAAAGTCACACCAAGGTACTTTATATTATTTGGGTCTATTATGAAGGGTGTCGTTTCCCTAATTTCTTTCTCGGCTTGTTTCTCTTTTGTGTAGAGGAAGGCTACTGATTTATTTGAGTTAATTTTATACCCAGCCACTTTGCTGAAGTTGTTTATCAGCTTTAGTAGTTCTCTGGTGGAACTTTTGGGATCACTTAAATATACTATCATATCATCTGCAAATACTGATATTTTGACTTCTTCTTTTCCGATCTGTATCCCCTTGACCTCCTTTTGTTGTCTGATTGCTCTGGCTAGAACTTCAAGAACTATATTGAATAAGTAGGGAGAGAGTGGGCAGCCTTGTCTAGTCCCTGATTTTAGTGGGATTGCTTCAAGTTTCTCTCCATTTACTTTAATGTTAGCGACTGGTTTGCTGTATATAGCCTTTACTATGTTTAGGTATGGGCCTTGAATTCCTATTCTTTCCAGGACTTTTGTCATGAAGGGGTGTTGAATTTTGTCAAATGCTTTCTCAGCATCTAATGAAATGATCATGTGGTTTTGTTCTTTCAGTTTGTTTATATAATGGATCACGTTGATGGTTTTCTGTATATTATACCATCCCTGCATGCCTGGGATGAAGCCTACTTGATCATGGTGGATGATTGTTTTGATGTGCTCTTGGATTCGGTTTGCCAGAATTTTATTGAGTATTTTTGCATCGATATTCATAAGGGAAATTGGTCTGAAGTTCTCCTTCTTTGTTGTGTCTTTGTGTGCTTTTGGTATAAGAGTAATTATGGCTTCAGAGAAGGAATTCGATAGGGCTCCATCTGTTTCAATTTTGTAGAATAGTTTGGATAATATTGGTATGAGGTCTTCTATGAAGGTCTGATAGAATTCTGCACTAAACCCGTCTGGACCTGGGCTCTTTTTGGTTGGGAGACCTTTAATGACTGCTTCTATTTCCTTAGGAGTTATGGGGTTGTTTAACTGGTTTATCTGTTCCTAATTTAACTTCGATACCTGGTATCTGTCTAGGAAATTGTCCATTTCCTGCAGATTTTCAAGTTTTGTTGAATATAGGCTTTTATAGTAAGATCTGATGATTCTTTTGAATTTCTTCTGAATCTGTAGTTATGTCTCCCTTTTCATTTCTGATTTTGTTAATTTTGAGACACTCTCTGTGTCCTCTCGTTAGTCTGGCTAAGGGTTTATCTATCTTGTTGATTTTCTCAAAGAACCAACTTTTGGTTCTGTCGATTCTTTCTATGGTCCTTTTTATTTCTACTTGTTTGATTTCAGCTCTGAGTTTGATTATTTCCTGCCTTCTACTCCTCCTGGGTGTATTTGCTTCTTTTTGTTTTAGAGCTTTTAGGTGTGCTGTCAAGCTGCTGACATATGCTCTTTCCTGTTTCTTTCTGCAGGCACTCAGAGCTATGAGTTTTCCTCTTTGCACAGCTTTCATTGTGTCCCATAAGTTTGGATATGTTGTACCTCCATTTTCATTAAATTCTAAAAAGTTTTTAATTTCTTTCTTTATTTCTTCCTTGACCAGGTTATGATTGAGTAGAGCATTGTTCAATTTCCACGTATATGTGGGCATTCTTCCCTTGTTGTTATTGAAGACCAGCTTTAGGCCGTGGTGGTCTGATAGCACGCATGGGATTATTTCTATCTCTCTGTACCTGTTGAGGCCCGTTTTTTGACCAATTATATGGTCAATTTTAGAGAATGTACCATGAGGAGCTGAGAAGAAGGTATATCCTTTTGCTTTAGGATAGAATGTTCTATAAATATCTGTTAAGTCCATTTGGCTCATGACTTCTCTTAGTCTGTCTACGTCTCTGTTTAATTTCTGTTTCCATGATCTGTCCATTGTTGAGAGTGGGGTGTTGAAATCTCCTACTATTATTGTGTGAGGTGCAATGTGTGTTTTGAGCTTCAGTAAGATTTCTTTTACATATGTAGGTGCCCTTGTATTTGGCACATAGATATTTAGGATTGAGAGTTCATCTTGGTGGATTTTCTCTTTGATGAATATGAAGTGTCCTTCCTTATCTTTTTTGATGACTTTTAGTTGACAATTGATTTCATTTGATATTAGAATGGCTACTCCAGCTTGCTTCTTCTGACCATTTGCTTGGAAAGTTGTTTTCCAGCCTTTCACTCTGAGGTAGTGTCTGTCTTTGTCTCTGAGGTGTGTTTCCTGTAGGCAGCAGAATGCAGGGTCCTTGTTGTGTATCCAGTTTGTTAATCTATGTCTTTTTATTGGGGAGTTGAGGCCATTGATGTTGAGAGATATTAAGGAATAGTGATTATTGCTTCTTGTTATATTCATATTTGGATATGAGGTTATGTTTATGTGCTTTTCTTCTCTTTGTTTTGTTGCCAAGACGATTAGTTTCTTGCTTCTTCTAGGGTATAGCTTGCCTCCTTATGTTGGGCTTTACCATTTAATATCCTTTGTAGTGCTGGATTTGTAGAAAGATATTGTGTAAATTTGGTTTTGTCAAGGAATATCTTGGTTTCTCCATCTATGTTAATTGAGAGTTTTGCAGGATACAGTAACCTGGGCTGGCATTTGTGTTCTCTTAGGGTCTGTATGACATCTGTCCAGGATCTTCTGGCTTTCATAGTCTCTGGCGAAAAATCTGGTGTGATTCTGATATGTCTGCCTTTATATGTTACTTGACCTTTTTCCCTTACTGCTTTTAATATTCTTTCTTTATTTTGTGCGCTTGGTGTTTTGACTATTATGTGACGGGAGGAGTTTCTTTTCTGGTCCAATCTATTTGGAGTTCTGTAGGCTTCTTGTATGCTTATGGGTATCTCTTTCTTTAGGTTAGGGAAGTTTTCTTCTATGATTTTGTTGAAGATATTTACTGGTCCTTTGAGCTGGGAGTCTTCACTCTCTTCTACACCTATTATCCTTAGGCTTGATCTTCTCATTGAGTCCTGGATTTCCGGTATGTTTTGGACCAGTAGCTTTTTCTGCTTTACATTATCTTTGACAGTTGAGTCGATGATTTCTATGGAATCTTCTGCTCCTGAGATTCTCTCTTCCATCTCTTGTATTCTGTTGGTGAAGCTCGTATCTACAGCTCCTTGTCTCTTCTTTTGGTTTTCTATATCCAGGGTTGTTTCCATGTGTTCTTTCTTGATTGCTTCTATTTCCATTTTTAATTCCTTCAACTGTTTGTGTTTCCTGGAATTCTTTTAGGGATTTTTGTGACTCCTGTCTATGGGCTTCTACTTGTTTATTTATGTTTTCCTGTGTTTCTCTAAGGGAGTTCTTCATGTCTTTCTTGAAGTCCTCCAGCATCCTGATCAAATATGATTTTGAAACTAGATCTTGCTTTTCTGGTGTGTTTGGATATTCCGTGTTTGCTTTGGTGGGAGAATTGGGCTCCGATGATGCCATGTAGTCTTGGTTTCTGTTGCTTGGGTTCCTGTGCTTGCCTCTCGCCATCAGATTATCTCTAGTGTTACTTTGTTCTGCTATTTCTGACAGTGGCTAGACTGTCCTATAAGCCTGTGTGTCAGGAGTGCTGTAGACCTGTTTTCCTGTTTTCTTTCAGCCAGTTATGGGGACAGAGTGTTCTGCTTTCGGGCATGTAGTTTTTCCTCTCTACAGGTCTTCAGCTGTTTCTGTGGGCCTGTGTCTTGAGTTCACCAGGCAGGTCACTTGCAGCAGAAAAGTTGGTCTTACCTGTGGTCCCGAGGCTCAAGTTTGCTCATGGGCTTTTGCTTATGAGCTCCGTGGGGGTAACAACCAGGAAGATCTGCGCTGCCCTTTCCGGGAGCTTCTGTGCACCAGGGTTCCAGATGGCGTTTGGTGTTTTCCTCTGGAATCAGTAATATGTGCAGAGTGCAGTCTCTTCTGGTTTCCCAGGCGTGTCTGCCTCTCTGAAGGTTTAGCTCTCTCCCCCACGGGATTTGGGTGCAGAGAACTGTTTATCTGGTCGGTCCCTTCAGGTTCCGGCAAAGTCTCCATCACTATTGATTTTTAATAGAGCTTAAATCAAATTGACCATGAGATTCTACCTCTCAAACCAATAAGAATGGCTAAGATCAACAACTCAAGTGGCAGCACTTGCTGGCAAGGATGTGGAAAAAGAGGAGCACTCCTTCACTGCTGGTCAAATTGAAAACTGGTATAACCATTCTGAAAATCAATTTGTTGACTCCTCAGAAAATTGGAAATAGTTCTACCTGAAGACCCAGCTATACCACTCTTCGAAATATACCCAAAAGACTCCCTGTCATACCACAAGGTCACCTGCTCCGCCATATTCACAGCAGCATTAATTGTAATAGCCAGAAGCTGGAAACAACCCAGATGTCCCTCAACTAAAGAATGGACACAATAATGTGATTCATTTACACATTGGAATGCTATTCAGTTATTAAAATGAAAACATCGTGAATTTTGCAGGAAAATGGATGGAACTAGAAAATATACTGAATGAGGTAACTCAAACCCAAAAGGACATGCATTGTATGTCCTCACTGATAAGTGGATATTAGTCAAAAAGTATGTAATACTTAGGGTACAACCTACAGACCTAAAGTTGTAACAAGGAGAAATGCCCAAATGAGGAGGCTTCAATCCTACTTGGAAGAGGGAAAGAAATAATCATGGAAAGCAGAGGGAGTAGAGGATCTGCGTGGAGGAAAACAGGATCAGATATTGGGGGAGGGATAGGAGAGAAGCCCAGAGGGTCAAAAGAATGAATGGAAATTAATAGCCTTGCTGAATGGGAGGTGGGGGTACCCTGTAGAAAGTACCAGAGACCCAGTGGGTGAGACACTCTTAGGATTCATTGGGGGTGACCTTAGCCACTAGGGAAAGGAAACTTCAAGAGTGTCACCTCCAGTAGATAGACATGAAATCAAGTGGATAGCATTACTAACCCACAGTCAAAATTCCTGACCCAGAATTTTTCCTGTCTAATAGAACTTTGGGGACAAAAATGGAGAAGAGACTGAAGGAAAGGAAGTCCAAGAACCAACACAAATTGGAATCCTTATCAGGGGATAACCAAGACCTGACATTACTATGCTATGATATACTTACAGACAGGAGCCAGGCATGGCTGTCCTCTGAGAGGCCCTACCAGCAGCTTACAGACACAGAAGCAGACACATACACCCAACGACTAGACAGAGGTCAGGGAGCCCTACAGTTTAATTAAGGGAAGGATTAAAGAACTTGAAAGCAAGAGTGACAATATAGGAAGACCACCATTCTCAACTGACTTAGACTCTTGGGAGCTCCAAAACCATGAGCCACCCACCAACAGCATAGAAGGGATGGTCTGAGGCTCTTGGGCACATATGGAGGGGGTCTGCCTGGTCTAACCTAGGTGGGTAAAGATGTGCTTAATCCTTGAAAGACATGATACCACAGAGAAAGGGGAGGTCTTTGTGGAGGGAACACCCTCTTGGAGGCAAGATGAAGGAGGAATGGGATGAGGAAGTGTGGAAGGGGGAATTATTAAGGGAAATTATTGGAATGTAAATAAATAGTTATTTAAATTAAATACTTCACAACTCATCTAGTAATGTCATTATGAGTTCCCTTGAATGGGTTCACTATCAGATTGTAAGTTTCAATTTTCACACAGATTGCTTCATTCAAATAGATCAGGGTATTGCTTAGGGATCTGTAAGCTAAGAAGTTATTAGTGATGGTGATGGTGATGGCAATGATACTGCCATGTTGTTAGTCTTAGTAAGCTCAGGCTATGTTCAGCTCAAAAGACTACTGCTGTGTGTATGGGGAAGGTGAGTGGGGGTTGGGGAATGAATAAGAACAAATATGAGAGACACATAGTAATGCTATAATGAACTCCATTGTGTACTAACCTAAAAAAAACAATAAAGACTTCCCCTTCCACAGAGTTGTATAATCTTGCAGACCTTGCACAGAACATCTTCCAGCAGTGTAAATGGTGTCTTGACTTATGCATTTTTCCTATCTTTTTGGTAAATTCATTTGTAACCAGTGGCCTTCACAGTAGCTTGTTGCCCATTTGGGTGGCCCAGATGAGCCATCACTAAAGAGGCCATTGTCAGGGAAAAGACAAATGACCATAATTCTACAGCAGAGATAAACTCAGTCTCTTACTTGTTTTCAAACTGCTGTTTTTGGTGATTTGCTCCTAGAAATCAAACTTTAATACATAACAACATATGCAGGAGACTAACAACAGTGTCTAAGATCACCAGTTACAAAAAGATACCTGTAATGGAGCAAATGAGGATATGGGGTGGGACAGAAAATCTTTGGGCCCTTCTGCCCTACAAATACAAAATACTAACCTAGTCTCAATTTCCTCCAGTTTGTCTCAGACTTCTCTTTAGGGATGCAATCTCCAGGATCTATATCTCTGCAAGGGAACAGGAGGTCTTTCTTTTCCTCCCCTCCCAAGCTCTCTCTGTTGTAAGCACAGAATTAAATAAATTATTTTGATTTAAAAATTATTTGTTGTGTATCAACAATCACATATCCAAGCATGATTAGGAGGCTAAAACTGAAAGACAGTAGGCTTGAGAATACACTAAAAACAGTCCACGGTCAAAAGCAAACAAAAGTATCTGTGGACATGAATGTTTTGCTGGCATGTGAATCACTGCAGTTGTTGGGGACCCATGAGGTTCTGAGTCTGGTTATATCATTAAGTACAAAGAATTGTTGATTGTCATGACAATGTAAGATGTACCAGTTTGAAGTAATATTTGACCAAAATATGAAGTGAGCCAATTTTACCTGAGATGAAATTGTAGAACATTTTCAAGACTTGATATCAGAGAAGGAAGAATAGCTCAGTAGTGAAGCTTGGATATTTTGTAGGAATCGCCAGCCAAAAAGGAAAAAGAGTACTGCCAGTTAAAATTCTACATGCGAAGAATGAGTATGACTCACAGGGCTAGGTATGAAAATCACAAACTTCCTAAGGATCATTTTATTATGCAACTTAAAATATTAATAATAACAAATAAGGAATGGGTATAGCTACCTAGAATTGAGTGTGTAAACCCAAATTTGAAATATGCACATGAACATGAATGTCATAGCCAATGATCACAGCACAGATACTAAGAGTCAGTGATCAATCCTCCATGACAGTAACAGAAGCAATAAGGTTTGATGTTATGGAGAAAACTCACTTAATAAAGATGATGATAAAATCTGGTGATGATATGATGGTGAGGTTTGATGTTATGGAGAAAACTCACTTAATAAAGGGGATGATAACAATTTCTCCTTAGATTCAGACAAAATATAGTAGAAGAGAACTTTACAATAAAAAGATTCAAAGAGACACACTAAGGGCCAGAGATAATCAACTCAGTACTGGCTCTAGGGATGTCATACTATATCTGAACTTCGAATCCTTTACTATCAATTTAGACAGCTAGCTGTTGCACATTATTACAACATTTGCATTCCCAGCTGAAATAGCCATATCTATTGGACTCTAGGACCTGTGTTCTTGATTCACCCTTAAATTTTCATGAGCAACAGCATAGTGTCTCATGCAGGGCATGGAGCAGAAATCACATTATGGAGCTGTGTCTTACACATGGACAAAAGGACATTTTTAAATCCTTCTTATGAGTCCAGCATGATCGAAGTAACCCAAGAAAGTTGCAAGTGTCACAGACCTCCTTTTTTCTTGAAAATATTAAGAGAAATATGCCTTCACAATCTTTTAGAACCCATCTTTGTTTACAACCCATCTTTGTTTACACAAGAATTCATTGTGCTCTTACAAAGAGATACATTACCTGAATTTTGCAATAATAACTGATGAGAATTGCATGTACTACAACATATTTAACAAGTTCACATTCATTCAAGGTTTGTTTGAAGTGGAGCAAGTCTATGCCTTGGAAATTCTTAGACTGTTATCATGCCTTAAGAAAATATGACAAAGTTATGATGAAAACTCAGCTACTTCTCATTTTTAAAGCATACAATAATGTTATTAATACCTTGCCCTTTTATGTTGTAATTTCAGTGCAATACTGTCCTACACTCCTTTAGATTTGCTCCTGTGTGGTTTACTTATTATGCATAAAGCAGGAAGCCAAGAAAAACAAATGAAGCATGGGGCCTCTCTACACAAATATGATCTGCTTTCTGTGTATAAGAAATCCATGAAAAGACCACCAAAACTTTATGGCAAGAGCACTGGTTGAAATGAACATTAAATAGTAGAGCTACACAATAAAAATGAAACCACAACAGATTTACAATCCGTATAACTGCACTTTTTACTTTGCCTAGTTATGCTATCTCAAAAATAAATATTATTACCATAAATAGAATCTCCACTAAACAGTCCCTTAACAATAAAAATGTGTCAGGGCACACTTACCGTGTGCTGCTAAAGTCAGTGATGTTTCTATGGAAATTCCAGACTAAGAAATGTGTCAAACAAAATGTGAGGGAGAGAGATGAATATGTTGGTGCATAATTTGATGAGTTTCTGCTTCTGCTGCCATTCAGAGGGACTTCTTCACTTAAAATATTTTCTGAGTTACATGATGGAACCTTTGTCCTGAAGGATAATTGCATAAGATTTGCTGTCTTATGTACAAATTTATTTAAAACTGTTAACAAAACGAATGAGTTTTGTGTGCTTTTGTATACATGCATGAATGCACATGTGTGTGCGTGCATGTCTGTGTTTCTTGTGGTTTTTCATGGATGTTAGAGTTTGGGGTGATATTTTTGGTTTATCTGTTTGCTTTGTTTTATTTGGGTATGTTTGTTTATTTGTTGCACCATTTGTTTTCTAAAGAGAGAAAGTTTGGATTTGGTCAGAGGTGGGAAGGATTTGGGAAGAGATAGGGAGGAGAAAACCAGGATTAAAATATAGTGCATAAAAATTTATTTTCAATTAAAAAGAAGAAATGTACTCTTTTTCTTATAAAGTGTCTTTAGAAATTACTCAGCTAATCGGACCACCACGGCCTAAAACTGGTCTTCAATAACAATAAGGGAAGAATGCCCACATATACGTGGAAATTGAACAATGCTCTACTCAATGATAACCTGGTCAAGGAAGAAATAAAGAAAGAAATTAAAAACTTTTTAGAATTTAATGAAAATGAAGATACAACATACTCAAACTTATGGGACACAATGAAAGCTGTGCTAAGAGGAAAACTCATAGCGCTGAGTGCCTGCAGAAATAAACAGGAAAGAGCATATGTCAGCAGCTTGACAGCACACCTAAAAGCTCTAGAACAAAAAGAAGCAAATACACCCAGGAGGAGTAGAAGGCAGGAAATAATCAAACTCAGAGCTGAAATCAACCAAGTAGAAACAAAAAGGACCATAGAAAGAATCAACAGAACCAAAAGTTGGTTCTTTGAGAAAATCAACAAGATAGATAAACCCTTAGCCAGACTAACGAGAGGACACAGAGAGTGTGTCCAAATTAACAAAATCAGAAATGAAAAGGGAGACATAACTACAGATTCGGAGGAAATTCAAAAAATCATCAGATCTTACTATAAAAACCTATATTCAACAAAATTTGAAAATCTTCAGGAAATGGACAATTTCCTAGACAGATACCAGGTATCGAAGTTAAATCAGGAACAGATAAACCAGTTAAACAACCCCATAACTCCTAAGGAAATAGAAGCAGTCATTAAAGGTCTCCCAACCAAAAAGAGCCCAGGTCCAGACGGGTTTAGTGCAGAATTCTATCAAACCTTCATAGAAGACCTCATACCAATATTATCCAAACTATTCCACAAAATTGAAACAGATGGAGCCCTACCGAATTCCTTCTATGAAGCCACAATTACTCTTATACCTAAACCACACAAAGACACAACAAAGAAAGAGAACTTCAGACCAATTTCCCTTATGAATATCGACGCAAAAATACTCAATAAAATTCTGGCAAACCGAATTCAAGAGCACATCAAAACAATCATCCACCATGATCAAGTAGGCTTCATCCCAGGCATGCAGGGATGGTTTAATATACGGAAAACCATCAACGTGATCCATTATATAAACAAACTGAAAGAACAGAACCACATGATCATTTCATTAGATGCTGAGAAAGCATTTGACAAAATTCAACACCCCTTCATGATAAAAGTCCTGGAAAGAATAGGAATTCAAGGCCCATACCTAAACATAGTAAAAGCCATATACAGCAAACCAATTGCTAACATTAAACTAAATGGAGAGAAACTTGAAGCAATCCCACTAAAATCAGGGACTAGACAAGGCTGCCCACTCTCTCCCTACTTATTCAATATAGTTCTTGAAGTTCTAGCCAGAGCAATCAGACAACAAAAGGAGATCAAAGGGATACAGATCGGAAAAGAAGAGGTCAAAATATCACTATTTGCAGATGACATGATAGTATATTTAAGTGATCCCAAAAGTTCCACCAGAGAACTACTAAAGCTGATGAACAACTTCAGCAAAGTGGCTGGGTATAAAATTAACTCAAATAAATCAGTTGCCTTCCTCTATACAAAAGAGAAACAAGCCGAGAAAGAAATTAGGGAAACGACACCCTTCATAATAGACCCAAATAATATAAAGTACCTCGGTGTGACTTTAACCAAGCAAGTAAAAGATCTGTACAATAAGAACTTCAAGACACTGAGGAAAGAAATTGAAGAAGACCTCAGAAGATGGAAAGATCTCCCATGCTCATGGATTGGCAGGATTAATATGGTAAAAATGGCCATTTTACCAAAAGCAATCTACAGATTCAATGCAATCCCCATCAAAATACCAATCCAATTCTTCAAAGAGTTAGACAGAACAATTTGCAAATTCATCTGGAATAACAAAAAACCCAGGATAGCTAAAGCTATCCTCAACAATAAAAGGACTTCAGGGGGAATTACTATCCCTGAACTCAAGCAGTATTACAGAGCAATAGTGATAAAAACTGCATGGTATTGGTACAGAGACAGACAGATAGACCAATGGAATAGAATTGAAGACCCAGAAATGAACCCACACACCTATGGTCACTTGATTTTTGACAAAGGAGCCAAAACCATCCAATGGAAAAAAGATAGCATTTTCAGCAAATGGTGCTGGTTCAACTGGAGGGCAACATGTAGAAGAATGCAGATCGATCCATCCTTATCACCCTGTACAAAGCTTAAGTCCAAGTGGATCAAGGACCTCCACATCAAACCAGACACACTCAAACTAATAGAAGAAAAACTAGGGAAGCATCTGGAACACATGGGCACTGGAAAAAATTTCCTGAACAAAACACCAATGGCTTACGCTCTAAGATCAAGAATCGACAAATGGGATCTCATAAAACTGCAAAGCTTCTGTAAGGCAAAGGACACTGTGGTTAGGACAAAACGGCAACCAACAGATTGGGAAAAGATCTTTACCAATCCTACAACAGATAGAGGCCTTATTTCCAAAATATACAAAGAACTCAAGAAGTTAGACCGCAGGGAAACAAATAACCCTATTAAAAAATGGGGTTCAGAGCTAAACAAAGAATTCACAGCTGAGGAATGCCGAATGGCTGAGAAACACCTAAAGAAATGTTCAACATCTTTAGTCATAAGGGAAATGCAAATCAAAACAACCCTGAGATTTCACCTCACACCAGTGCGATTGGCTAAGATCAAAAACTCAGGTGACAGCAGATGCTGGCGAGGATGTGGAGAAAGAGGAACACTCCTCCATTGTTGGTGGGATTGCAGACTGGTAAAACCATTCTGGAAATCAGTCTGGAGGTTCCTCAGAAAATTGGACATTGAACTGCCTGAGGATCCAGCTATACCTCTCTTGGGCATATACCCAAAAGATGCCTCAACATATAAAAGAGACACGTGCTCCACTATGTTCATCGCAGCCTTATTTATAATAGCCAGAAAATGGAAAGAACCCAGATGCCCTTCAACAGAGGAATGGATACAGAAAATGTGGTACATCTACACAATGGAATATTACTCAGCTATCAAAAACAACGAGTTTATGAAATTCGTAGGCAAATGGTTGGAACTGGAAAATATCATCCTGAGTGAGCTAACCCAATCACAGAAAGACATACATGGTATGCACTCATTGATAAGTGGCTATTAGCCCAAATGCTTGAATTACCCTAGATCCCTAGAACAAACGAAACTCAAGACGGATGATCAAAATGTGAATGCTTCACTCCTTCTTTAAATGAGGAAAAAGAATACCCTTGGCAGGGAAGGGAGAGGCAAAGATTAAAACAGAGACTGAAGGAACACCCATTCAGAGCCTGCCCCACATGTGGCCCATACATATACAGCCACCCAATTAGACAAGATGGATGAAGCAAAGAAGTGCAGACCGACAGGAGCCGGATGTAGATCGCTCCTGAGAGACACAGCCAGAATACAGCAAATATAGAGGCGAATGCCAGCAGCAAACCACTGAACTGAGACTAGGTCCCCTATTGAAGGAATCAGAGAAAGAACTGGAAGAGCTTGAAGGGGCTCGAGACCCCAAAAGTACAACAATGCCAAGCAACCAGAGCTTCCAGGGACTAAGCCACTACCTAAAGACTATACATGGACTGACCCTGGACTCTGACCCCATAGGTAGCAATGAATATCCTAGTAAGAGCACCAGTGGAAGGGGAAGCCCTGGGTCCTGCTAAGATTGAACCCCCAGTGAACTAGTCTATGGGGGGAGGGCGGCAATGGGGGGAGGGTTGGGAGGGGAACACCCATAAGGAAGGGGAGGGGGGAGGGGGATGTTTGCCCGGAAACCGGGAAAGGGAATAACACTCGAAATGTATATAAGAAATACTCAAGTTAATAAAAAAAAAAAAGAAAAAAAAAAAAAAAGAAATTACTCAGCTATTTTTGAAGTTACATATATAGCTCAGAATTATCCTTCTTTCTTCAGAAAATAAAATCTACAATATAAAATAAAGTGGTATAAGGAAAATGAGAAATTAAGGCTTACTTTCATTTAAGAAGATGTCAAATTTGATCTTTAAAGCATATTTTCATATTTTTAAATTTTGTAATTCATGTGTTCAAACATATCTTAAATTCAGCTGTGCACCTGTAGTTAAAAGTTTAACTTTCAGGAAGGGACAGGAGGGAGAGGGAGAGAAGCCAGGGCAGGTGACGTTAAGATTCCGCTCTGTGTATTTACAGGTTGTTACTAATGTTCTTAAGGCATGGATGGCACTGGGCTAAGTGGAACTGGCACTTAGGTGGGCAATTATATCTTACCAATTGCGTCAAAGATTATTGTGTGTTCTTTTTTGTGACGGTTTGAGTGTACGAAAGTGTGTGGGGACTGGAGACACTGGGCCGAGGTGGAGTTGGGATGTGCTTCAGCCAAGATATCTAGCAGATATCTTGGAGCACTGAGGTGTCAGACCTAGCGAGGTAAAAGACAACCTTATTTTTTTATTTTTTATATTTTACAACAGACGGTGAACCAACCTGTGGGCTAGAATCCACTAGCAATCCTAAGAATTGAGAGAAAGTTTTATTTTCTAAGTAAGAGGAGGCCGGCACCATGTTAAGTCATGTGATCTCTCAAGCACGTGGAATTTAAACAAAGAAACAGGGAAGCAGCACAGGTGGGCAGGCCATAAGTCCCCTCTTGTGTAATAAGTAATGGCAGATCAGAGAGTTAGAGATTAAAAGCTGCTTTTTAAAGAAAGTTGTTTAGAAAGTCTTTCAGAATACTCATATTCCTTCTAACGTGGGCTCCATGGGAATTTTGGGTTGAAATCCTAGTTAGACAAGCTACTTCTTAATGACAGGTATCATTAAAAGGTGATTAAGTTTGTTTTTAGGAAGAAGAGAATAAAGAGATACCTGAATCACATGGGAATTTTCACCCATGGTTCAGAACTTAGATAGAGAAAAATTAGTCACTAACTCCAAGTAGAGTTGTGATAACTGTCTGTAACACTAAGCAGAGTAAATGCAGCCATATATTATAGAAGTTATTAAGGTTAAAGAAAAATCTGTGGCTCCGGGTAGAGAACTTAACAGATTGATATATTTGGGCTAAATTCCTGGTTTGATAAGTTGTTTATTGGTATTAGAATGGATAGAAAGTGTTTAAGTTTGTTTTAAGGAGAGTAAAGAGATTACCTGAATCACGTGGGGATTTTCACCCACAGTTCAGACCTTAGATAGGGAAAAATTAGTCAGTAACTCCAAGTAGAGAGTTGTGATAAATGTCTGTAACACAAGGCAGAGTGAATGCAGACATATATGATAGAAGTATTAAGGGTAAATAAAAATCTGTGGCTCCAAGTAGAGCTTAACAGATGGATATATATATATACATATATATATACATATATATATTATTAAGGTTAAAGAAAAATCTGTGGCTCTGGGTACAGAGCTTAACAGATTGAGATATTTTGGGCAAAAGTCCTGGTTTGATATGTTGCTTATTGATATTGGAATTGATAGAAGGTATTGGGTTTGTTTATGAATCACCCCGCCAAAGGCAATATGGCTTGTCGATACTGGCAAGCGAGGGTTTGTGGTTACTTTTGAACAAGAAGCTCAGATTCTCTTAACGTGGGCTCCACGGGAATTTTGGGTTCATATCCTGATATCATAGAGTACAAAAGCCTATCAAGTTCATTGTTTAGCTTACTTCCTTTTCTTAAAAAATTGTTTAATCTTCATAATGGGTGTGACTTTGAGTTTTATGGTTATATTACTACTCTGGGAGTAAATGCAAGATACAAGCTTTTCTGGTTACAGACTAAGGAACAAAGTATTTTGGGAAAAAGATTTTGCCTTTGTGTTTTTAAAAAGTGTGATTAGGCTCTGGAAACCTCAACGAGTCATACTGATCAGATTTGATAGAAGCAGACTGCCTGAAAAAATTGATTCAAGGGAAGCAAACAAAAAGATATCTGGATTCTAAACTTTTGTCTTGAGACAGTGTGCCTACTTGGATTCCTGGTCTCAAGGACTTGCAGTTGGGTCCAATCAGGACACATCGGCTACAGCATTTGCCTCATTCTTCCTACCCCTTACTGCCAAGGTTATCTCAACGCCCATGTACAGCTTGAAGAAGTTATAGAGGAGTCATCACTCCAATTCCCTGGACCTTTGGGAGGCTGAAAGTGGTTATTTTAAAGTTATTGGTTGTAATTTAACAGGGAGGAATTAGCTAGATTGAGTTATACAGTCATAATCTCATTTGGTAACTAAGCTAAAATCGTATCTCTGCTTTGGTATAGAATTTTTTGGACAAAGTTTAATAGTACAAGGTTTAGAACCAGTCCTTCTATTGATGTCATTACAAACTTCTGAGTTGATTACACATGTGAGTTAAGGGCCAAGTAGCAAATATATTGCTGACTTTGTGAGAGTACTTTCAAGATAATATTAAGATATAAAGATAACAGTCCAGATTGTCTTGTATAGATAGGTAGTTTTCAAAAATATCAGAAATCCATAAAATTTGAGATTTAAAGTTATTTATCCTAACAGTTCCCCTTTGGCAGAGTTAATGAAGAATGTGAACATCCCTACCTCCAGCTGAGGCAATACTTTGTGGCTAGGCAGCCACTGGACAAAACTGCCTGTTTCATCTGCAGACTAATGCTGTCCAGAAAAGGATGAATTATGTAGAATAGTTGACTGATAAACTCTGACAAGACAGGATGATCAGTCCTTCAAAAAGTCCTTCAAAATCTGTGTTTCAACAGTCTGTCAGTTAATTTTGGGCCAGAAGGCTGAAGACTTGCACCACATGTTGCTAACAGGGGACTGTGCTAGTGGAGATTTGTCTCTACAACCTCTCAGTTCTGGAAGTTGTGTTAGGCTTCCTATGTGTATAGATATTTGGTCATTCTCAGATTTCTGATGAGGTGGAAGACTGATTATAGTCTCATAGCCTATCAGGCTGTTTAACTCTAAAATTACATATTTTATTAGATAGTTATCAGATAGTATACAAGGTAGCCAAGATATAATATAGATTTTAAGCCTTTCTTAAGCTGGAATGGATAACTAAATGTTCTGTTTAACTGATAAAGTAATGGACTGGGTATTGAGTATATCATATGTTTTATAAATTGTAGAATGGTAATAATTGTACTCAGTTTATATATATAAGTGAAAAGGCCTTTTGACTGGACAAAAAGGGGGAAATTTTGTGGTTTGCCCTGGAGTTATCTGTATTTTGATGCTAATTCCACTGCCCCAAGGACAGCTGCCTAGTCACATACTCAGGACTCAGGTGACTTCACCAGAACCACCTCCCCATTGAATTTGTAAAGTACAGGTGAGGGGCAGGTACAGGATAGAAGGAGGCCTGTCATTGGAGGAGAAGGAAGGATGGGCGGGAGAGAAGTTTGAAGGAAGAGGAGGAGACTGGAACAGAAAGGAGGAAGACAGGAGAGAGAGAGAGAAGTCATGCAGGTGATGGCTGTGTGTATTTACAGGTTGTTATTAATGCTCTTACGGCATGGATGGTACTGGGCTTTGTATGTTTAGGTGGGCAGTTATATCTTACCAATTGGGTCCAAAAAAAAAAAAGAAAGAAAAGAGTTTAACTTTCAAACTTTTACTGAAAATAACAGATATTGACCAAAGAGTTTATTAATAAAACCACTAAAAATTTAGGGCCAAGACAAAATAGTGTTGCTAAAAGCTAAAAATGAATGTAATTAGATTACGCCTTAAGTTATTTAAAGGTGCATGTCACACCTCCTCTGTTATAGTCAGAAGACAACATGGAGGTGCTCTCCTCACACTACGTTGGGTTCAGGGAGTGAATGCTCTTGCTATTCTGTGGCAAAAACCTCTAACCACTATACCTTCTCTACAAGCTCTAAAAATCTAATTCAGTTGCCAGTTGGAAGCAAATTTAAAATATTTCAATTTTGTTCCATTTACTGACTCAGGTTAACAAGGGAGCATGTCTGGAAAATGAGAATTTTGAGTCAGCTATACAATTCAGTGGTTCATCAAAATTAAAATACAATACTATTAGAAACCTGAAACACTATAGAGAAGCAAAACCATAACTAACATTAATAAGCTATCCCACCAAGCTTTCCGTTTCGACATTGGACTGATATCATGGCCCTCACTACATGCTCCTGTTCTGTTGAGTCCAAGATCATTCTGAAGGCTTCTGTCATAAGCTCCCCCTGAGCCAGATTTGGTGTGAGTTTGGACTTGTGACTGTCTGTTCCTCCTTTTCGAAATGACAACCTTGGAGTTGGTGTGCTGAACTTTCACACGAGTGCCGGAAATACTGCATAGGAAAATAGTTCATATCACATTCTTTTCCTAAATGACACCCAAACTTGAATTTTAACAATTGCTTTAAGAATAGATGGGATTTCCCACTAAATAATCTTTTACCAGTCAAAATATTTCAGAAAAAAACTATTATAATTTTGAGTTTAAATTAGTACAATTAGTTCTGACAATTCAAAGGTGATTTTTTTCCACGAGTCATATACTTTTTATTAGATAACATTGAAAAAAATGATTTTAGTATTTATAGATGTACATAAAAGTTTTAGAAAACTTAACATGATTATATTATTTATAACTTAAGTGAAAACAATGATACATGTTATATATTTTATTTTTTATTAAAAAACATGGCAAACTGATCATAATTTTCACTTCCCTAAATTTCTCCTAGGTCTTATCAGCTCCCTACAAAGGCAACTACATGCCTTTTCTTTCTATTTCTTTGTGAAAGGCAAGAAACAAAACAGACTGAGAAACATATGTACACACATTCACAAAATCAGAAACCAAAAAAATACAAGCAAAAATACAAGTAAGAAAAAAGTGTCTAAACAGACTGAGCAGCCTAATATCCCAGATAGACCTCCATTCTCTTGCCGCCTCTCTGCCCAACTTCATCAGATCTGCTGAGCCTGAAACAGACAGGTAAAGTTCCCTCCCCCCACCCATCTTCCTTGCTTTCTAAGTCCTCTGGAGTAAGCCCAGCTGCACTGAGCAGCCTGTTATCCCAAGGGAACATCCATTCTCCCCCAATCTCTCTGCCCACCTTCATCAGATCTGCAGCTGCTTAACCACACAGACCGTGCAGATCTGGAACCATACAATCCAAGGATATTGATCAGAGGTCTGCCACACCAGGATTATTGGATTTAACCCCCCCCCCCAATACCTACTATAAAAGATTCATCAAGGGACCAAAGCCATACACATAGATAAAAGCCAGATGGATAGGACATAATTAACAAAAGCCAGGCCAGGCCAATATGACAAGCACAGATACCCTTCTACAGCAAGCCACAAATATCTTACCACAAATGAAGCACAAGAAAATGACCTTTGATTCAATATTATAAAGATGACAGAGTCCTTTAAAGAGGAAATGAATAAATTCAGTAAAGAAATGTAGAAAGAGGTGGCTCATGGGTTAAGAGCACTGGTTGCTCTTCCAGAGTTCCTGAGTTCAAATCCCAGCAACCACATGGTGGCTCACAACCATCTGTAATGGGATCTGATGCCCTCTTCTGGTATACAGTATACTCATATAAATGAAATAAATCTTTTTAAAAAAAATATAGGAAAATACAAACAGGTAGAGGTGTTTAAAGAGGAAACAAACCTTTTAAAAAATATACAGGAAAATACTATTAAACAGGTGAAAGAAATAAAACTGTGATGTCCTAAACATGGAAATAGAAGCAATGAATAAAACATGAACTGTCAGAATCCTAGAGGTGGAAATCTTAGAGAAAAGAACAGGAACAACAGAGGCAACCATGAGCAACAGAATACAGGGGATAGAAGAAATAATCTCAGGCATAGAAGATATAGAAGAAATACAGCAGTCAATGAAAATGTTAAATCTAAAAATTTCCTGACACAAAACATCCTGGAAATCTGGGAAACCATGAAAAGACCTAACTTAAAAGTAATAGTAATAGAAGAAGGGGGAAAGTCTCACTTCCAAGGCCTAGAAAATATTTTGAACAAAACTACAGAAAACTTTACCAACCAAAAGTAGAAGATGCCTATAAAGATAGAGCAGGCTCATAGAACACCAATTATACTGCAACAGAAATGAAAACTCGACTGCCACATAACAATTAAAACACAAAATCTATAGAACAAATACGGAATATTAAAACAGCATGGGAAAATGCATGTGTTAATAATGGCAGACTTCAACACCTGAATCTCAGGAATGGAAAGGTCATCAAGACAGAAATTAAACATAGAAATCATGAAATTAACAAATAATAGGATAAAATGGATCTAACTGACATCTATAGAATCTTTCACCAAAACACAAGAGAATATATTTTATTCCCAGCACTTCATGGAACCTTCTCCAAAATTAATGATATAATCAGGCACAAAGCAAGCCTCAACAGATCAAAGAAGATTGAATTAACCCCTTGCAATTTATAAGATCCCTATGGATTAAGGCTGGATTTCAATAACAGAAGAACACCCAAATATTCATGGAAAGTGAACAACTGCCTTCTCAATTATCACTTGGTTAGGGAAGAACTAAAAAAAAAAAAAAAGAAAGAAAGAAAGAAAGAAAGAAAGAAAGAAAGAAAAAAAGAAATTAAACACTTTTCAGAACTCAGTAAAAAGGCACAACAAACCCAAACATATGTGACACAATGAAAGCAGTGCTAAGAGGAAAACTCATAACTCTAAGTGTCTTTATTAAAAAAAAAATGGAGACACCACATACTAACATCTTAATGGCACACCTGAAAGTTCAAGGAAAAAAAGGAAGTAAATACACCAAAGAGGAGTGAACAGCAGGAAATAATCAAATCCAGGGCTGAAGTAAATCAATTAAAAACAAAGAGAACAATACAATGATTCAACAAAACCTAGAGCTGTTTCTTTGAGAATATCAACAAGATAAACAAACCCTTAGACAAAGTACCTAAAAGGCAGACAGACAATTCCCAAATTAAAAAAAAATCCCTCATAAAAATGGCAACATAACAACAGAAACTGAGGAAATTAAAAAATCATGAAGTCCTACTTCAAAAGCCTGCATGCACAAAACCAAAATCTAAACAAAGTGGATGATTGTCTAGTCAGGTGTCATTTACCACTTAAATAAAGATCAGGTAGACTATTTAAACTATCCTGTAAAGCTTAACAAAATGGAAGCAGTATTTAAAAGTATCACAAAACAAAAAAGGGGGTGAGGCAGATGGTTTTTGTTCAGAATTACAGCAGACTTTCAAGGAACAGCTAATCCCAATAATCCTCAGAAAGTCCACAAAATAGAAACAGAAGGAACACTGTCAAACGTATAATATGAGGCCATAGCCAGTCTGATACCTAAACCACACAAATACTCAAACAAGAAAAGGGACTTCAGACCCATTTCTCTTTTAAATATTGGTGCAAAAATACTCAAAAATACTCGTAAATTGAATCCGGGAACTCATGAAAACATCATGGTCAAATAGGCTGTATCCAAAAGATGAAGGGATGGTTCACTAAATGAAAATCCATCGAGTAAAACCACCATATAAACAAACTGAAACAAAAAAGTCACATGAACATCTCATTACATGATGAAAAAGCCTTTGAAAAAATACAACACTCCTTCATATTAAAAGTTTTAGGGGTGTCAGAGATAAATAACATATGCCTAAACATAATCAAAGCATCATACAGCAAGCCAATAGCCAACATCAAGGTAAATGGAAAAAAACTTAAAGCAATTTCACTAAAATCAGGGCAAGAAAAAGCTGCCCACTCTTTCCTTTTTTTTTTAATTGGATATTTTTATTTACATTTCAGATGTTATTCCCTTTCCCGGTTTCCCACCAAGAGCAGTATCCCATCTCCCTCCCCTTTTTCTACAAGGATTTTCTTCCTCCCCAGTCACCCCTTCCTACCCCTTCTACTCCCTCTCCCCCGATATTCCTCTACACTGAGGGATCCAGCCTTGGGAAGACCAAGGGTTTCTCCATCTATTGATTCCCAACAAGGCCATCCTCTGCTACATGTGCACCTGGAGCCATGGGTCAGTCCATGTGTAGGCTTTGGGTAGTGCTTTAGTCCCTGGGAGCTCTGGTTGGTTGGTGTTGTTGTTGTGAAGTGGAAGCCCCTCAGCTTCTTCAATACTTTCTCTAATGTCTCAAACTGGGACCCCGCTCTCAGTTCAATGGTTTGCTGCTAGCTTCCCCTCTGTATTTATCATACTCGTACTGTGACCCTCAGAAGACAGCTATATCAGGATCCTTTCAGCATGCACTTCATAGCTTCATCAATATCTAGTTTTGGTGGTTGTATATATATGGGCTGTGTCCCCAGGTGGGGCAGGCTCTGAATGGCCATTCCCTCAGGCTCTGCTCCAAACTCTGTCTCCATATTCACCCCTATGAATATTTTTGTTCCCCCTTTTAAGAAGGACTGAAGCATCTGCACTTTGGTGATCCTACTTCTTGAGTTTCATGATTTCTGTGGATTGTATCTTGGGTAATTTGAACTTTTGGTCTAATATCCACTATAAGTGAGTGCATAACATGTGTGTTTTTCTATGATTGGGTTACCTCACTCAGGATGAAATTTTCTAGTCCCATTCATTTACCTATGAATTTCATGAAGTCATTGTTTTTGATAGCTGAGTAGTACTCCATTTTGTTATATGTACCACATTTTCTGTATCCATTCCTCTGTTGAAGGGCATCGGGGATCTTTACAACTTCTGGCTATTATAAATAAGGCAGCTATGAACACAGTGGAGCACGTGTCTTTGTTGTATGTTGGAGCATCTTTTGTGTATATGCCCAAGAGAGGTATATCTGGGTCCTCAGGTAGTGCAATGTGCAATTTTCTGAGGAACCTCCAGACTGATTTCCAGAGAGGTTGTACCACTTTGCAATCCCACCAACAATGGAGGAGTGTTCCTCTTTCTCCACCACTTCACCAGCATCTACTGTCACCTGAGGTATTTTTTGTTGTCGTTTTTTATCTTAGCCATTCTATTTGCTGTGATGTGGAATCTCAGAGTTATTTTGATTTGCATTTCCCTGATGACTAAGGATGTTGAACATTTCTTTAGGTACTTCTCAGCCGTTTGGTATTACTCAGCTGAGAATTCTTTGTTTAGCTCTGTACCCCACTTTTAATAGAACATTTGGCTCTCTGGAGTCTAAAGATCTTTTCCCAATCTGTTGGTTGCCATTTTGTCCTAGTGACAGTGTCCTTTGCCTTACAGAAGCTTTGCAGTTTTATGAGGTCCCATTTATCCATTCTTGATCTTAGAGCATAAGCCATTGGTGTTTTGTTCAGGAAATTTCCCCCAGTGCCTGTGTATTTGAGGCTCTTCCTCACTTTTTTTCTATTAGTTTGAGTGTATCTGGTTTGATGTGGAAGTCCTTGATACACTTGGACTTAAGCTTTGTACATGGTGATAAGAATGGATAGATCTGCATCCTTCTACATGCTGACGTCCAGTTAAACCAGCACCATTTGTTGAAAATGTTATCTTTTTCCACTGGATGATTTTAGCTCCTTTGCCACAGATCAAGTAACCATAGGTGTGTGGGTTCATTTCTGGGTCTTCAATTCTATTCCACTGATCTACCTGCCTGTCTCTGTACCAATACCATACAGTTTTTACCATTATTGCTCTGTAACACAGCTTGAGGTCAGGGATGATGATTCCATCAGAAGCTCTTTTCTTGTTGAGGAGTTATCCCTATACTGGGTTTGTTGTTATTCCAAATGAATTTGCAAATTTTTCTTCCTAATTCTATAAAGAATGCCTTTGAAATTTGATGGGGATTACATTGAATCTGCAGATTGCTTTTGTCAAAATGGCCATGACTTGAAGATCTTCTCATACAAATCATTCACTTGCTTGGTTAGAGTCACAACCAAGGTATTTTGTTATTTGGGTCTATTGTGAAGGGTGTCATTTCCTAATATCTTTCTCAGCCTCTTTATCTTTTGAGTATAGGAAGGTTACTAATTTGTTTTAGTTAACTTTATACCCAACCACTTTGCTGAAGTTGTTTATCAGGCTTAGTAGTTCGCTGGTGGAACTTTTGGAGTCACTTAAGTATGCTATCATATCATCTGCAAATAGTGATATTTTGACTTCTTCCTTTCCAATTTGTATCCCTTTTGCCTCCTTTTGTTGAATGATTGCTCTGGCTAGGACTTTGAGTACTATACTGAATAAGTAGGGAGAGAGTGGGCAGCCTTGTCTAGTCCCTGCTTTTAGTGGGATTGCTTCAAGTTTCCCTCCATTTAGTTTAATGTTGGCTACTAGTTTGCTGCATATTGCTTTTACTATGTTTAGGTACGGGCCTTGAATTCCTGATCTTTCCATGATTTTTATCATTAAGGGTGTTGAATTTTATCAACTGCTTTCTCAGCATCTAATGAAATGAACATGTGGGGTTTTTTTCCTTTGAGTTTGTTTACATAGTGAATTACATTCAGGGATTTCTGTATATCGAACCATCCCTGCATCACTAGGATGAAGCCTACTTAATTATGATGGATGATCATTTTCATGTGTCTTTGGATTCCGTTTGTGAGAATTTTATTGAGTATTTTTGCATTGATAATGATAAGAGAAATTGGTCTGAAATTCTCTTTCTATGTTGGGTATTTGTGTGTATTAGTGTATAAGTGTAATTGAGGCTTCATAAAAGGAACTATTCCTATTTCATAGAATAGTTTGGACATATTTGTATGAGGTCTTCTATGAAGTTCTGATAGAATTCTGCACTAAACCCATCTGGTCCAGGGTTCTTTTTGGTTTGGAACATTTTAATAACTGCTGCTATTTCTTTAGGAGTTATGGGATTGTTTAGATGGTTTATCTGATCCTGATTTAACTTTGGTTTCTTGTATTTGTCTAGAGAATTGTCCATTTCCTCCAGATTTTCCAATTTTGTTGAATATAATCTTTTGTAGTAGGATCTGATGATTGATTGAATTTCTTCAGATTCTGTTGTTAAGTATCCCTACTCATTTCTGATTTTGTTAATTTGGATATACTCTCTGTGCCCTATGCTTAGTCTGGCTAAGGGTTTGCATATCTTGTTAATTTTCTCAAAGAACCAGCTTTTGGTTCTGTTGATTCTTTGTATAGTCCTTTTTGTTTCTACTTGGTTGATTTCAGCCCTGAGTTTATTTCCTGCCTTCTACTCCTCTTGGGTGTATTTGCTTCTTTTTGTTCTAGAGTTTTTAGATGTGCTGTCAACCTGCTAATCTATGCTCACTCCAGTTTCTTTTTGGAAGCACTCAGAGCTATGAGTTTTCCTCTTAGTACTGCTTTGTGTCCCAAAAGTTTGGGTATGTTGTGCCTTCGTTTTCATTAAATTTTAAAAAGTCAAATTTCTTTATTTCTTCTTTGACCAAGTTATCATTGAGTAGAGGACTGTTCAACTTCCATGTATATGTGGGCATTCTTTCCTTATTGTTGTTTATTGAAAACCAGCCTTAGACTGTGGTGGTCTGATAGGATGCATGGGACTATTTCAATCTTCTTGTATCTGTTGAGGCCTGTTTTGGGACCCATTATATGGTCAGTTTTGGAGAAGGTACCATGAGCTGCTGAGAAGAAGGTATACTCTCTTGTTTGTGGATGAAATTTTCTATAGATATCTGTTAAATCTATTTGGTTCATAACTTCTTTTAGTTTTTCTATGTCTCTGTTTAGTTTCCATGATCTGTCCATTGATGAGAGAGGAGTATTGAAGTCTCCTACTATTATTGTGTGTGTGTGTGTGTGTGTGTGTGTGTGTGTGTGTGTGTATGTGAGAGAGAGAGAGAGAGAGAGAGAGAGAGAGAGAGAGAGAGAGATACACTGTGTGCTTTGAGCTTTAGTAAGGTTTCTTTTATGAATGTAGGTGCCCTTGCATTTGGAGCATAGATATGTAGTATTGAGAGTTCACCTTGGTGAATGTTTTCCTTTGATGAATATAAAGTGTCTTTCCTTATCTTTTTTGATAACTTTTGGTTGAAAGTCGATTTTATTCAATATTAGAATGGCTACTCCAGCTTGTTTCTTCATACTATTTGCTTGGAATTTGTTTTCCAGCCTTTAACTCTGAGGTACTGTTTGTCTTTGTCTCTGAGGTATATTTCCTGTATGCAGCAAAATGCTGGGTCTTCTTTACATATCCAGTCTGTTAGGCTATATATTTTTATTGGGGAGTTAAGTGCATTGATGTTAAGAGATATTAAGGAATAGCAATCGTAGTTTCCTGTTATTTTTGTTGTGAGAGGTGGAATTTTGTGTGTCTCTCTTCTTTTGGTTTCACTACAAGGCGATTAGTTTCTTGCTTTTTCTAGGGTGTACTTTCCCTCCTTGTGTTGGAATTTTCCATCTTTTATCCTTTGTAGGGCTGGATTAGAAGAAAGATACTATGTAAATTTGGTTTTGTCATGGAATATCTTGGTTTCTTCATCTGTGGTAATTGAGAGTTTTGCTGGATATAGTAGCCTGGGCTGGCATTTGTGTTCTCTTAGGGTCTGTATGACATCTGGCCAGGATCATCTGGCTTTCATAGCCTCTGTAGAGAAGTCTGGTCTAACTTTATATGTTACTTGAACTTTTCCCCTTACTGCTTTTAATGTTGTTTCTTTTTTGTGCATTTGGTGTTTTGACTATTATGTGATGGGAGGGATTTCTTTTCTGGTCCAATCTATTTAGAGTTCTGTAGGCTTCTTGTATGTTTATGGGCATCTCTTTCTTTAGGTTAGGGAAGTTTTCTTCTATAATTTTGTTGAAGATAATTACTGACCCTTTAAGTTGGTAGTCTCCAATCTCTTCTATACCTATTATCCTTAAGTTTGATCTTCTCATTGTGTCCTGAATTTCCTGGATGTTTTGGGTTAGGATCTTTTTGCACTTTACATTATTTTTCATGGTTGTGTCGATGTTTTCTATGGTATCTTCTGCCCCTGAGATTCTCTCTTCCATCTCTTATATTCTGTTGGTGATGTTTGCATTTATGACTCCTGATCTGTCTTGTAGGTTTTCTATTTCCAGCATTGTCTTGCTTTTCCAGTATTTTCTGATGATTTTTTAAATTTCCCACGTATCCCACCACAGTAAATACTGGTTATCCCAGAAAAGCAATATTTAGATTTAAAAACATATCTCATTATGATGATAGAAGACTTTAAGAAGGATATAAATAACTCCCTTAAAGAAATACAGGAAAACACAGGTAAACAGGTAGAAGTCCCTAAAGAGGAAACACAAAAATTTCTTAAAGAATTACAGGAAAACACAACCAAACAGGTGAAGGAATTGAACAAAACCATCCAGAATCTAAAAATGGAAATAGAAACAATAGAGAAATCAATCAAAAGAGAGACAATGCTGGAGACAGAAAACCTAGGAAAGAGATCAGGAATCATAGATGAAAACATTACTAACAGAATACAAGAGATAGAAGAGAGAATCCCGGGGGCAGAAGATACTATAGGAAACATTGACACAACCATCAAAGATAATGTAAAAATGCAAAAAATTCCTAACCCAAAATATCCAGGAAATCCAGGACACAATGAGAAGATCAAACTTAAGGATAATAGGTATAGAAGAGAGTGAAGACTCACAATTTAAAGTGCCAGTAATTATCTTCAACAAAATTCTAGAAGAAAACTTCCCTAACCTAAAGAAAAAGATGGCCATAAACACACAAGAAGCTTACAGAACTCCAAATAGATTGGACCAGAAAAGAAATTCCCCCTGTCACATAGTATTCAAAACAACAAATGCACTAAACAAAGAAAGAATATTAAAAGCAGTAAGAAAAAGGTCACTTAAGGGCAAAAAAATAACATTTAAGGGCAGACCTATTATAGTTACACCAGATTTCTCTACAGAGACTATGAAAGCTAGAAGATTCTGGGCAAATGTCATATAGACCCTAAGAGAACACAAATGCCAGCCCAGGCTACTATATCCAGCAAAACTATTAGACAGAAGAGCCAAGATATTCCATGACAAAACCAAATTTACACAATATCTTTCCACAAATCCAGCTCTACAAAGGATAATAGATGGAAAACTCCAACATAAGGAGGGAAACTACACCCTAGAAAAAGCAAGAAAGTAATCTTTCAACTAAACAAAAAGAAGATAGTCACACAAACATAATTCCACCTCTAACAACAAAAATAATAGGACACAACAATCATTGGTCTCTAATAACTCTCAAGTCAATGGACTCAATTCCCCAATAAAAGACATAGACTAACAGACTGGATATGCAAAGAGGACCCAGCATTTTGCTGCATACAGGAAACCCAACTCAGTGACAAAGACAGACACTTCCTCAGAGTAAAAGGCTGGAAAAAAATTTCCAAGCAAATGGTCCCAAGAAACAAGCAGGAGTAATCATTCTGATATCAAATAAAATTGACTTTCAACCAAAAGCTATCAAAAAAGATGAGGTAGTACACTTCAGGATAACAGATGCTGGTGAAAATGTGGAGAAAGAGGAACATTCCTCCATTGTTGGTGGGATTGCAAACTGGTACAACCACTCTGGAAATCAGTCTGTCAGTTCCTCAGAAAATTGGACATAGTACTACCTGAGAACACAGCTATGCCACTCCTTGGCATATACCCAAAAGATGCTCCAACATATAACAAGGACACATGCTCCATTATGTTCATAGCAGCCTTCTTTATAATAGTCAGAAGCTGGAAAAAACCCAGATGTCCTTCATCAGATGAATAGATACAGAAAATGTGGTACATTTATACAATGGAATACTACTACTCAGCTATTAAAACAATAACTTCATGAAAATCTTAGGCAAATAGAACTAGAAAATATCACCCTGAGTGAGGTAACCCAATCACAAAAGAACATACATGGTATGAACTCACTGATAATTGGATATTAGCTTAAAAACTCAGATTACACAAGATACAATTCACAAACCACATGAATCTCAAGAAGAAGGAAGACAAAAATGTGGATACTTCAGTCCTTCTTAGAAGGGGGACAAAAATACAGCAGGAAATATGGAGACAAAGTGTGGAGCAGAGACTGAAAGGCCATCCAGAGACTGCCCTACATGGGAATGCATCCCATATACCGCCACCAAACACAGACCATAATGCAGATGCCAAGAAGTGCATGCTGATAGCAGCCTGATATAACTGTCTGCTGAGAGGCTCTGCCAGAGCATGACAATTACAGAGGCAGATGCTTGCAGTCAACCATTCAACTGAGGATACAGTCAGCAAAGAAGGAGTCAAAGAAAGGACTGAAGTACCTGAAGGGGTTTGCAACACCATAAGAAGAACACAATATCAACCAACCAGACCCCTCAGAGCTCCCAAAGACGAAATCACCATCCCAAGAGAACACAGGGATGGACCTATGGCTCCATCTGCATTTGCAGCAGAGGATGGCCTTGTCAGGCATCATTGGGGGAAAAGGCCCTTGGTCCTGTCAAGGATTGATGTACCAGTATAGGGGAATGTCAGGGTGGGGAGGTAGGATGGGTGGGAGAGCACCCTCATAGAAGCAGGGGGCGGTGGTTGGTGTGATAGTGGGTTTCTGGAAGGGAAACCAGGAAATGGGAGAACATTTAAAATGTAAATAAAAAATACAATTTTAAAAAATGTCACCAGAAGAATCCTATTAGCTATTAAAAGGCCTGAACGACAAAAAATAAATAAATAAACAACAAGATTTAGGGGGAACTCAAAAGCTGAGCCAGGATTAAAAAAAAATAATCCTATCCCCTGAGGCCAGTAGTTCATAAGCTCTTCATCGAGTTCAGCTTTAGAACTGCCATTTTGGCCACTCATGCAGCCCTCCCTCCCATACTGAATGCACGACTGTGTTTAGATACTTCATAAACTATACTTTCCTTCACTCTTGCAGTGTCCTTAAGGTCAACAGCAAGTATAGCTCCTTATGTAAAGTAGGAAAACTTTAATGTATAGTTTGCCTCCGGATTCTCTCCAGGTAACACCCATCTTGTCTATTAAACATAGATAACTTCCTAGGAGCCAGAATAACAGACTTCGTGGTCTGTGCCACATCCTTTATTTCTGTCATAACCTTCCTTCAAACACTTCTACTTCAGTAGACATTGATGAGAAGATTCCTAAAATTACAGCTGTATGAATTAGGAATTAGCAAGCTGCATATATACTTAGCTGAATGTCCACACCTCAGATTAACATATACAATTATTAAAAGGGAATAAAGTTACATCCAACAGAACACAGCAGTTAAGGAATGCTGTCTTTCCTACATACATGATTTAAAGGGAAGTACATATATAGATGTTATTTGTGGAAGGTAATGTTCTTTTAGACGCTAATAACCATATGAGCCATTTCACTACAGAATACAGTTTAAATTCACTCTACTGTTGTGTGACAGTGAAAAGCCCCTGGTTCTCTGTTGAGCAAAGGCTTGAAACCCCAGAGAACCTGAAAGGGATGGTAGGTATTTCACCTGATTCCCGGCAAACCAGACCCTGTCACTAGCCACAGCCCTCCATAGATTTGTGGCCATCAGTCAGGTAAGGGCAAGGCCCTAAACCTCTCCACAGGTAGAGGAAATGACCACAGGTCATGGAGGCTCAAGACAGATCTCCATTAAAATGATGTACCTAAAGACCTGGAGGCTTAGCCAATAACCTTTCCTTCCAGACACTCCTCCCTGCAAAAGGTATTTAATCTCAGGCTCACCCTGAGAAGTGGGGTACGGTTTAATTCATCCACTTTCTGCCATGACAATAAATGTCTTAAAACCATGGACTGCCTCTTTTCATCAGGATCCTCTGTGAGGAGTTACAGAAAAGACCTTCACCTATAGAGCTGCAGGCTAATCTCTGATAGAAGCCCTCTCTGGGCTGCCAACCACCACCACCAAGCCTGCAGAAGCCACTGGCAAGCCAAAGACTCCCCTGCAGGACCAGCTGGAGGAGGTCCCCCCTTTTCCCCTTGACCCCAGGCTCGATCCAGTCTGTGAGCCCCCACTCCATTCTCAACTCTTCTGCAGCTCCCAGCAGTGCCTGGATGCCCAAAGAGCCTGAGAACTAGACAGCCCTAGCCTCCTCGAAGGCCCCGGAGACACCCCCCCCTCCGAGTAAGCTCTTGATGTGTCCAGAGCTGAGACTTTCCCACCCCTGGAGCAGTGTCCTGAGGCTTCCCAGAGCCCAACACCTGCCAGGGGACAGCATGGAGCAACCACTGTCAACTTGCCTTATCCTGCCTCACTGAGTGGCCAAGCCCTTTGGCAGAACAGACACAGGACTCATTAAATCTAATCACCGTCTTTCTATGCATCTATGCTCTGACTTACTTTTCAAGTTCGTATTCCAAAGATTCTTCAGTTTTCAATTCAGCTCTATAGCTTTTTTTATGTAATCTCAGTTCTGTTTTCATAGAAATTGTACGAGATTTTATTTCCACCATCTCAGCTTCCATAGCCTTAATTCTGTGCTCCATCGACATGATATAATCCTGTTTTCTCTGCTCTTTCTTTTGGTCAGAGGCAGCTTCTTCCTAAAGAACATTAAAATAGGAGGTCCAAGGAAAGTTTATAGGGAATAGGAGGTTGATGTGATCAAAATACGTTGTATTCATGTTTGAATTTACCAAGAATAAACTAAGTAAATGACTTCAAATAACAGAAATTTTCTGTTTAAATTACAAATATCTCTATATATTCTAAATAAAGGAAAAACTTATTTGAAACATAACCACACAACAGATAATCATTGTGTAATTTATTTTTGAATCCATGAAAGAGAGAATATTTTAAATAAAACAGAAAGAAGTTGGAGTTCAAATTCTTTATCATCACTAAATAGGGGCATTTAAACAGAATTTTTAAGGGACTTGTGGATGAAAAAGAGATACCAACCACAAAACTCCATCCTCCTCCCTGAAGTATTCATATAATAATTCCAAAATTAATAATATAATACAATTTTATATTAAAGCATGGAACTTTAAAACACTGAAGTAGATTATCATATCCACATCACAATTATTTTCTTTCTCACAATTTTTAAGTAATCTTAAAGATCACATGATTCCCCACTGAAAACCAGAAATCTTAAAAAAAGATGAATTTATTTAATAAAACAAAGATGGTTATCAATAGAAGTGGATGGCTTGTTTATCCAGAAGTCTACAAGAAACTGCTGTGAAACACAGACGAAACATATACAATGATACACATAATACATTGAAAATGAAATTTTACGTGGAGTTAATTATTGCACAAGACAGACAACTACAGTCACCTGTAAAAATTGGTTCAATTTGTTAATTTCTTCCATTGCTTGACTTCTATGTTGCTCTTCAATGGTTCTCTTATGCTTTTCTATCTCACTATGCTCTACCATATTCTTGTCCATATGTGTTTTAATCCTGAGTAGTGTCTCTTCAAGCTTCTTTATTCCACCCTCTAGCATTTCACATTTCTCCTGGGCTGCTGTTGTATCTGCTGCTTTCGGCTGCAGGTGATTATGTTCATCCTCCAGGCATTGCCAGTGGAATATTTCCTGTTGCAGTTTTGTTTCGATACTTTCAAGCTGAGTGAAAACAATTAATATTTTCTAATAATGCAGTAGGCAGAAAAAAGGTAACACAACATCAATAGAAATTTCAGCATGACTTCAGTTGAATTCAGGATGAATTTAAGCAATTTCTGTATGAACCTAGAGTTATTGGTTTTCTAACTTATATTTTTGTTCAGTATATTATTGAATTATTAACCTTAAATCTAAAAAATCCAACCAAATGAATCAAGCAAAATACACATACACAAGAGTGAGATGGGGGAGGGGAGAGAGAGAGAGAGAGAGAGAGAGAGAGAGAGAGAGAGAGAACCTCTAAATTGTTTTCTCAATCAAGAAAACTCCCCAAGCATTATCAGGTACATAAGTGAGATTCTCGTGTGTGTTTTACCTACTTTAACATCAGAATGGCTGTCAAATCATTGTTTCTGTTACAACATGCATTTCTTCCCCACAGATAATGAAAGGCAATATAACTGGAAGACTCATGTAAAATAAGCAAAAAAGAAAAAAAGAAAAATGGTTGGGGATTTAGCTCAGTGGTAGAGCGCTTGCCTAGGAAGCGCAAGGCCCTGGGTTCGGTCCCCAGCTCCGAAAAAAAAAAAGAAAAGTGAGAAAAATAAAGCTAGAGTATATATCATCCCTTTGAAGAAATTAAGAAAATACAAGCTTTTATTCTAATTTGAGAAAATTGGATACATTTTCTCCTTTTCAAGATTCCTAATGTTTACTTCCCCTTATTTTTCTGTGGAGAAGGCCATCTCATCCCCTCCTAGACTGAATTTTTTTCCATGACATAGAAACTACTTTTGAAATTTAGTGATTCCAACTATTAATTGAAAATTACTTATCTTTGATAAATTGCCTCAATTCTCTGAAATTTTGAGGTATACAAAGTCATCAGTCTTTATATGAGCTTGAAAATTACTTCATGAATCATGAACTATAAAAATCCAGCCTGAACCATATTTTGTTTAATAGAAGGAAGTAATTGTACAAAATTGTTGTTTCTGAACATACAGAGTCTGGGACTTGGTTCCTATGACTTCTGTTCAGGCAGGGGTATACCACCTGCGTTTAGAACAGCATGGGAATTTCAAGACACAAATATAACACATTTTCAATATAAAAGGACAGTTTTTTTAAGTTTTTCAAGTTTACAAAATTTTCCAAACTCTTTATATTTACATTGTACTAAATTAGATGAAATTTTTATCCAAAAATGAATTTAAATGTACCGTCTTTCTTAGGTTAAGTACCACATCGTTTTCGCGGTGAGTTGTACTTGAAGCATTCTGTGTAAACTCTCTACTTTTATGTGAGTCTGAGTCCTTCGCCATTGAGCACAGATTCTTAAACCTAGAAGAATGTACAGAACAACTAAGTATTACCATCATTGCACATGTGGATGCACATGTGGATGCACATGCGTGTTTGTGCTGCTTTTGAGGCAAACTGGCTTTAAACTCTTGATCCTGCAGCCTGTACTTTACAAATGTTTAGCTTACTGGTTTAACTGGCTAGTAACTAAATTCTTTCAATTGTAAGCACTCAATGCATTTTAACTAGATAATAAGTTTTATCATATATAAAATTATATCTATGAACTTTCTCTTAAGTATGGTTCTATTACTATTTTAAAATTATATAATGAGAGTGAAACCTGAATTTTAAAATAAAAAGGTCAAAATAGGAATGGTAAATAAAGTGCTAATATTGTAATAATAAAAAGAATTGTTATAAATTGTTTTATCAAAATAAAATATTTACTCATAATTTTCATTTTAATTTTCAGTATTATTTGTTTGACTGTGTATGTGTGCATCTCTGTGTGAACGTGTACACAGGAATGCAAATGCCCTTATAGGTCAGAAGGACTGAATCCTCAGAAGCTGGAGGAGTTACAGCAGTTAGCTAATACTTGAAGGTAGACGCTGAGATCGACATTTAGGTACTATTATAGTGTTGGTTAATTTTGTTTTTGGTTTTGTTTTTATTATGGTTGGTGGTGTTGATTTTTATCAACTTGACAGAAGCAAGTTTCATCTGTCAAGAGTGAAACTTAACTGAGAAAATGTATCTATCTACAGGCATGCCTGTTGGAACATTTTATTGATTAATGCTGGGTGGAGAGGGGGTCTCAGATCACACATACACACAAATGGATGCATACATACAAGACACACAAACAAATGTAAATAAAAAACTATGCATTCCACATAGTAGTACCAAGAATGTGTGGCTTAAGCTACTTCGCTGAGTTCCAAAAAGAAATTAACATTTAGGACAATGCCAAAAAATGTCTTTGAGGGATAAGTGGGAAAAAAAGAGGCCGGGCAGTGCTTTAAGGCATAGGTGATTGGGGTTGGGGATTTAGCTCAGTGACATAGGTGATCAAATGTAGAAATATGGGGAAAGACTTGAGAAATTCTATGGTAATTTGAATGAGAAGTGTTAAGGCAAGTGGGATCCAGTTACCGATGCTTCATGGGGAGGTTATGAAAACTCCAGAAAGCAGAGGCTTGCTGCAGGAAGCAGATCATCAAGGAGAGCGTGGTTTATACACTCACTCCAGTTCTTACTCCATCTCTGTCTACCTGCTAGGTGTGGATCTAACTGTCCTCAGCCAGTCTCCTCTTGCTGATGGCATGCTCTGCTTCCCCAGCTATTGTGGAAATTGTCCCTGTGTAACCACAATCCTTAAGTTGTCCTTGGTCATGTGTATCTTATCATAGCAACAGGTGAGTAATTAATACAACTTTTTAAGAAGAAATCTAGAGCCCCTCCCAGTGCAGTTTTCATAAAATGCAAAAGACACGATATCATAGGCATAATATTAAATCATACGAAAATACTAGTTCTATCTTAGAGAAATAAAAATAACAAATAAAAAAGCATCCAGACATATTGGGAGAATAAAAAGTTATGAAAAATTGACCATGACTTGCCGGGGACCAGCCCTGGCATTAGTCTTCTTTCTCTTGTTGGTTCTTCTTGAGGCAGTGGAGAGGGAAGAGCGTCAGCAGAGGGTAAGACTTTGTCTTATGAGATATTTAGGGTTGCTGTATAATAATAAGTTTACTTATCTAAGTCTAAGTTACTATGTTACCGTAGCTGATTTACTTATCTATGTCTAAGTCATTATGCTCTGCTACTGTAACTGACCCGCCTTCTGTGTTCCTCTGAGGCCAGAAACTGCAGTCTCTGGCATTTCGCACCTCATTCTAAAACAGCAGGAGATAAAGTAGAGGATTAATTGCTAGAGCCTTTTCCCTTTTGTCCCTATGCCTCTTGCTTGTCAGGCCAGGGGGAAGTTTGGAGCAATAAACTTCTATTGAACCAAAAGAAGTGAATGGGGCTTGTAGAAGGAAAAACTTTTACATAGTCAAATATGCATAAACGTATATAATTTCATACACAGATTCATAAATGCTCATTTATACATTTCCACTCAAAATCAGTTGGGCCCAGCTTACATGCATTCTCACAATTACATTCTTACACACACACATGCATACACTCTCACAACATACACATACACATACATCCATACTTACATATGCATATGGAGCAAAAGACCAAGCACCGGTGCAGAAAGAACTCACTCATTCTAGATGAAAGATGAGCTCCAATCTTTATTACATAGAGAAAGAAATCGCTTCTACCCTTTTAATGCTAAGTGAATTAAACCCAAGTTTGTAAGAGAAAAGGCTTGTTACTTTTAGTAAGACTAAGCCTGCGTTGCTATTGAGAAATGACCTGTTCTGTCCCATGGTAAGGAAAAACCTGCCTGCTCCTTCTGCTCTCTGCAGCTTCTTCTTTTTTCCTGTTTTCCTCTGCATTATGCACATTGCTCTCTTATGTTACCTATAATCTCTAACTTATTCCTCTGTGCATGTCTTCTCAGTTCAGATCTCTTTAGATCAGTTCTACTTAGCTCAGTTCTCCTTAGCTCAAACCTGACCCTTCAGCTCAGTCCCTCTCCACCTCAGTCCTCTCCAACTCTGTCCTTCTGGGTTCTGTCCTTCTGTGTATATTCTCTTTGTCCTCAGCACTTAAACATCTTTCAGAATACATGATCACATGTTACAAAATTTATCACAAGTTCATATGAAAGATCAAAGCATAAATTGAAATAGAAGTTTACAATTAAGAATGTTTACATGAATATCCATCAGGAGTAATTATCTGGCTAAACATTATCACCAGTGTCAGCTCTACAGGTTTGATGAAGGTCTAAAAACATACACAAGTTGTTAATGAAGTTTTGTATAGGTAAACCCGGTCAATGTTTTATTGCACCTGTAATAAATCATTTGTTCTCTATTTATGACTCTTGATAATTGTTTTATAACCTCTTGGAATGTGTTCTGAGTAGGAGAAAGTCTGGTTACTATCTAAGAGCAATTAACTGGTGACAATCTGGGAGACTGGCAGAGTTCTCACTGCAATTTCGACTATCAGAGAAAGACTTAATACAAGTCCCACTCTAAAAGAGCTTAATAATCACGTTATAATTTTAGAAATTCTAATAGGATCATAATAAGACTTAAGAAGTCATCTATTTGTCTATATAGCATCACTATGAGACAGTACATCTTCATAGATCTGCGGATATCTGCTCCAAAGGGGCGTGCTATTACTTAATGATTGTTATATGTGTTTAACAATAACAGGAAAAGACTATTAATAGCAGGAATCTTCCCTAAAATGAATCCCTTACAGCCTAGCTTAATAAGGGCAAACCAGTCGCAGATTATATAATAATCCGAGGCTGGCCATCTCAGGATGATCACCTGTTAGTTATTAGCTTGTCCTGTTATGGCTCTTGACAATTACTTTTTTAGCTGATAGAATAATGACATCTTTTATTCATTGAAAGTCAGAAAGTTTTGATAATGTCTATCATTCTGTGTATCATTCAGAGAGAAAGAGAGAGGGAGAGAGTGAGAAACATCCATTCTTCTATGTCTGTGAATTCTGTATCCAGGACCTCAAAAAGATGTAAACTGTACCCATGTGAAGGATGCACAGGAATTTGACAATATTCCAAAAATAATAGAGTATAATAGTCATACAGCAGTATATCATTTATCTAGTTAGGGCTTTTATTGCTGTGATGAAACATCACGACTGAAACAACGTGGCAGGAAAGGGTTGCTCTGGCTTACACTTCCAAATCACTGTTCATCATTGAAGGAAGTCAGGACAAAAACTCAAACAGAGCAGGAATCTGAATGCAGAAAATGATGCAGAGGCAATGCAAGGGTGCGTTATACAGGCTTGCACAGCCTGCATTTTATAAAACTCAGGACCAGTGACCTAGCAGTAGCCCTACCCACGATGGGATAGGCCCTCCCACATCCCTCACTAACTAAAATAATGCCCTAAAGGCTTACCTATAACTAAATTTTATGGAGGCATGTCCTCAATTGAGGAGTATAACTTGGGTCTAGTAGATATAAAACGAGGCACACAGAGGTCATACAGGAAGGAGGATTTTTTTGGATTGCTCCGCATATTTCATATGGCCTGATTTCTCAAACACTCCAGGACCAACTCCAAGCAGTAGAACCTATCTACAATGACCTGGTTCATCTACATTCAACACTAGTTAAGAAAATATCTGTACAGGCTCCTCTATAGGCAAATCTTAAGAGATGCATTTGCTCAATTGTGGTTCTTGCTTCTCAGATATGTCTAAGATTGTGTCAAGTTGAAAAAACCATCCAGCACAATTAATGACTAAACAACAATGCCAAAAAAACAGAGCTTCCAGGGACTAAACCACTACCGAAACACTATACATGGACTGACCCAGGGCTCTAACTGCATATGTAGCACAGAATAGCCTTGTTGGGGCACCAGTGGAAGGGGAAGCCCTTGGTCCTTGGTCCTTGGTCCCAAGGTTGGACCCCAAGTGCAGGGGAATATGGTGGGGCAATAAGGGGGATGTATAGGGAGAATACCTGAATGGGGGAGGGGGAGAGGAGGGAATTGGGGCTGATGGACGGGAAACCAGGAAGGGGAATAACATTTGAAATGTAAGTAAAGAAATATGTCTAATAAAATTTTTTTTAAAAAGATGTGGGTAAATGCTTTGATAAATGAATGTCTTACCTGGTTATTTCTTTTTCTAATTCACTATTTCTCTCTTTTATTTCATCCAAATCCTGTATCAGTGACTGGTTCAATTTAACCTGATTCTTTATTTCTTCTTTAACCTTTTCAGACTTGGAAAAATATATTAATATAATTTTAAATTTAGAAATCCACTTTTCATTCTTAGAAATATTATTTTCCATGAGTAGCATGCTTAAAACAATTTCAGAGAATATTTTATTGATGCCTGTGAGTATAGATTTCAAAATAATGTCAATTTTATTGGTATGGGTGTTTTGCAAGAATATATTTCTGTAGGGTAAGGCTTACCTACTGCCACCTCTGACCAGAAAAGTTTATGGGATCCCTGAAAGAGCTGGAGTTCCACACAACTGGGAGTTGCCATGTGGATGCTGGAAATTGAAACCAGGTCCTCTGCAAGAGCAGCAAGTGCTCTTACACACCGAGTGATCTCTCTGGCCCCCAGTAATAAACATTTGTCGTGGAGCTCAGATATAAGATTTTCACCATGACATTTTATGAAATGTAAATTAATAAGCTTTATTTATTAAATATAGAAAGGTTTTTTCCTAGAGAACTAGCTTGAATAGAATAAGGGCTCTGCTGTGGAATACAAAGAAAAGGAAAAAAAAAGAAAGTTTTTTCCTAGCTCACAATGTAGCCCTCTTTCTGGGACTCTTCTTCTGGGTCTTACTCAGCTAAGTCCTCCATGTTCCTCTACTCTCTACTCTACCCATCCATGCTAGTTTCCTGACAGCATCTCCCAGGCTGAAGTGAAGTCCTCTTCTTCCCCTCTAACTCTCTCTCCCTCAGGATTCACCAGAGTTCTGATATTAGAAGTGTCCCTCTTCCATGCTTGCCCTAGTGACATTCCATCATGGTACCCTATTCCAGTTCTTCACACACTCTGATAACCTGTGGTCCCAGTACTCCATATTTCCTTCCCAGATAGAAACTACTCCCCACTCTGGCCTGTGAGAGTCAATCTCTGGAACCAGTTTGTGAGTCACTAACAGAGATATTCTATGACCCAAAATGTGGCCAGTAGGGTCCTGTATCTTCCTTTGGGTACCATAACAATCACACTTCCTAAGGATCACCTTCACCTTTGTTGCTATTATAATTAATGATCCTAATTATTCCTCCTTTTCTTGGTTATCGCAACTGTATCGAGTCTCCAGGATCATTACCATCCACATTGCAGGATTCACTGCCACTCCCCGTCATAAATAGAGATCTCACACTTCCATTCCTCACCATCTCAGGACTTATGGCACTCATTTGGCAGAACTCATCTTCTTATTTTGCTGTGTTCTTCCCTTTCCCTCTGTCTTTCCCGCCCCATCATCTGTGGACACACATGGATAGCCTCCCACCCTCTGCAAAAAAATATTCATACTCTCCACCCCTATGGTACTTGGAGTTAACAACCCTATGACTCTTTTGGAATGCCAAATTACACTGCTGGTCTGGCCAAGCCCTTGTTTTCCATCAGTAAATCAATCTAACCCTGACATTTGAGAACCTTTGGGGAACATCTTCTTGACTCACAGTATAAGGGTGGAAGGGATATGAATGGGTCTTGGGGAGAGGCACTCTTAGGAGGTATGGTCTATTGGGAGTAGGTATGGCCTTATTGGAAGAAATGCCTCACTTTGGGGTTGAGCTTTGAAGCTCCACTCATTTCAGAAGAGAACTTTGTCCCAGCTCCCTGAGGATGCAAGTCATCTGACAGACAGATCATAATGTAGAAATCTCAGCCCCTTCTCTAGCACTATGCCTTTGTAAACACTACCATGCTTCCTGCCTTGGTATTAGAATGAATCTGTAAGCTAGTCTTAAATAAATTTTGTCCTTTAAAAGTGTTGCTCTGGAAATCAGTCTGATGGATCCTCAGAAAGTTGGACATAGTACTCCCTAAGGACCCCGCTATACCACTCCTGGGAATATACCCAAAAGATGATCCAACATATAACAAGGACACATGCTTGACTATGTTCACAGTGGCCTTATTTATAATAGCTAGAAGCTGGAAAGAGCCCAGATGTTCTTCAACAGAGGAATCAATACAGAAAAAATGGCACATTAACACAATTGGGTACTACTCAGCTACTAAAAATGATGACTTCATGAAATTCATAGGCAAATGGATGAAAGCAGAAAATAACATCCTAAAAAAAGAAAGAAAGAAAATAACATCCTGAGTGAGGTAACCCAATCAGAATAGAACACACATGGTATGCACTCACTGATAAGTAGATAATCCAAAAGTTTGGAATATCCAAGATACAATTTACAGACCACATGAAGAAGGAAGACCAAAGGGTGGAGGCTTCAGTCCTTCTTAGAACAAAATACTTCAAGAAGAAATATGGAGACAAAATGTGGAGCAGGGACTGACAGAAAGGCCATCCAGAGACTGCTCCACTTGGGGATCCATCCTATACACAGTCACCAAACCTACACACTATTGCAGATGACAAAAAGTGCAGACTGACAGGAGCTTGATATAACTGTCACCTGAGAGACTCTGCCAGAGCCTGACAAATACACAGCCTTGACTTCTTATCTCAAGTCCCTCTGTGCTTACCTCCTTTCTTTTTCATTTATCATAGAAAGTTTCAGACAGCGGGGATGTGAGAGGCTCCCAGAACCCAATTGGGAGGTCTATAACTGAAATGCCTAATGGTGGAAAAATGAAATTTGAAGACATCACCTCCAGTAGATGGCATGAGTTGAGGGATTTTGGCCATCAACCCATCTCAAAAATTTTGACCCAGAATTATTCCTGTTTAAAGGAAATGCAGGGACACAATTGGAGCAGAGACTGAAGGAAGATGATCCAGAGACTTCCCCAACTTGAGACCCATTTCATACACAGTCACTAAAACCTGACAATATTGCTAATGCCAATATGTGCTTGCAAAGAGGAGCCTGGCATTGGTGTACCCTGAGAAGCTAACTCTACAAGAACCTGTTTGAGACAGATGCAGATACTTACACCCAACCTTTGGACTGAGCCTGGGGACCACGTTGGAAGAGTTAGGGGAAGGACTGAAAGAGGTGAAGGGGATCGCAACCCCATAGGATGAATAACAGTATCAACTAACTGAACATCTCAGAGCTCCTAGGGACTAAACCACCAATCAAAGTGTATATCATTGCCCATGCTACAGGATTGCCTTATCTGGCCTTATCTGGGGCAATGGGTGAGCTTGGCCATATTGAGGCTTTACACCTTAGAGAAGGGGGATACTAGGGAGATGAGGTAGGGTTGGGTGGGTGGGGGAGCGTACTTTTAGAGGCAAAAGGGAGGGGGAAGAAGTGGAGTGATCATGGAGGAATACTGGGAAGGGGGAAAACATTTGAAATGTGAATAAATAAAATGACTAATAAAAAAGAAAGTCATAGACACAAAATCAGCCGACAGAGAGCTGCTGGTCTGCCAGGAGCACTCTCCATCCTAAGCCCACAGCCTGCAGGTGGGACACCACATTCTCTCCCCCGACTGTCCAAGGAGAGACAGGCCAGAAGTGCATGGTGTGTGGGAGCCGTTGGGTGGCCTAGTACAGGACTCTTCAGGTCTCCTTCTGCACCCAAAGCTGGAGTTGTTCCACAGAGCTCCAGAACCCAAACCTGCCCTGTGAGAGCTTGTGTTTCAGAAGCACTCACACTTCTAAGATCACAGACTAACGGGCTCACAGGCTCATGGGCTCACGGGCTCATGGCTTCACCAGCTCACAGGAGTGAAAAGCTCCAGTCACACACAACAAGACCAACTAACATCAGATCTGATAATGACAGAGGACTTTAAGAAGGACAAAAATAACTCCCTTAAAGAAATACAGGACAACATAGGTAAACAAGTAGATGCCCTTAAAGAGGAAACAAAAAAAAATCCCTTAAAGAATTATAGGAAAACACAACCATCTCTGACCTCAAGCAGCATTACAGAACAATGGTGATAAAAACTGTACAGTATTGGTATAGAGACAGGCAGGTACATCAGTAAGACCCAGAAATGAACCCATGCAACTATGGTCATTTGGTCACAAAGGAGCTAAAAGCATCCGATGGAAAAAAGATAGCACGTTCAACAAATAGTGCTCGTTCAACTGGAGGTCAACATGTAGAAGAATGGAAATTGATCCATCCTTGTCACCCTATACAAAGCTTAAGTCCAAGTGGATCAAGGACCTCCATATCAAACCAGATACACTCACACTAATAGAAGAAAAAGTAGGGAACAGTCTCGGTCACTTGGGCACTGGGGAAAATTTCCTGAACAAAACACCAGTGGCTTGTGCTCTAAGATCAAGAATCAACAAATGGGACCTCATAAAACTGCAAAGCTTCTATGAGGCAAAGGATAAAACAGCAATCAAAAGATTAGGAAAAGATCTTTAGCAATCTTACATCTGATAGAGGGCTAATATCCAATATATACAGAGAACTCAAGAAGTTAGATGCCAGAGAGACAAATAACCCTATGAAAAAATGGGGTACAGAACTAAACAAAGAATTCTCAGCTGAGGAATATCTAATGGCTGAGAAGTGCCTAAAGAAATGCCCAATATCCTTAGTCATTAGGGAAATACAATCATAACAAGTCTGAGATTCCCATTCACACCAGTCATAATGGCTAAAATAAAAAACTCAGGTGACAAAAGATGCTGGCGAGGATATGGAGAAAGAAGAACACTCCTCCATTGTTGGTGGGATTGCTCACTGCTACAACCACTCTGGAAATCAGTCTGAAGGTTCCTCAAAAAAGTGGACATGGCACTACCTGAGGACCCAGCTATACCTCTCCTGGGCATATACCCAAAAGATGTTCCAACATGCAACAAAGACACATGTTCCACTGTGTTTGTAGCAGCCTTATTTATAATAGCCAGGAGCTTGAAAGAACCCAAATGCCTTCCAACAGAGGAATAGATACAGAAAATATGGTACATCTAAACAATGGAATACTACTCAGATATCAAAATGATAGCTAAAAAACAATGACTTCATGAAATTCATAGACAAATGGATGGAAGTAGGAAATATTGTTCTGAGTAAGATAAGTCAATCACAGGAAAAAAACACATATGATATGCATTCACTGATAAGTGGATATTAGCCCAGAAGCTTGAATTACCCAAGATACAATCCACAGACCACAGGAAGATCAAGAAGAAGGATGACCAAAATGTGGATGCTTCATTTCTTCTTAAAGGGGGGAACAAAAATATTCATAGGAGGGGCTATGGAGGCAAAGTTGCAAAGTTTGCAGTGGAGACTAAAGGAATGGCTATCAGAGCCTGCCCCGTGTGTGTGTGTGTGTGTGTGTGTGTGTGTGTGTGTGTGTGTGTGTGTATGTGTGTGTGCATGTGTCCACCAAAATTAGATAAAATGATGAAGTTAAGAAGAGCATGCTGGTAAGGGAAATGCAATCCTGAGATTTCACCTCACACCAGTGAAAATGGCTAGGATCAAAAACTCAGGTGACAGCAAATGCTGGCGAGGATGCAGAGAAAGAGGAACACTCCTCCATTGTTGGTGGGATTGCAGACTGGTACAACCACTCTGGAAATCAGTCTGGAGGTTCCTCAGAAAGTTGAACATTGAACTACCTGAGGACCCAGCTACACTGCTCTTGGGCATATACCCAAAAGATGCCCCAACATATAACAAAGACACATGGTCCACTATGTTCATAGCAGCCTTATTTATAATAGCCAGAAGCTGGAAAGAACCCAGATGCCCTTCAACAGAGGAATGCATACAGAAAATGTGGTACATCTACACAATGGAATATTACTCAGCTATCAAAAACAATGACTTTTTGAAATTCATAGGCAAATGGATGGAACTGGAAAATATCATCCTGAGTGAGGTAACCCAATCACAGAAAAACACACATGGTATGCACTCATTAATAAGTGGATTAGCCCAAATGCTCGAATTACCCTAGATGCACAGAACACATGAAACTCAAGAGGGATGACCAAAATGCGAATGCTTCACTCCTTCTTTAAAGGGGGAACAAAAATACCCTTGGGAGGGAATAGGGAGGCAAAGGTTAGAACAGAGGCAGAAGGAAGAAGAGGATTCAGAGCCTGCCCCACGTGTGGCCCATACATACACAGCCACCAAACTAGATAAGATGGATGAAGCAAAGAAGTGCAGGCCAACAGGAACCGGATGTAGATCTCTCCTGAGAGACACAGCCAGAATACAACAAATACATAGGCGAATGCCATCATTAAACCACTGAACTGAGAATGGGACCCCCGTTGAAGGAACCAGAGAAAGGACTGAAAGAGCTTGAAGGGGCTTGAGACCCCATATGAACAACAATGCCAAACAACCAAAGCTTCCAGGGACTAAGCCACTACCCAAAGACTATACATGGACTGACCCTGGGCTCCAACCTCATAGGTAGCAATGAATATCCTAGTAAGAGCACCAGTGGAAGGGGAAGCCCTGGGTCCTGCCAAGACTGAACCCCCAGTGAACTAGATTGTTGGGAGGAGGGCGGCAATGGGGGGAGGATGGGGAGGGGAACACCCATAGAGAAGGGGAGGGGGATGTTGGCCCGGAACCTGGGAAGGGGAATAACAATCGAAATGTAAATAAGAAATACTCAAGTTAATAAAGATAAAAAAAAAAACATGCAATCTCCAGTGTGTGCTCTTCTCCTTTCAATGGCCTGTGCTCAGTTAAATTTCAGGTTTGAAAATGTTTCCCCTTAAAAGGCATTGCTTTTATTTTCCCAGTCTAGTAAAAGATGAAAAGTAAGTCTGTCAGAAAACAAAAAAATAAAAAATAAAAATAAAAATAAAAATAAAAAGAATGACCTTTCAAGAAGGTCACATGTCCACATTGATACTTCAGAAGCTTCCTAATATATATATATATATATATATATATATATATACATATGTATAAAGAGAGTGAAGACAGAGTTATCTTATAATGGGGTAATGATGGCCTTGCTCAACACCATAGGGATAAAGTTATTGCTGTGCCAAGAATGGGTTGCTATTTTTGCAGTTGTTGACAAGTGAGGTCATATAGAATCCTAATATCCAGGTAATTGGTGATGCTTTTGGTTATACTCCAGAAACTGATGGTAAGACCTTATTCCTGGAGACCTCATACCTTGAGTCATGTCAAATGAGGAAATCAATAACATCCCCACTAGCTAGCTTTCAAGTGCTAGCAGCTGCAAGGCATACGGCTAGAGGAAAAAAGAAGTCACCAGTCTAACGCTGATGTGTATCCTGTCCCTGCATCTATGACTAGCATTCCAAGACATTGCTGGTGGCAAATAAGACTCTTGAATATCATGAAAATATTCAACCGTTTTCTCATTGGATGTAAGGCTCATTCTCTATGTGAAACCCATACCTGGAACCATTGTTAGAGCCAAGAACCTGTGACTAAATAGATCATATCCTTAGTACAGAAACCACTAGTAGTGTACTGCTACATGGACAGAGAATTAAACAGACTCCAAGACTACTAGCAAAGAGTAACAATATGGATATATCAAATATTTGAACAGGAAGAATATTCATATTTCCTAAATTGTGGACATATACTGCTGCTGGACAAAGGAAGATTTCTTTTGAGTCTTACAGAAATTAATAAATAATGGACTTCATAAGTGTGTACTTACTGGGGTTCTTGGAAGCTGTCCATCCTCCTTTGCTTGGACCTTTATTGCAGCCTTTAATTCTGAATTTTCAGCTGTAAGCCTAAAAATACATTTTAGAATGATTGTGTATAACTAGCTACATTTGAAAATACCAAACTAGTTTCTGAAAACAACATGTGAATGATTACAGGAATTCTGACAAATTTGAAGAATAGAAATTTGGAAACTGTATAACTCTTTGTGTGGCCCTTTCCATAAAGGTTAGAGGTAATTTGAACCAATAGGCATTTTGTTTTTCGTCTCAGTGGGTTTCAAACTTTCACACATAGAAAGCATACGCATATGGAGTGAGTTCCATCCCCCGGTGTAAACTATGCATTTTAAGTACAGAAACCAGAATTTTTCCTGATCTCAAAAGTGTGCAATTTTTTATGAATGATGCGATTTCTCTTTCTTCGTTGCTTGCTTGAAAACACAAGTTATTCAGCACGTGGCTTTCACTACAGACCTCTGTGAGTGACCCTCATGTCCCAAGCTCATGATGCAGAGTCTGAGTGTTCATAAACTACCTCCTGCAATTAAAAGAAGCAGTAGCTAGACAAGGTTTTGTGTTCCTGCTGCAAAGACAGAAGACCCCCTTCAGGTCTTTCCTGTCACGATAGACTACAGGTTCTCTGAAAGCTGAGCCAGTATCATTTTTCTATATCAAACTGATTGTGAGCAGTCATCTCAGCAGTGAGGAAAGTGATTAAAAAGGAACTTCTGCTATGAAACTGCCCATGTGCTTTGTAGATTTAGAAACATGTTTTGTGGGCATTGGGAAACATGGGAACTGTGGTTTACAGTTGGCTCATACTGAGGCTGGACTAAGGAACCACTCATGCATGAGTTCAGAAGACCAGAATGCTCATTTATCTAAATGCAGATCATGAGCTTTCAAGTGGAATAAACTACTCTTCTACAGAGTTGGCCTGAGGCCATACACATTAGATTCTGTCCTGGAATCAGGATCCATGCCTGAAATTCTGAGTGATATGGAGTTTAAAAATAGTTGACGGGTTTATTTAGTGGAGGAAAGTATTCCCAAAGTCATTACTGTTTGGACTATCACATTGTTTTTTTTAAAGATTTATTTATTTTATTTATATGTGAGTACACTGTAGTTGATCTTCATACACTTCAGAATAGAGCATCCTATTACAGATGGTTGTAAGCCATCATGTGGTTGCTTGGAATTGAACTCAGGACCTTTGGAAGAACATTCAGTGCTCTTAACCACTGAGCCATCTCTCCAGCCCAGGACTATCACATTGTTAATGCTCTCCGTTTTAGCTGTGCTTACAATATTATTCAAGAGTAAAAAGGGTGAACAAGTGGATTGAAAAGTATGCAGTTTACTCACAAATGGTGTGTGGAGTAGACAAAGATGAGCATGTAGATCTGGATCCTTTAGGTGTGTGGGGGGTGCAGGGCTTTCTGTGATGGGAGAACTGGGTTCTGATGTTGCCAAGTATTATCAGTTTCTGTTGCTTATGTCCTTGTGCTTGAGTGCTGCCTTCTGGTTATCTCTGGGTTTTAATTGGTCTAGCTGTCTCTCACTGGAGCCTGTCCCTACTGCAAGCCTGTTAGCCTGTGAGCCTGTGATTCTGTGATCCTGGATACATCAGAACTCCTTGGGGGCCAAGCTACCTCTAGGTGTAGACTCAGTGGGTAGGGATTCAGAGCTGAGGCTCTGCTCTGAGTACAGTTGCAAACTGGAAGGGGTCTGTGGATGGGAAGGGTCTCAATTCTAAGCTTCCTAAAATTGTGACCCTTTAATATAGTTCCTCATACTCTGGTAACCCCTGACCATAAAGTCACTTTTATTTCTAATTCATGATGGCAATTTTGCTATTTTGTGTATTTCAATGTAAAAATAGCTCTATATATTCTATGTATTGTAATATAAGTATTTTCCAATGGTCTCTGGTGACCCCTGTAAAAGGGTCATTTAACCCCTAAAGCGGTCATGACCCAGAGGTTGAGAAGAACTAGTGGTGTACAGAATGAATGATTTAAATATTCTAAAATTGTCAAAACATTAATAAAAAAATATTAGTTTTGAAGTTATTCTGTTCACAAAATTTTATAAATTTGATAGAAGTAAACTTCAGTATTCATAAACTATAATTATCCTCCAAAATGATTCACAGTGTAATGAAGCACATTCAAATATTTTCCAAGCATTATGTACATTATTAGACTCCAAAAATCATCTAGGTCATCTCAAATGTGTTCTCACAATTTTTATATCTCTATTTGATCATTTTCAGTTTAACCTGTGAATTGTATAATTTTTAAAATTCCTTGACTAATCTAGCAATTAATTACAAACAAAGTTTCTTTTGTCTTTCAACATAAAATTGATTTTTTTCTATGAATTATATTGAATATTCTATTTGGAAATCATTTTTTCACGTTGTGCATGTGAGAATAAAGTAGTATCTAAGCTTATCTCTATGGAAGAGTGGAATCTAACTACTTTTTGTGAAATTCTAGGTTCAGTACAAAGCAGCATAATACTAAATGAATTTTCTGGATTAAGAGAACTATCATTTCATATTCCATTGGTGGAATTTTATATTAATGTAAATTTGGGTTGCAACAATTATATCAGCCAAGTCCTTTTATAGGATTTATTTCCTTCAAATGAATAAATTGATTCTGAAGAATTTATTCAGATATGTATTCAATAATTCAACATTAGAGAAGCTTTTAATAAAGGGTGTTCTTTGCAGCATAATTATAAAATATTTTTAAAATTTTTAATTCTTGTCTCATAAAAAATAAGTTTGTAATACATATCAAAATTGTGATTTGAAAGGACACACATATATAGACATAAATATATATGTAATTATGGGAAAATAGTCATAATTAGGAATTTTTAATTACATTATCTTCATATTCCAGAAGACTAACAATTCTCTCATATAGCCATAGAGGAACCTGGTTGGATCACCCCAAAAATCAAACATCTAAGGACAGAAGATCACAAATTTGGGGCTTCCCTAGACTACATAAATACATCTATCAAAACTAATAATAATAAAACCCAAATCTGGACAGATTTGTCCCCTGCAGACACTTTAAAAGTTAGTGACAAGCTATAAGTCTTCTTTTATTGTCTAATGTAAACAGTTAAAATATTTCTCTAAAGTTGGGACATCATACCTCATATTGCATAGCTCTAGTTGCAATCTAGTCTTTTCAATCTCTACTTGAGACCTTTCTTTTTGTAATGCAATAATATCATTGCCTAAACTTTTATTTCTTTCTGTAATTAATTCACAGTTACGTTTTGTAGATTCCATTGATTTTTTATATGAACAAACTGCACACCAGACTTTCACTAGGCTTTCAGGATCTGTATTGAAGAAAAAGCACAATTGAAGTACAGCAGCTTATTTGGTACACAAAACAGTCTAGAGTATCACATAAACTACATACACTGCAGAAAGGAATACCGAGGTGATTTACATACATGGTGTGATTTGCAGATAAAAAGAGAAGACAAAAACCTAAAACCTATTTAATGTCAAATAAGCATGCAGGAATATGTCCTAATGGAAGTGATGCATAGACATGAAATGATAACAAGAAATAGTTGGTCAGAGTATGAAGAGACACATTGCCATTGGTCTACAGCAGGTGCCCAGAAGCTACTGTTCTCCAATTCTAACCAAAGTCAAGTGAAGGTACTGATTTTTATTCCTACCTCAAACATCACAAATCAGAAAATATATGTTTTAAAAACTGAAAATTATATACTTCAGAGATGAAAGAAAATGTTAGCTAATAGGCATTAAAATAGTAAGATGATATTATCCCAGTTTTCTATCTCTGTGACTATGAGATAGTTTAGATTAGGTTAGAACATGATGAGGATGAAGCTGTTCTGACTCTTCCAGACTCCTAGAGCTGAGCTGATAAACTATTTTGTAAGGAAGGAAGCCAGAAATCAAGGGTCAGATGTCTGGAAAAAAGACACAAAGAAGAGAGGATGCTCTGGGCATCGTGTTAGGCCACCTTGAACATACTGCAGAGCACACAACACAGGTACTCCAGGAGAGATCCTGAGGCTGAGAGGCTCAACATCTCACACAATTAAAGGAGACACAATGCCAAGAAGAAAGCATCTCTTCCCATATGCCACACTGAACAAGAAATAATTCTCAGGACCATAATTAGTTTCTTAGTCAGGTTTCTATTCCTGCACAAACATCATGACCAAGAAGCAAGTTGGAGAGGAAAGGGTTTATTCAGCTTACACTTCCAAGTTGCTGTTCATCACCAAAGCAAGTCAGGACTGGAACTCAAGCAGGTCAGGAAGCAGGAACTATGAAGAGGCCGTGGAGGGATGTTACTTACTGGCTTACTCCCCCTGGCTTGCTCAGCTTGCTTTCTTATAGAACCCAGGAATACCAGCCCAGGGATGGCACCACCCACAATGGGATGGGTCCTCCCACCCTGACAACTAGTTGAGAAAATGCCTTACAGCTGAATCTCTTGAAGGCACTTCCACAACTGGGGCTACTGTTCTGTGATAACTCCAGCATGTGTCAAGTTGACACACAAAACTAGCCAGTACAGTTAGCAAAGAGCAATGACATGCTATTTAATAATGGAGAATAAGCAATGTGCTGGGTGCATCTAAGGTATAGCCAAGGTAACATCTGTTGTTGTTTGCCTAATATTTTTACAACAACAAAAGAAAGATCAAACTGTTTACAAGCAATATAAAATGCATATATAAAATTCAGAAAAATGGATAGAATGCAATGGAGAAGACATAAAACAAACATTACAGACTCAGAAGAAAATGAAATGAAACCAAGTTTTGACATCGAATAAGATAAAACAAAATAATAAATATAATTAAATGTTATCATATTAATTATATTTTAAGTTGTATAAAATTTATAAATATTAAATATTAAAAATTATTAAAATGATAAAATAAATGTATATCATGAGTTTATGGGTCATAGTTAAATAGTTTCTCATTTACTACTATTACGATACCCAGATATGGGCTTTAGTTTAAATTTACAAAACTCATTCAAAGAAGAGTGCATAAGGCAAGAATGTAAATAAATGTTAATATGCATAATGCAAAACTGATCAAATTTCATGGACATTTCTAGTTACCACTACTGTAAACTCAAGGCTTATGAGACTGTGTGGAAAAGAACACATGATATGGGTAAATCCTATATGGGCAGCTTTTCTTTTCAATAAATTTCTCTCTATATGAAGTGGCTTCTCATGATTTTAATATATCTTCCATAATATTGTACACTAAACAGACAAAATCTGTCTTAACAACTCTTTAGAGTATTGGTAAAACCTGCACTTACCAGTGTGTTGAAAAGGTACATTTTTTGAGAATGAAAACATTTGTGTATATTTTAGAATACAGTTGGATGGCATTCTTGACACCTAATCTTCAAGGATAAAAAAATTAGCCATAAGCATATACAATTCAAATGTAGAAGTGGAAGTTTCTGGCTTTGTTATGCTATGCAAACCTACATTGTGTTTTGCTGAAGCAAGAACCAAGGGAGGACAAGACATGTTTGAAGAGATTTTAAGTGGAACTTAAAGGACAGTGACAAGGGGATTGCATAGCTAGATGTACAACTCTGCCTTGGTCTTGCCTCTTTGCTGATCTCCACTTTGTTGAGAGACAGATGGCAGAGAACTCCTGGTATTCTGGGTGCTCCTTGTAGCTCCTGCTGACTTGTGCCAATTCAGGAGAGGCCTAGTATTTTTCTGCTGGATTGTGCCACTATTGCTGACTCATGTTTCGTGACACTTCTGTACTGTACTGTTGATATCCTGAGACTACTGAACTGGACTGAAGGTATCCTGAAAGTGGAGATTGGCATTGCCCACAAAGTACTACTTTTAAACAGGGGCACATCCACTTGTGCTATTTCCAAAATTTTCTTCCCTATATTTGAATGTTAGAAAGGTGATTGAAGCATTTGAGAACCCTTAGTAAAGTATGTATTAAAAATCTAAGCCTATAAAATGGTGTGACATCATTTGAAAGGATGAGGTCTGACACAATATCTCAGTAATTAAAGTGTTCGTTATGTAAGCTATTCTAACTTGAATTTGGACCCTGAATCAAAACTTGGTGGGTTTTTTGTTTTGTTTTTCTTTGGGTTTTGTTTTGTTATTGTTGTTGCTGTTGCTGTTGTTGTTGTTGTTGCTGTCTTTCTTTTTTTAAGATGTACATGGTGGTATCTGCTGTCATCTGGAAGCAAGAGAGGCATAGACAGGAGCACACCTGGATCTCATGGCCTGCCAACCTAACTGAATTGGTAAGCTTTGGGTTCAGTGAGACGGGCTGTTTCAAAAAAAATGAGATTGAGTGCAATTGAGGAAGATGCATAACAGGCACACATACAGATATGCATACACACATGCATGTATACACAAATGCACACATACAGATATGCATACACACATGCATGTACACACAAATACACACATACAGATATGCATACACACCTGCATGTACACACAAATACACACATACACAAACATATTAACACCCACACCTTAAAATATTGTAAAACATCTGAGTGAATAAAAATTAGATTAAAAAACCAATTCTCAAATGCATGAGGAAAGGCAAAAAACCCAGAATAGCAAAAAAAATTCTTAACAGTAAAAGAACAGCTGGGGGACTCACTATCACTGACCTCAAGCTCTACTACAGAACAAAAGTGATAAAAAAAAAAAACTGCACACGTCTGGTACAGAGACAGACAGATTGATCAATGGAACAAAATTGAAGACCCAGAAATAAAAACACACACTTACACAAACTTGATCTTTGACCAAGAAGCTAAAAACATACAATAAAAAAAAACAAAGTATCTTCACTAAATGGTGCTGGTCTAACTGGCTGACTGTATGTAGAAAAGTGAAAATAGATCCATGTTTGTCCTCTTGCACAAAGCTCAAGTCCAAGTGGATAAGGACCTCAATATAAAACCAGAAGAGACACTGATTCTAATAGAAGAGAAAGTGGGGAAAAGCCTTAAACTCATTGGCACAGGAGGAAATTTCCCAAACAGAACTCCAATGGTTCAGGCTCTAAGATCAAGAATTGATAAATAGGACCTCATGAAACTGGAAAGCCTCTGTAAGGCAAAAGACATGGTCAATAAGACAAATCAGCAACCTACAGACTGAGAAAATTTTTCATGAACCCCACATTCTGTAGAGGGCTAATATCAAAAATATATAAAGAACTCAAGAAGCTAACCAACAAAAAACCAAACAACCCAATCAAAAAATAGGGTATAGAACTAAACAGAGAATTTACAACAGAGGAGTTTCAAATGCCTAAGAAGCATGTAAAGAAATCTAAGTCCTTAGTGATCAGAGAAATGCAAATCAAAATGATCCTGGGATTCCACCTTATACCAAACATAATGGCTAAGATCAAAACCTCAGGTGACAGCACATGTTGGTGAGGATGTGGAGAAAGAGGAATACTCCTCCATTGCTAGTGGTATTGGAGACTGGTACAACCACTCTGGAAATCAATTTGAAGGTTCTTCAGAAAATTGGAAATAGACCTACCTAAAGACCCAGAAATATCACTCTTGGGAATATACTCCAACGATGCCCCACTATGTCATCACATGGGCACGTGTTCCACTATGTTCATAGTGGCCTTATTTGTGATAGCCAGAAGCAGAAACAACCCAGATGTCCCACGACAGAAAAATGGATACAGAAAATGTGGTTCATTTACACAATTAAGAAAGAGGATATCCTGAGTTTTGCAGGCAAATGAATGGAGATAGAAAATATCATTCTGAGTGAAGTAATTCAGACCCAAAAGGACATGCATGGTATATACTAATATGTAGATATTAGCCAAAAAATAGTACAGAATACCCAAGATACATTCCACAGAACCCAAAAAGTTCAACAAGCTGAAGGGCCCAAATGAGGATGCCTCAGTACCACTTGGAGCCAGAAGAAAGCAACCACGAGGAGGGAGGGAGAAACAGAAGAGGGGTTGGGAGTGCAGGAAAGGGGAACATGATCTGGTATTCGTTGGGGGAAAAGAACTGAAGCCCTGTGGGCCAGCAGAAAGAATGGAAACAGGTGACCTCGGGAGGAAAAAGGTTGGGAGAACCCTCAAGAATGCACCAGAGACCTGGGAGGTGAGACTGTCTCAGAACTCAAAGGGGGCACCTTACGTGAAATACACTACAGTGGGGAGAGGGAACTTGTAGAACCCACCTCCAGAAGAAGGACAGGGCATCAAGAGAGACTATCCCACAGTCAAAACTCTGAACCATAATTGTTCCGGCAAAGAACTGCAGGGTTGGAAACGGAGAACCTGAGGAAAAGAAGGTCCAGAGACAGGCCCAAAATGGTATCCAGCTCGGGGTGGGGGGAGTGGAGGAAAGCCTAACACCATTACTGAGGCTATGGAGTGCTCACAAAAAGGGAACTATCATGACTACCCTCCAAAAGACCCAACAGGCAGCTGAAAGAGTCAGATGCAGATATTTGCACTTAACCAATCAACAGAAGCTGCTGATCCCTGTGGTTGAATTAGGGAAAAGTTGGAGGAAACTGAGGAGGATGGCAACCCTGTAAGAGGACCAGCAGTCTCAATTAACTTGGATCCCTGAGATCTCTCAGACACTGGATCACCAACCAGGCAGCATACACCAGCTGATATGAGGGCCTCAACAAATATACAGCAGTAGACTCTCATGTCTAGGTTCAGAGAAGATGCATCTAACCCTCAAGAGAATGGAGACCCCAGGAAGTTAAGAGGTCTGGGGGTTAAGTGGGGTAGATACATCCTAGTGTAGATAGGGGGAATGGGGAGGAGGTATTTGATGTGGAACAGTAAGAGGGTGAACCAGGAGAGGAATAAAATCTTGAATGTAAAAATTTTTAAAAATTAATAAATTTTTAAAAATAGATACAATCAGTCTTAAGGGAGCTAGCTCAGTGTATATGGGTGTTTGCTGTGCAAACATGAGACCTGAGTTCAAATATCCATTAAAAAGCACATCTGACTACATACGTGCCTGTACGCCAAGGCTTTGAGAGCTGCAGACAAGAGTGCTGGCATGCCAACCTAGGTTCAACCTCAGAGAGATACCGTCTCAAAGGACTAAGCAGGATAATGATAGAGCAGGACACCTGAACTCCTCCTCTAGACTGTGCATGCCAACAAATGCTCACAACCAGGTGTACACACACACACACACACACACACACACACACACACACACTCACAGACACACACACACACACACACACGTATAAAATATTTTTTGAAGAGTATAGAAGACAATCTTAACATAACTAAGGTAAAGAGAGGAGCCAAGAAAACACCCGGTGTAGTCTCAGAGTGTCTCCTCAACACATCATAGGGCAAAACATCATGTCTGGATTCAGCCTCCTTCACCAAACTCACTCCAGAGAGCTGCTGCAATCCTCCAGCCACATGAAAGTGCAACAAAAAGTACAGCCCACAATTTAATGTACTGGCTGACTGGCCTGTGGCATTTTGTTGTAACCCATGAGTCTCATGCAACAACCCCAAAGCCACACTGTCATGCTCTCTCACTGAAGCTCAGGCTTGCTGGCAGCTCCTGCTGAGACTAGTTTTCTGTTCTTTGATATTTCATGAGTGATACTCTAATTCATGTTCGTCTATAGCACACACAGAGGCTGCATGCAAAACTCCTACCTTTGCTCTGCCTCCTGAGCTGCTCAATAAGTTGCAAAATAGTGTCATGACTGAACATCTCACAGTCCTCTGAGTTTCTCTCAGATGATGATATGAGTTCATTAAGTTCAAACATACGATTTTCTTCTTCTTTGACCTATAAAATGAATTATAGTTATATAAGATGTCTTCACATTATGTAGCCCATGCACTAAGTATACAGAAAAGACAAATACCCACACTTTACATAAGTAACAATGCAGATGCTTCTGAAAGGCCTGATTTTTATAGGAAGGACACCTTTACTATTGGCGACTTTTGAAAATGTTTTGAATATAATAAAAGATTCTTAATTTTATTTTATTTTATACTATAATTTAAAGTCACTTTATAATATATTACTTTGACTTTTATACTGTATCTTAATAAATACAATTTGAATTTATATTCCCATACCTTGTCCTTTTCATTGGAAGTTTTCTTTGAAGACCTATAAAAACATAAAATACTTTCAGATGAATATTAAATTTGTAAATAAAACACAAAAAAGTTTATTTATTCTATCCATAAAATTACCAGATATTAGAACTAAAATAATTTTCTACAAAAGAAGTATGCTATAGACAAGAAGAGGAACATTAATATAAAATGAATACCACTACTGAAATCATAAAAAGATTGAAATTAAGACAAGAACACAGTGCAAAATCCAGACAATCCTGAGAGCTTGGAGGACACAACTACTTCTGCCCACATTCCTGACCCAAGAAGAACTACAACTTGTACACTCTGTGCCCTCTGGGCACAGGAACCTAGGAGCAGTCATCAGCAGGACCCTTTGGATTTCTGCCTGCACCAAGAGCTGACAGCCAGTTGCCAGGAGTACCTACAAACCTGAGAGCAGAGGTACAACCAAATCTTCTGCTACAAGCAACCTGCCTGGAGGTTTCAGGTCACACAAACCCAGGACCAGCTCTGTTTCCAGATCTTGCTTAAAAAAAAAAAAAACAGGTCTACAGGAGTGCTGACACATAGGCTTATATGAGTATCAAGCCACTGTCACAGACAGCAACACAAGCTAACACCAGAGACAACCTGATGGCAAGAGGCAAGCACAGGATCCTAAACAACAGAAACCAAGATGACCTGGCACTGTCAGAGCCCAGTTCTCCCACCAAAGCAAATATTAGATATCCCAACACACCAGAAAAGCAAGATTTGGATGTAAAGTCCAAATCATCTCATGATGATGACACAGGGAGTTAAGAAGGACATAAATAACTCCCTTAAAATAATACAGGACAACATAGGTAAACAAGTAGAAGCCCTTAAAGAGGAAACACAAAAATTCCTTAAAGTATTACAGGAAAACACAACCAAACATGTGAAGGAATTAAAGAAAATCATCCAGGATTTTAAAAAGGGTATAGGAACAATAAAGAAAGCAAAAAAGGGGACAACCCTGGAGATAGAAAACTATCAAACAAATCAGGAGTCATAGACACAAGCATCAACAACCGAATACAAGAAATAGAAGAGAGAATATCAGGGGCAGAAGATGCCATAGAAAACATTGATATGACCATCAAAGATAATGTAAAACACAAGAAGTTCCTAACCCAAAACATCCAGAAAATCCAGGACACAATGAGAAGATCAAACCTAAGGATAATAAGTATAGAGTAGATCAAAGACTCCCAACTTAAAGGGCCAGTAAATGTCTTCAACAAAATTATAGAAGAAAACATCCCTAACCTAATGAAAGAGATGCCCAAAAACATACAAGAAGCCTACAGAACTCCAAATAGATTAGACCAGAAAAGAAATTCCTCCCATCACATAATAGTCAAAACACCAAACACAAAAAACAAAGAAAGAATATTAAAAGCAGTAAAGGAAAAAGGTCAACAAACATATAAAGGCAAATCTATAAGAATTACACCAGACTTCTTACCAGAAGCTATAAAAGCCAGAAGATTGTGGACAGATGCCATAAAGACCCTAAGCGAACAAAATGCCAGCCCAGGCTACTATATCCAGCAAAACTCTCAATTAACATAGATGGAGAAAGCAAGAAATTCAATGACAAAACCAAATTTACACAGTATCTATCTACAAATCCAGCCCTACAAAGGATAATAAATAAAAAACACCAACAGAAGGAGGGAAACTACACCCTAGAAAAGGCAAGAAAGTAATCTTTCAACTAAACAAAAAGAAGATAGCCAAACAAACATAATTCCACCTCTAACAACAGAAATAATAGGAAACAACAATCATTGGTCCCTAATATCTCTCAAATCAATGCACTCGATTTCCCAATAAAAGACATAGACTAACAGACTGGATATGTAAAGAGGACCCAGCATTTTGCTGCATACAGGAAACCTACCTCAATGACAAAGACAGATACTTCCTCAGTGAAAAAGGCCAGGAAAAAAGTTTCCAAGCAACTGTAAGTAAGAAGAAAGGAGTAACCACTCTAATATCGAATAAAATCAACCAGAAGTTATCAAGAAAAAAAAAGATAAGGAAGGACATGCACATTCACCAAAGGAAAAATCCACCAAGATGTGCTCTCAATCCTGAATATCTATGCTCTAAATACAAGGGCACCTACATTTATAAAAGACACTACACTAAAACTCAAAGCACACATTGCACCACACACAATAATAGCGGGAGATTTCAACATGCCACTCTCATCAATGGACAGATCTTGGAAACAGAAACTAAACAGAGATACAGAGAAACTAACAGAAGTCATGAACCAAAAGTATTAACAGATATTTATAGAATATTTAATCCTAAAACAAAATACACCTTCTTCACAGCACCTAATGGTACCTTCTCCAAAATTGAAAATATAATCAATCACAAAACAGGCCTCAACATATACAAGAAGACTGAAATAATCCCATGCATCCTATCAGATCACCACAGACTAATGCTAGTGGTCAATAAGGACAATAACAATAGAAAGCACAAATATATATATAGAAGTTGAACAACACTCTATTCAATGATTACTTGTTCAGGAAAAAATAAAGAAAGAAATTAAAGACATTTTAGAATTTAATGAAAATGAAGGCATAACATATCCAAACTTATGGGACACAATGAAAGCAGTGCTGAAACAATGCCAACTAACCAGAGCTTCCAGGAACTAAACCACTACTGAAAGTCTATACATAGACTGAACCAGGGCTCCAACTGCATATGTAGCAGAGAATAGGTTTCTTGAGGCATCAGTGTAAGGGAAAGCCCTTGGTCCTGCCAAGGTTGGACCCCTAGTGCAGGGGAATGGGGGTTAGGGGGGCTTATGACAGGAAACTGGGAAAGGGAATAACATTTGAAATGTAAGTAAAGAAATATATCTAATACAAAATTAAAAAGAAAGAAAGAAAGCAGTGCTGAGAGGAAATACTCATAGCTCTGAATGCCTCCAAAAAGAAACTGGACAGAGCAGACATTAGCAGCTTGATGGCACACCTAAAAGCTCTAGGACAAAAAGAAGCAAGTACACCCAAGAGGAGTAGAAGGCAGGAAATAATCAAACTAAGGGTTGAAATCAACCAAATAGAAACAAATAGAACTATACAAAGAATCAACAAAACCAGGAGCTGGTTCTTTGAGAAAATCAACAAGATAGATAAACCCTTATCCAGAATAACCAGAGAGAATGGAGCATGTATCCAAGTAAACAAAATCAGAAATGAAAAAGGGGACATAAGAGAATCTGAGGAAATTCAATCAATCATCAGATTGTTACAAAAGCCTACATTCAACAAAATTGGAAAATCTTGAAATGGCCAATTTTTTAGACAGATACTGGGTACAAAAGTTAAATCAGGATCAGATAAACTATCTAAACAGTCCCATAACTCCTAAAGAAATAGAAGCAGTTATTAAAACTCTCCCAACTAAAAAAAAGGCCAGGACCAGATGGGTTTAGTGTAGAATTCTATCAGACCTTCATGGAAGACCTCATACCAATACTGGCCAAACTATTCCACAAGACAGAAACAGAAGAAGCACTACCCAATTCCTTCTATGAAACCACAATTACACTTATACCTAAACCACAAAAAGACCCAACAAAGAGAACTTCAGACCAATTTCCCTTATGTATATCAACACAAAAATACTCAGTATAATTCTCACAAACCAAATCCAAGAACACATCAAAATGATCATCCATCATAATCAAGTAGGCTTAATCCCAGGGATGCAGGGATGGTTCAATATACAAAAATCCCTCAATGTAATCCACTATGTAAACTAACTCAAAGAAAAAAAACTACATGATCTTCTCATTAGATGCTGAGAAAGTAGTGGACAAAATTCAACACCACTTCAATGATGAAAGTCCTGGATTATCAGGAATTCAAGGCCCATACCTAAATGTAGTAAAAGCAATATACAGCAAACCAGTAGTCAACATCAAACTAAATGGAGAGAAACTTGAAACAAATTGAAGATCACCTCAGAAGATGGACAGACTTCCCATCCTCATGGATTGGCGGGATTAATATAGTCAAAATGGCCATTTTGCCAAAAGCAATCTACAGATTCAATGCAATGCCCTTCAAAATTCCAAATCAATTCTCCATAGAGTTAAAAAGAGCAGTTTGCAAATTCACCTGGAATAACAAAAAACCCAGGATAGCAAAAACTATCCTCAACAATAAAAAAACTTCTGGTGGAATCACCATCCCTGACCTCAAGCTGTATTACAGAGCAATTGTGATTAAAACAAAACAAAACAAAACAAAACAAAAAACGTATGGCATTGGTACAGAGACAGGCAGGTAGATCAATGGAATAGAATTGAAGAACCCGGGGTTGGGGATTTGGCTCAGTGGCAGAGCGCTTGCCTAGGAAGTGCAAGGCCCTGGGTTCAGTCCCCAGCTCCGAAAAAAGAACCAAAAAAAAAAAAATAATTTAAGAACCCAGAAATGATCCCACACACCCATGATCACTTAATGATTGACAAAGGAGCTAAAACCATCCAGTGGAACAATAGCATTTTCAACAAATGATGCTGGTTCAACTGGAGGTCAGCATGTAGAAGAATGCAAATCAATCCATTCTTAATACCCTGAACAAAGCAAAAGTCCCAGTGGATCAAGGACCTCCACATCAAACCAGATACACTCAAACTAATGGAAGAAAAAGTGGGGAAGAGCCCCGAACACGTGGGCACTGGGTAAAATTTCTGAACAGAACCCCCAGAAGTTCTAAATGCTCTACAACTTATTAAAGCACACAGTATTCAACTATAGATAGGATCAATTACCAATAAAATGTGCATGCATGTATGTGTACATGTGTCTATGTGTATGTGTATGCATTTGTGTGTTTGCATATGTGTGGGTACACATGATTGTATGGCCCAACACATGCAAGTGTGTGTGTGTGTGTGTGTGTGTGTGTGTGTGTGTGTGTGTGTGTGTGTGTGTGTGTAAAGACAGACTTGGATTTTCTATGTAGTCTTGTCTGAGCTGTCCTATCACTCACTCAGGCTGAACAAAATATTAAGCTAATCTCCATTTGCCAAGTTTATGAGTGTTGAGAATGTGGAATTCACTATCAAAGACAAAGAAAATCTTTCCAGAAAAGAGTTACTGAAGAGAAGAAATTCTGTTCAAAATGTACTTTCATTTAATATAGCATTTTTAAGGAACTGAATATAAAAGACTGTGATTTTTAAAAAGAAATGACCCAGCTACTCATTTTCAATCAAATATTAAAATATAGACTCCAAATTCTAAACTTCAAAAAAAGGCTAACCCAGTGATTGGGCAGTGGAAGGGAAAGGTGGGAAGGGAGACTCAAGAGTTGGGTTGGGGGAGGTGAGAGGAGAAGAGAGGATGGAGGAGAGGAGGAGAAACCATGATGAACCAGAGCATCCTGGCCAGGAGAAACCGCAAGAAGCAAGGGGTCTCATAGCTGGTGAGTAAGTTGGTACAATGCTAGAATGTCCAATCCAGGTATATTTTTTAATTTTAATATCTGGACTATGTGGGGTTTTTCTACCAATTTAATAGTATTAGGAACTCCAACAACAGGGCTTCAGAGATTATACCCGCTATAGAATCCCGTAAAGACCTAAAAATAAAAGAATTAACCACTTTACCTGTCTAATTCATCAGGTTCCTGTATCTTTTTTCTCTGGTCTTCTAAAAATTTTGCCAGGTTTTCATTGTTCTTTATTAGAGCCAGTATAACAGGTGTAAAGCTATCCTACAAAAAATAAATTATTAACTCTGAGAACTTAATATTTCTCAACAGAAAATACTATGGAAGATACAGTGGAGCTCATGTCTTCTGTGGTTCAGTAAGCCACATCCTTGACATTCTTGCTACACAGTACTCTCACAAAGATTCATTCTTCATAACCCATGAGATTACATTTGATACCTGTGTCACTTAATTAACAACCTTTGTCTTAGTGAACCATTTGAAACAAAATATCTGCCCATGGGTTCCAGATACCACAACTAGAATCTAAACATTTTCTTTCATAAGCTAATGAGAATGTGCATGATTCTGTAATGCTGTCAACTCCAAGTCACTGAAGCAGACCATGCTTGTCACAAAAGCACCATGTAGAAAAGATAACACATCACAGTATTTCTTCCACACCTGACCTACTGTATACACATTTATATTATTTCTCTAACAAATGAACCTGGCATACATGTGAGCCTTGATATTCTGTGAAAATAATATTCTTTCGAATATGAAGTATTAAACCCTGCACAATTTAACTATTTTCTCAAGGAAAATACTGTAAACTTTTTTACCATAATTAAATTTGGGGCATTAGGTTTTTTATTTGGAAGTTCTTTACAATAAACCTCTAATGAAAATCAGCATAAAATGAAGTAAATTGACAATATACCCTTGGACATCTTCTCCAATACTTGTTTTTACTTCACTTATACAGCATCATCACCAAAATAAGTATTTAGTTGGAAATTAATTGCAAAGAGAATACCACACTCTAGGTATGATGGTGAATGCCCAAAAGCCCAGCACGTCAAGGGTGAAGGAAGATACAAGTTCAATGTCATCCTGATCTACATAAAAAATTCAAGGTCAACCATGATTGTCTAAGATTGTGTCTCATAAACTAAGGGACAAATGATGATGTGGTTATCTAATTACAACTGAAAGTCCAGAGTTGTCAGAGCTCTATGAAATGAACTGACATGCCAAGATGGATCCCATGCAACTTAATCTGACAAGAAGATTCATAACTGAGACATTTGTAATGTAGAAACCCTGTGTCTTATTGATGCTTGTTCATCTGATGCATGGGTAGCATAAGGCAACATGAAATCCTGAAAGGCTATAGTTACAAGATTACCCATGAGGGAATTGGAATGATCATCAGAATTACCATGGATGGAGGCAATAAATCTCTTTATAATGTTCATCAAGTGACTAAAGGAAGGACAGAGAGTGCAGTGTCTTTGGAAAGGAAATCTAGGGAGGAAGGAGTTCCATCAAATCTGACTGTTCTAGAGTTGTCTTAAGTTTGTGAGATTTATAAAATTCACTTATTACATTTATTTGTGAGATTCTTATGTCAATCCTCTATCAGGACTACAACAAAATATTTTTAAGTATTTATGTGAAAACCTTATTTGACTTGAAACACACACACACACAGAGAGAGAGAGAGAGAGAGAGAGAGAGAGAGAGAGAGAGAGAGATGTATATATATATATATATATACATATACATATATAAAATTTAAAGTACACCTAGTGCACATAGTCTGTAAATCAAAGCTGTGCGGTCTCTACCTCATTCCTTATATTGATGTCAGCATGATGTGCCAGCAATTTGGTTGCCATTGAGGTATTGTTATGCCAAACAGCATAGTGTAGTGCCGTGTTCCCACTATTGTCCATAGCATTTGGATCTGCCCCGTGTTCTAATAAAATGGCCAAACATTCTTCCTGCTCATACTGTGAAGCCTGTGGGAATTAAATCAAGAAATAGTTTAGAAAATGAGAAAAACAAAAATTTCATAGATTTCAATAATTATTTGCATTTAGCTGAGATCAGGTTTATTCCCAGAATTCCCATCAAATATGTTTCACACTGAAAGTGTTCAATGCTGTTTACCTTAATTAGTGCTGTGCTGTTGTCACTGTCACGGAGATCAATGTCACAATTCCACTTTAATAGGAGAGCAACTACTTGAGGATGGCCATGTGCACAGGCATAGTGCAAAATAGTCCTGTGAAAATGAAAACTTGTTAAGAATTTTTACAAAACTAGGTCAAAACCACACAATTATTCATGAAATTTTCATTAACTTAGGGCAGCCAATTAAGAGAATTTTTTTAGTGTTGAAAACATGGCACATACATCTCTGCATGGGAGGCAAGGGTGCCACCACTGAGCTGAAAATGTCTGAAGTCTTACTTAGGTTTCCATGGCTGCAATGAAAGAATATGATATGATCAAAGCAACATGGGTAAGAAAATAGAAATGGCCCTGATAGAGTCTTTATGCATCGCTCTGAAGATTCCCTAAGCCAGGCTCCATCCAATGAATTACACTCAACATTCTTATCTACCAAGATCCTACAGAACAACTCACCAACTACTGAACACTCAGTGCTTTTCTTGCACATTATTCCAAAGTCCTTCTTTAATCCTCCCCAAAAGACATGGTCAGCTCTCTCATGGCAATGCCCCTCTAAGCTAATAACAAGCTGTCATATTTAGGATTGCCACCGTGTGATAAACACCATGATCAAAACTACTTGGGAGTGAATGGACTTATTTCACACACAGTTCCAGAAAACAGTTTATCTCTAAAAGCTGTGAGGGTAGCTATTCAAATGGGAGAAACCTGTAGGCAGTAGCTGATTATCGCAAGCCATGGAGGAGTGCTGCTTACTTGCTTGCTCTCCATCTTTTTCTGAGCCTGAGTTCTTATGGAAACCAGAACCACCAGCCAAGGGATGGCACCACCCACAATGGGCTGGGTCCTCCACCATCAATCACTAATTAAGAAAATGCCCTCCAGGATTGCTACAGCCAGATCTTATGGAGACACTTTTAGTCATCTCCTCTCTGATGACTTTAGCTTGTGTCAAGTTTACCTAAAACCATCCAGCACACTTGGCCAAAGGAACCTTTCTGAATTAGAACTTACCTCAATTTGGATTCTAATCCTACTTTAAACTCTGTTGCTACCCATTGCTTTAATCTCTCCACACCTAACCCCTCATACATAAAAAGTCAATCAAAATATGCTCGTCTCACAGGTCACAGTGGGAATATTGAACAAACACACATGCAAAGCATTTTGAGCAGTCTGTACCGTGAAACTAACTGCTCAGTATTTAGATGCTTGGATATGTTTGCGTTGAGACACAGCCTTTCTACAGAGCTTGGGCTGCTCTTGAATTCACCATGTGTCTCAGGAGCTTTAAAGTTTCAATCCTTCCACTGGTACTGGGCATTACAAGTGAGCACACTGTGCCTGGACTATGACCCTGTTCTTCTCATACTCTGACAACTTTACCTTATGATGTGCCTTATTAATTCATCACATATGGGCTTTACTTGATAGCAAGTTTTAGATTTCATAATGCATAAAATTAGTAAGAATCACAACCAACTGTGCTTACATTTTCTGGGAGTCCTAGTCATAATGTTTAAATACATTCGAGATGTGGAAATATGGTAGGTAACGAGGATGTGATGATAATAATATATCAGAAAAATAATTCTTTCTTTGATTTCTAAATCTTTAGCCAAAGAAAAACCAGGACTCAAATGAGAAAGTATGGATAATTTTATTCATTATTTAAATTTATACAATGTTTAGAGATGAAAAGTTTCAATTAATTAATAATTTAAATTATTGGATAGTAATTTGTGACAGTGGTATAATTTTTTATGCTAGCTACTCTTTACAATTTCCTAATTTCAGAAATGTTGTTAATTGAAAGGAAAGAGGTAAAGTTTCAGTTGGACTTGAGTCTCATTTCTCCCACTTTCTAATCAGCACAGGTAAATCTGCACACTTTTACATTTACAGGCCATTGAATAAGTGTGCTACATAGTAGAGAATCAAAGTGAATTTGGTGAACTACTGAGTAAAAAGAATAGATAAAGTTTAGCAATTCAATGATTTATATTTAAAAATTGTGAGCATTTTAATATATCTAATTAACAATTTTATTAATTATCACTCACAATCCATAAATCAAGGAATGAGTAAGACTGCACTTACAGTTGTTTTATCAGCAGGCCATATCTTAATTTATAAACATACTCTCTGTAGTCACTCTCTTCCCCTAACATGAGGAAATGACATTAACAAAAGAGCACATGAACTTAACTGTAAAACCTTTACAGTGGCATTTGGTTCTAGTCTACTTTGATTCTTTGAACTAAAGTCATTTTCATGTATGTTTGTGTCTCTGAGTTTTTGAATGTATATTACAGTGTTTATATGTGTAGTGTGTGTATATATGTGCCTGTTTGCATTGTGTGGGTATGTGAGTGTATATGAGTTTGTATGTGTCTGTCTGTCTGTGTGTGTGCATGTGTGTATCCCTGTGTGTGTGCATGTGTGTGGTGCATGTACATGTGTATGTGTGTGCATCTGTGGAGTGTGTGTGTGCACATATGGGAATACATGTGTTTATGTGTGTGCATGTATGTGTGATTGTGTGTGCATGTGTCCCTGTGTGTTTGCATGTGTGTGGTATGTGCACATGTGTGTGTATGTGTAGGGTGTGTGTGTGCACATATGGACATACATGTGTGTATGTGTGTGTGCAAGTATGTGTGAGTGTGTGTACCTGTGGGCATTGTGGGCATGTCTGTGTGGTTTTTTGTGTCATATATCTCTGTATGTACAGGGTTAATGGTGTGTTTATATCTGTGTGTGCATGTGTGTGAGTATGTGTACCTGGGTACATATGCTTCTGTGTGTGTGTGTGTGTGTGTGTCTTTATATCTCTGTGTGTGTGCATATATACGGGGTTTCTGGGAATGTGGATGATGTCTGGGTATTGAGCATGAGTGCATTGTGTGTGTGGGGGGTGTATGTGCCTATATGTGTTCTGGATGAATGATGTTAGCTAATCTTTAAGTTTCTGTTTTATTATCTCCACATCAAGACACACAGTTATGAGAAGTTTTTCATTTAAATAGTTACAATATGGGTTATTCATGATTTCATTTATTGAAATACACATGTATTCCAACATCTAGGAAGCTATGTTGAATTATTTTTCAATAATAACTTGCCACAACTTAGAATCCCCTGAAACCAGAGCCTTAACAGTGGAATTCTCCACATCAGGTTTGCTGTGGGAGATGTCTGGGGGTTACTTTCTTTTTAACTATGTGAAAGACACACTCTAGGTGCTAAAGGTACATAGGATGAGTAATGAGAACTAATAGTGAATAGGTTGCTTTTTGGTTGATGGTTTAGTCCCTGGGAGTTCTGGGGGGTCTGGTTGGTTGATATCGTTGTTCTTCCTATGGGACCCCAAAAACCTTCAGCCCCTTCGGTTCTTCCCCTAACTCTTCCCTTGGGGTCCCCACACTCAATCTGATGGTTGGCTACCAGTTTCCACATCCCTATTGGTCAGGCTCTGGCAGAGTCTCTCAGGGGACAGTTATAACAAGCTCCTGTCAGCAGGATCTTCTTGGCATCAGCAATAGTGTCTGAGATTGGAGTCTGTAGATGAGATGGACCCCTAGCTGAGGCCTTCTCTGGATGGCCTTTCCTTCAGTCTCTGCTCCATTCTTTGTCCCTTACACATGGACAGACCCCTGCCTCCAGGTGCATATGTAGCAGAGGATTGCCTTATCTGACATCAAAGGGAGGCCCTTGGAAATGCAGAGGCTCAATAGCCCAGAATAGAGGGATGCTAGGGTGGTAAGGCAGGAGTAGGTGAGTGGTGGAAAAGCACGCTCATAGAAGCAGGGAAGAATGTGATCTGGGGTTTGTGTAAGGGAATCCAAGAAATAGGATGACATTTGAAATGTAAATAAAATAACCAATATTAAAAAAAATAGGCTGCTTTTGTTTCATTCCTTTCTCAAGTGGATGAGGTATGAACAGATCCTGTCTCTGATTTCCCCACTATAATGAACTGTAATGGAGAACTGTAAGCCAAATAACCCCTTTCCTCCAGTATGTTGCTTTGTTAAGATCACAGTAACAGAAATGAAGCTATGGCAATAGTTAAGTGACTTTTTAAAAGTTTCATCAGGAGTAACTGACAGAAGGATGAAATCCAAATAATACCATAAATAGGAGTACGGCAATGGGGAATGAGTAATATATACAATACTGTACATATTCTGCCTAAGAGAGAATAAAGTTGTCAAAGATTGTACCAATTGGATTTTGAAACTGCTGGTATTCATAAATGGACTTACATAATCATTCAGTGTTTACCCAACACGATGAAAGGTAAATGACAACCCTGTACAAAATTTTCCAGCATGCAAATGCACACAACTTTTATGAAGCTCATAGTTAAACTCTTATTACCATGTTTATATTTTTCTGACTTCATGAAGCCACTTTTGCTTTTTTCTGTTAAAACCTCTGATTTTTCCCTCACCTTCTTGACTTCTTTATATATTTTGAATATTACCCTCTATTGGGTGATACAAAGAATCAACAAAACCAAAAGCTGTTTCTTTGGGAAAATCACCAAGATAGATAAAACCCCAGACAAACTAAGCCAGAGACAGTACTCCTGTTAACAAAATCAGAAATAAAAAGGGAGACAGAACAACATAAACTGAAGAAATTAAAAAAAAAACATCAGATCCTACTACAAAAGTCTATAGTCAACAAACTTGGAAAATCTAGATGAAATGGATGGTTTTTCTAAAGAGATTCCTGGTACCAAAGTTAAATGAAGAGCAGGTAAACTTTCTAAACAGGCTCATATCCCCTAAAAACATAGAAGCTATTAAATACCTCCCAACCAAAAATAGCCCAGGACCAGATGGCTTTAGTACAGAATTCTACCAGACCTTCAAAGTACAGCAGCTAATACCAACACTCCTCAAACTATTCCATAAAATTGAAACAGAAGGAACACTACCTAATTCATTCTATGAAGCCACAGTTATTCTGTTACCTAAACCACACAAGGACCTAACAAAGAAAGAGTTCAGACCAATGTCCCTTATGAATATCGATGCAGAAATAACAAAATTCTCCCAAACCGAATCCAAGAACCTGTCAAATCATCATTCACCAGGATTGAGTAGACTTCATCTCAGGGATGCAAGGTTGGTCCAATATACAAAAATCCATTAAAGTAATCCACTATATAAACAAACTCAAAATAAAAAAAAACACATGGTCATCTCACTAGCTGCTGAAAAAGCATTTGACAAAGTAAAACACCCCTTCATGTTAAAAGTATTGGAAAGATCAGGAATTCAAGGCCCATACCTAAACATAGCAAAAGCAATATACATCAAACCAAGAGCTAATATCAAATTAAATGAACAACTTTTTATTTTTAATGTTTTTCTCAATATTATGACTGCAGTCATTATTAAACCTCTTGAAGAAAACCTTGTATAAATGGAAATAAGTTTGAGATAAACATATTCAGTATCTTATTTTCAGAAAACTGCAACTAAAATAGTCTAGTTATTTTTGTGTATATAATAAATTGATTAATTAATAAACCTTCAGCTTTGCATTATTAGCTGTTTTATAAATCTAGAGGAATCAGTTATTAGTAGAATATATCAATATACAGATAAATAGGATATAAGAATTATTACACATGCAGTATTCATAAACTGGCTCTTCCCAAGAAATTTCATGTTTCATGACAGAAATCACAGATAAGAAAATTAAGGTGCCATCTTATTAGGATGGCATATTAGATTTGAAATCTTTGTGAGGTACAGATTGAGAAAATTAAGGGAACAAACTACTCTATACAAAAGACCTGAGGTAAAATCAAAGCTACATTATAGTTTTCAGATGATTTAACAACAAAGAAATATAAAAGTCAGGTAGGAGTGAAGGGGCAGCAGCCTATGTGGCCTCCACAGGCCAAGGAGAGCTAAACATCCAAAAGATAAGCCTTGTGGTCCTGTATGTCTAAGACCACAGTTCCCAGAAGCCTGATATTCAGCTAGAGACATCCTTTGAAAATGATTACAAAGAGTAAGTGGAATCCATGTTGGTTCTCCATATATTTCCCATAGGTGTACTCAGACTCCAAATTGAAAGGGTATCTATTACTTTAAAGTGAGTTACTTTGGGGGACTGAAGGAATAAAATTTAATGACATGTGGATGAAAATGAGGTCAGCCTACTATAGTGCCTGGGAAAGAAACAGGTAAATCAGACAGCCACAGAAAAGAAGAAGGGTTAGATATCAAAACATTAAGAAATTTAGAACAAAAGGAGTTGGTTGGAGAAGAGCTTTAGGTAGACAGCGCCCTCCTCCCCGACTTCAGGCAACAGTAGAATAACGGTCAAGACATCTTAACTACAAAGGTCAACATACTAGTCGCCTGCACTGAAGGCATTGGCAGTTCCCTCCTCGTCCTAGTCCTTCGGGCTACTTAGGGAGGCTGACAATTTTCTTTCTCCAACTGCCTACCAGCCAGCCACTTGCCCCTGACTCCCAGCCCCATTCACCTGTCATTCCTGTCTCGGTCATTGGTGCCATTTTTCCCAAGTCTGAGTCTGCGCTGAACCGTGGCGACATCACCCACAAGAGCAGCCTTGTGAATCTTTCCGAAGGCTTTGTAGTTTCTGAGCTGTCTGAGGGAGCAGAGGCTAGTAGTACTCCAACATGGTCTCCCAGGAACCGGGAAGGATTCCCTCTGGCTGGTGGAGGAGTCAGAGGAAGACTGCCTTTGATTCCAGCAGCACAACTTCTTCATGGTGGAGTTCCCCACCCACCACCCCGAGTCACCCCAAACCCTCCCCTCCCCCTTGGCTGTTGGCCACCCTCAGAAGCAAAACACTGATATAATTCTGAAAGTGTTTCTTGTCGCCACTGCCAGCAACAAGAGGACAAAACACCCACAAGCAAGCTCAGTAGGATACAGTCCAGGCAGCACAAGTACTCCTGTCAACTGAAGTTCTCCCACTGTTGCCAAGCAACGCATCTAAACACGGGCATGCGCACTCTGACCAGCGGGAAAGCTTAAACCAAACAGCTGTGATTGAGGTTCTCAGCATGCTTGTTGTGCATACACGAGACCTGATCTTGTAAATTGCCTTACTAACTCAACCACTCAAGACCTTGTCTCTGAAAGGCCTTTGTTCGCGGCTCCTCCAGCCTGCACTGGTTTAGTTTCCAAGAATAATTTTCTAAAACATGTCAGTCACACTGTCCTCTTGTTTGCCTTCATTTCTAAGGAAAAAAGCCACTGAGCCCCTCTACTCTCTATGGGGATTTAGCTGAAGTCACCCGGCAAGGAAGATGACTTTGGTGACTCCAGAAAGAGTGCCAAAAGCCACATAGTTCTTTTTCTTGCTCTCTACTTAATGTACAGTAGGTCAAAGAAGAGATAAAGAAAGAAATCAAACTTTCTAGAATTCACTGAAAGTGAAGGTACAACATGCACAAACTTGTGGGAGGGTACAAAAGTAGTGCTAAGAAGAAAGTTCATAGTACTAAGTACCTTCATTTTAAAAATTTGGAGATTTCTCATAATAATTTAAATGTATACATGAAAGTTCTAGAAAAGGGAAGCAAACACACCCAAAAAGAGTAGATAAAGAAAATAATCAAACTTGGGACTGATATCATTCAATTAGGAACAAACAGTACAAGGCAAAGAATCAACAAAACCAAGAGCTGGTTCTTTGAGGATATCAACAAGATAGACAAACCCTTTTCCAAACTAAATAAAAGGCAGAGAGATAATATCCATATTAACAAAATCAGAAATCAAAAGGGAAATATAAAAACAGACACTGAGGAAACTCAAAAACTCATTAGGTCTTACCTGAAAAGCCTGTATGCCACAAAATTGGAAAGTCTAAAGGAAATGGGTGATTTTCTAGGTAGACACTTACCAAGGTTAAATCAGGACCAGATAAGCTACTTAAATGGTCCTATAACCCCTACAGAAAGAGTTGCAGCCATTAAAATCTACAGGCTCACAGTCTTAAGGTTCCCAGTTTTCAGGCAATCCAGATTCAAGGGCGAAGACCATCCTCAGGTCCCACAAGAAAAAGAGCCAAGGTGACTGAAGATAGTATTCTGGTGTCGTGGATGTGTCTAGTACATCCCACAAGTCAGAGATGGACACAGAAAGGAACTCCTAGGAAGCAGACTGTAGACAAGCCCAAATTGGGCTTGGGGATGGCAGTGAAATGATTCAGTGGATAAAAACATTGGCCCTGTAAGCCAGGTGAACAGAAATCTATCCTCAAAATCCTTGAAGGTAGAATAGGAGAGATGACTCCACTGAACCCCAGATACACACCCTACCCACACACACCATACACATAACAGAAAATATTAAAAGGCCGAGGACTGGCAGCCTACCTAACAATCTCCTCATAAAGACATGAGAACAACTAGTTATGTCCCAGGGTCACCTGGCTCTCAGGGACCTAACCAGACTAGTGAGCAGGTTTCTATATCTGGACCTCTGCCTGAGAGGAACTGGACCTGTATCCTAGGGTATGGATTTCTGGAGAGTCTTCTGAGATCTTGGAATCTCTCTCTCTCTGCCTGCTGAGGCCTCACAAATCTCTGAAGTACCATGCCCTCCCAAATCCCCTTATCTCACTCACATTCTTTCACACACTTCTCCCTCTGACTTCAACATCAGGAACTGTCTGATATACAGGTAGCAGCTCCATGCTGCCTATGCAGCCGAGGTCACAGTTTTGCATATATAATGGGATTAATTACAGCAAGTCCCAGACTGGCTTCATGAGCACATGCCTCTGTGCGCGCGTGTGTGCGTGTGTGTGTGCGTGTATGTGCGTGTGTGTGCGTGTGTGCGTGTGTGTGTGCGTGTGTGTGCGAATGTGTGTGCGCATGCGCGCGTGTGTGCATGTGTGCGTGTGTGTGCGTGTGCGTGTGTGTGCGCATGTGTGTGTGCGTGTGTGCGTGCATGTGCACGTGCATGTGCGCGTGCACGTGTGTGTGTGTGTGCGTGCCGTGTGTGTGTGCGCGTGCGCGTGTATGTGCATGTGTGCGTGTGTGTGCACGTGTGTGCGCGTGTGTGCGTGTGCGTGTGTGCGTGTGTGTGCGTGTGTGTGTGCGTGTGTGCGTGTGCGTGTGTGCGTGTGTGAGTGCGTGTGTGCGTGTGTGTGCGCGTGTGCGTGTGTGCATGCGTGTGCGTGTGTGTGTGCGTGTGCATGTGTGTGTGCATGTGTGTGCGTGTGTGTGTGCATGTGTGTGCGTGTGTGTACATGTGAAAGTATGAGTGTGTGGCCTTTTCCATCATCAGCATCTGTCTCTCTGTCCCTCAGGATATTACTGCTTTCCTCTCTGTCCCATGTTTCTGGCTCTTTCTCCATCATGGTTTTGCTCACCCACTCCTGCCTCACAGCTCTAGCATCCCATCTTTAAGTATCTAAAAATCTCCTGTCGCCTGATCCAGAAACTGTTGTACCTTTCTTCTCTTCTGGACCATCCAACCTTTGTTTGGCAGTAGTCTGGCCATTCTGCTTCCTGCTCAGACTTGGGGAACAGGGGTGATCCAGGACTGGGATGTCCCCTCAGCCAGACATGCCAGCATCATCCCACTATGTCCATGAAAAGGCTTTAGAAAGCTAATTATTGATTTGTTAGCCATGATGGCCCTTCTACAGGCAAGCCACATCCCAGAATCTTTGGTCCTTCTTTAAGCTCTGGGAACCCCCAACCATGTTGTGCAAGGGGTACTCCTGGCTGGAGTGCTGCCCTTGATACTGCAGTCTGCCTAGGGCTTGGGGAGAGCGCCGGTCAGCAGCTCTGTATACACCCCTCAGACATCCTCAGCTTTCCATCCACACACTACTGAAATGCTAGATCACAGCCCCAGCAGTTTATTCAGGGTATGGGAGGTCTGGTGAACTTTTATCTCAGGTTAGTTGAGTTCTAAGAGACAGGTTGGTGCTCCAAATATTGCAGTAATTTCTTACCCCAATAAGCCTATATAAAAAAGCACGCAACCCAGTAATTATATTTCTAAGCTATATGCCTAGATTGGGAAGATGGACCACTACTAATTTATTCCTCAGCTATGAGACCACTTGCTACTTGCAGTTACCCCAAGCCATGTTGTTCTGTTCCTTCTGCCTTCCACCACCTCTTCCTCCATCTCTCTGAGACCTCCTGTCCTCTTTGTCCTTCTCTTGACCAAGCATCAGCTGTAGCCTTTATTTGACCAGTCAGAAGGAAGAGAAGGTTCAGTGGGATCAGCTGAGTATGTGGTCTACCCCTCTTCTGGGGCAGTCTCTCTTGAGGAAACAGATAAACCCAAAATACAAACAGCACCAGGGCAATCCACAACAGTGTTTCCTGCTGGTCTGAGACAAGCTATCCAGATGGAGCTTTGGTTGACTTGAAGAGCCTATCACAGGAGAAGTGCAGTGTGTGAGAGATCTTGCCACAGGTCAACAAGGGCAGGACACCTAGGTTTTTAGAAAGAAGGCTGTGTGTGTGGTGTCACGAAACCGTTGTGGAAGTGGTAATGTAGCTCAGTTGGAAGTGCTTGCACACTTCTATCTTGCATCCATCCCCATCACTGCATAAAGCTAGGTATGGTTGTGCATGCCTATAATCCCAGCACTCTGGGTAGATGTAAGAGGATCAGAAGGTCAAAGTCATTCTACATTTTGAAGCCAATCTTAGCTATAGTTGACATTGTCAAAAATAGAGAGGCACCGGGGCTTTATCAATCATGGGGCATTTAGGGCCAAACACAAAGACTAAGCTACTCAGCACTCAAGATAGCCATATGGGATGGGTGCTATGATTTGCTTAAGTGTATTGTGATATACGGCTGCCTCACAGGCACAGAGCAACTTGTTGTTTGTTAACAGCTTGTAAGCAGCAGCCCAGGTATCTGAACACAGACTTCGCCCTTCCAGAGAGGGTAAGGACTGGAAAGGCTGATAGAAGTTCCCTACCCCCTTCCACCATGGGGACTCCTGAAGGACCTGAGCAACTGTGGCACACCCTAAAGGAAGGGCAGGTCCATGCTGCACAACCCCAGTACCCCCTCTGCTGGTCACGATGAGAGTCAGCAGGCTCTTTTAAAAAGCAGGTGCAGAGCAGGGCTGAGTCACTTTTTGTTGTTTATTTGTTTTTGATGATTGGAAACTGTATGCTTCTTCTCACAGGTGTGCCAAGAGGTTTACTGCAGACCAGTGCCTCTGTGAAACTTCTAACCCATGGCTGTGGATTGCACATGAACCAGATCTCTCAGAACTTTCTTCAGGGATCTTTGTTTTTCTTCCCCAAAAGCATGTTGGCCTGCATGTACCACTACAGGCCAAGGGCCACAGGGACACTCTCAAAAGGGCTTGACACTGAAGCTGGGACCTATTCACAGCACTGCCAGGTGAGCAAGTGTTAGAATTGAAAATCTAAGCACTCACTGGTCAGAGCTCTTTGCTGTGTGTTGGCCCTTGCAAATCAATACTCATTGACTAGCTCTAAGATCCTCAAGAAAATGTCAGTAAAGGTGGATGGGTGCGGACAGAACTGTCAGCAGGGCATAGGTGTTCTGAGATATCCATGTTGTTGATTTTGGACCCGTGTTTACCAGTATGTGGATCTGAAAGAAAAAAGGGGATCAGCTCTCTGGCTATGCTCTGGAAAATAAGAGCAGTCAAGTTCTCAGGACACCCCGTCTAATGAAGCAAGGTGTCACTTCTGGGCCCTCTAGAAGAGGGTAGGTAGCCTTCACAAAGGACAACCCATACTTTATTGTATCTGTCTCATAACTCTGTATTTGGACTAGAGTCAAGGGAGAACCAGTGAATACCACAGGACACAGACAGTATAGTGAAGATACGTAATTCAAGTACCATATGCCCTCAGTCCTCTCTCTGCATCAGATTTCACCCTCCTCACCCCACAGACTGACCACAGTCTCACCTCTTTTCTCCAGTGCTTCCATTTCTCCTGTCCTTCCCAGCTCTAAACTTCTCCTCCTGGGAACAGAGGGCACAAATACATATCAAAGTTCTCTCAAGAATCTGCATAGGTCTTCTGATGACTAGCAGGTCCAGCCCCTCCCTGCTGACTGGATTTTAGGGCTCATATATATGTAAAACAGGGTTGTGCAGTGAGCACAGGACAGACATGTGCTTAATTGTCATAGAAGTCCAGGTGGGCTCCAGACAGGAAGCTGTCCTTTTGCAGCAAGCTGTTGCTTTGGGGCTGACATGCCACAATCCGCCAGCTAAACCTCTGACTTCAAGCTCTGCAGTCTTATGCTTAAATCTGGGTTCAGTGAGGTCTCCTCAGCCAACGACGGCATGTCAGTTTCCAAGGGAACTAGTGGATGGAGAGTACAAGATAGGAACAGAGGTTGTAAGTATCAGCTTGGTGCGGAGAGTAGAGCTGATTCAGGTCTGGCCCAAGGCTTTATTGTGATGTCTGTTAAACTTTTTCTTTTTGTTGGTCATGTTCTCTCTATGTTCTTGAAATTCAGGATATTCTTACCTTAGATACCGTAGACCCCCGTGTGGGGGTTACAGGTGAAAACCAACATACCAGGTTGTGACTGAGATTGGAATCAAAGGTAAAGTCTATTAAGGATGGTGTAAGCTCAAGCTCATCACCTCTTGTTCGCATAACACCTTTTCCTGACTTTCCCATTATATTAACAGATAAGTATCCCTGGAGGTTCCCCACTCCACCTACAGCCAACCAAGGACCAGGTGAGACCTTTGCCATCGTAAAACCTGTCTCGCGCCCAATGTCCCGCCAGTAAGAACGACGCGCGGCAACAGGATTCTTCTGCGAGCAAGCCTTTACTGTGTTACAGCTCTTCTTAGTGTTACAGCTCTCTTAGTGTTACAGCTCTCTTGAACAGGGACCCCGAGCAGCAAAATCGCTCGGCTTATATAGACAACAGTATGCTAATTATCTCTCAGGGATTGGTGGGGCTTGGATCACCCCACTACTTGTCCTCCAGGGATTGGCGGAGAATGAATCACCTCATTAGCATATTAACGGTCAACTAACACCTGGTGAATAAACCGCACATGTGCAGTACCGCTGTTCACCACTAGAGGGAGCCCTAGCAAGGGGACAAGCCTGCAGACAAGGCTGGATGTCGGCGCCATCTTTGTTTCGCCGCGCCGCTCTCTACATCTCCCCCTTTTTTGTTTAATAAAATGACTGGTCTAGATCTGGGTGTCACGTCAATCTTGTCATTGCTCCTGTCTTAGGTCGTTCTCATCCAAACTCGGCCTTACCCGTCATAGAGTTACCCTATCGCCACCGGGCCCCGTGTCTTAGGTTGGTCCGAGTTCGAGGAAAGTTGCCCGTCCCTGGATACAATGACTCCACATGACTGTGACAAAAATGATCTAGGGCGAACTCTTGATCTTTCAAAGAGGCCAGCCATATGTTGGGAGAAGCACCCTTTTTAATGGTGGTCATAGCCTGGTAAACAACCATTTTGTGTCTGGCATGTTCTCTTTTTAAACAGCCAATAAGCCAGAGACCTACTCCGCATCCCAGGAGGACAATAGCTCCCCGGGACAAACATGCCCGCCCACTCCTTGAAAAGGGAGAAAGCATTGGTAATCCATGAGGTAAAGTCTTCAACTGTGATGGGGTCCAGCCTAGTGCTGTTGAGGACAGCAATCTGCATCAGCAATTGTCTTGATAGTTGCTCTGCTTTCATGGACCAGTTTCCTTTCAGATAATTCGAGATTTCTTTGCTCTGTTGAAAATTCTGAGAAAAGTTAGCTCACAAAGGAATAATGCATAAACCTCTAAGGGAGGAAACACAAGACAGCTGTGTCATATGATACAGTGCTTCAATTTGTTCTTGAACTAAATCTATCCTTTGATTGGCTAATAGAAGGCCAGATGCCAAATGGGTATTAAATTCTTCTTGTATCTCTAGCACCACTGCAGTTCTTTCTACAATCTGATTGACAGTCTCAGCCGTCTGTATTTGATTGGTCATAGCGATTTCAGCTGTGGTAGCTGCGGCAGCAGACAGCACAATGGCTGAAATTATGGCTACCGTAATTCCAAAATCTCTTTTGGCTCTCAGCAAATTAAGAATAGGAAAGCTATCTGGGTTTGCCTCCACTGGGATTGGCACAAAGGAGGGAATCTTAACTATCACTGCGGTGTCATTAGTGCCATCCCAGCATTCAGCTAAATAGCAGACTACATCAGAGCTATTACAATTTAAAGCACCACTGCTTACATTAGTGCTTATCAGAAAAAAGGTGATCTAGCACATACTGAAGTACTAGTGGCAGTATTATTTACCAAGAGGTTATTATATTGAATATTGATCAACCTGGTATCACCTTTTTCTGGTAGCTGAAACATTATACAGCACGAAGTTCTCTCCCATTAACCTAGCAAAGGGGGTCAGGGATGTATATAACCCTTGCTCATTGGACAGCACCCATTGAAACCAAGGCCAGAGATTATGCTTGTCAGTCTTATTCTCAAAACAGTAGAATTGCTATGAACTGGCATGGGTACTGGCCAGGATCTGGCAATAGCCCACAGAGTGAGCGAATTAACCTGTATTATCATTCCCAGTAGTAATAGTAGGGTTCGTAGTCTCATCTTCAGGAAGAGCAGAAGACAATCTTTGAGTCAAACGCTCAGGTACCCAAATTGGATTTTCTTGATTCTGCGGAAAAACACAAATCGCTCCCCTAGATCTCGAAATCACGGGATCTGGGCCACGCCATTCATCAGTTAAGACATCCTTTCACTTTACTTCTACATTAGTTATAGGTGTAGTAGCAGCATGGCGATCCGTGGCAGAACGGCCATGCGCATCCAGAATTAAGAAATTTAGAGTAAAAAGGAAGTTGTTCTTTTGGTGTTCGGCTGCTGGCAATTCCCCCTTTTTGTTTTTGTATAAGCTCTTTTAAGGTACGATGTACTCTTTCCACAATTCCTTGACCTTGGGGATTGTATGGCAATCTTGTAGTATGTTTGACCTGCATTGTCTGGCAAAATGCCTGAAAGGACTTTGCAGTGTAGGCAGGCCTGTTGTCTGTCTTGAGACTATCAGGCTTTCCCCAGGCTGCCCATGCCTTTAAGCAATGGCTAATGGCATTACGAGCCTTTTCACCAGTCATCAGAGTAGCGTGTATAATACCAGAACAGGTATCAACAGAAACATGAGCATATTTTAAATTTCCAAATTGAGATATGTGTGTGACATCCATCTGCCAAAGTTTTAGCTGGATCAGACCACGAGGGTTAATACCCACATGAGGAGGGTGGTGAAATTGAACACAATTTTGGCAACTTAACACCACATCACGAGCTGCAGCTCTAGAGATTTTTAAATTTTTGTTGAAGAGTAAAAGCAGGTACATGAAACTTTTGATGAAATCCTCTAGCGAGATCAACCGGAGTGGCATGAAAAATAAACTCTCTACGAGTACTAGCATCCACCAGGGTGTTATTACTGGTCATGGGACCAGGCAAATTAGTATGGGCTCGAATATGTTGTATAAAAATTTTATTTTTTCTGGCCCAAATCAAATTTTGTAATTCTAAAAGAATTTGACATACAGTACTAGTCGACCGAATTGGCCCTGCAATTTCAAGTGAGCGCACCGCATTAACTACATAAGCAGAGTCAGAAATTAAAAAAATCATGAAATCTTTTGAAAACTTCCAATACAATTTTACGTTCTGTAATTTGGGGGGTGCCTGGACTATATTGAATTAATACTGGTTCTTGAGAATCAACCATATAGGCACCTACACCTGTTTTGGAGCCATCTGTATAAATATTTAACGCTCCAGACAAAGGCTCTGAGGCAGTGACCTTTGGAAAAATCACTGGATGTTCAGTAAAAAATTGTAGCAAAGGCATCCCAATTTAGACCTGTTTCCCTAGATTGGCTCATGCCACATGTTATCTAGAATGACTCCATCCAAATTTTCCAGTTTTATGTCAACTTTCTGTTACCAATGTTACATTTTTTTAACCATATCCAATAACTTAAAAGCCAATAGTCCATAACCAAGGCATGTAGAGAATATTTATACATTTAAAACCAATCAGAAAACAAAATTGAAGTGGCTACACATAGCTACAGGTGCAAGGCTCCAAGGGCTGATTGAAACTGCTTTTTTAAGAGAAGCACCTTGTCACTTGCTAAATCTCCTTGAGACCAGGAATCCAAGTAGGCACACTCAAGTTTATCTTTTTGTTTGATTCTCCTGAATAAATTTTCAGGCGGTCTACCTCTATCAAATCTGATCAGTATGACTCTGTGAGGTTTCCAGAGCCTAATCACATACCTAGCAATAGCCTCAACTTGAGCCACAACAAAAGCTGCACTGACCCCATTTTTTATCTTTGCCTTCTCTCTGTTCCTTTTATCTCCTTTTCTTTTCTTTTTTTCTTTTGAGACCTTTTCTCCCTCTGACATACTTTCTTGTTGTTCTGCAAGGACCCTCTGACCTGTCCTAACAGCTTCCTCACATTGTTTATCCTCTAAGCAGGCAGGGACCATTTGCCAAAGAGGTTTTGGTCTGGGCTTAAGCTTGCTGTCTGTGGCTTCTCTATCCCACACAAAGAAAAAAAGAAACAAAATTACAAGCCTTGCCCACAAAGGATCCATAACTTTAGGTTTCTTCACAGTGGCTCTCCACCTAGGCCCATATCTTTCTTCCTCATATATGGCTGCCTCTTCCTCTAATTCCTCCTCCTCCGACTCTGACAACTCTTGCTCAGAGTCACTGCCAGCCAGTTCTAAGGCTTCTAATTCTTTTAATGGATACAAAGTATCCTCTCCGGATGACTTGTACTTTGTCCTCCGGGGCACTCTTATTTTTTCCTCCAGCGGCATTTCTTCTGCCTTTTGTATCTCTTTCACTTTTGTTTTAGTAACCTTTTTCTTTTTGCGAGCTCCTAATTTGAGCTCCTAATTTCTCACTCTGCTCTGTTTCTGCCTCTGTTCCGTTTCTGACATGCTCTCTTAAATCCAAAAAGGGGCATGCCTCTCGAAGCCTAATTTCTCACTCTGCTCCGTTTCTGACATGCTCTCTTCCAAAAAGGGGCATGCCTCTCGAAGCTTACCTTTTAATTTACCTTCTCGCAGTTCTGAATCCTCTTCAGCACACTGAAGGGTCCCCTGGCACCGGCGATGTTGGTTCCCGGGTTTCAGCACCACTTGTCGCGCGCCCAATGTCCCGCCAGTAAGAACGACGCGCGGCAACAGGATTCTTCTGCGAGCAAGCCTTTACTGTGTTACAGCTCTTCTTAGTGTTACAGCTCTCTTAGTGTTACAGCTCTCTTGAACAGGGACCCCGAGCAGCAAAATCGCTCGGCTTATATAGACAACAGTATGCTAATTATCTCTCAGGGATTGGTGGGGCTTGGATCACCCCACTACTTGTCCTCCAGGGATTGGCGGAGAATGAATCACCTCATTAGCATATTAACGGTCAACTAACACCTGGTGAATAAACCGCACATGTGCAGTACCGCTGTTCACCACTAGAGGGAGCCCTAGCAAGGGGACAAGCCTGCACATGCGCAGTAAGTCGTTTATATCCAGACAAGGCTGGATGTCGGCGCCATCTTTGTTTCGCCGCGCCGCTCTCTACAAAAACCCAGACAAGCAAGTCCATGACACCCTTTCTTTTCTCCTTATTTCAATACCTCCTCTTAGCTCTCTGATAAATTTACCTGGGGACACTTTGCTGGGCTTACCTGGTTTTTCAAAACCTCTGGGTGGTGGCTGAGTTAGTAAAGTGCTTGCTGTTCATGCATGAGGACCTGAGTTCAAATACCCATTAAAATTTGAGTGTAGGCTTTCCAGGCTGTTCTGGCATCAGATGAATCTGATACCTACGCCCTCTTTCTCTATCCTGCCAATGGCCTTCAGTTCTTTGGAACCCGCCCCCAAAGAATCCTACAGTGTCCAGCTGCAGCTTCCTGCTAGGGTGGGGGGCTTCTGCCTAGAGGAAGCAGATGACCCGAAGAGAAAAGCGCTGTATTTCAGCCTGACTAACTAACACTGAGCAGTCGGAAGAATCTTTACCAACTAAGCAACCTGGAGATACTTAGAGCGTGGGCCTTTTACATCAGTAGCAGGCTGGCCCTGGACAATGTCTGGCCAGCCACGGTCGGAGGTGACCATTCCACAGCCTGCTCCTCAGCGCTGGAGCACTCGTTCAACCATGCTGAAGCCCTGGAGAGCTATACCAAGGACAGTTTCGATTACTACAATGAGAATGGAAAGGATGTAGAATACCCACCAAGGGAGGCCCGGAAGACCACAGCAGAATCGATGTATTGATGTGTCTTTCAATTCAAAGGCTAATCTGAGCTTCCTGCATGTTTGGCACCACGTCTCCAGATTCTGATCACGTTTCTCCTTTGCCACACCCAGCACCTGGTAACTGGCCATCCTACCGGGAAACAGAATCGGCTTCTTTGGACCCTCAAAGCAAATAGGGGCCACCTGTGGGAGAGGTAGAGGTCCTGGATTTCAAGGACCCAGCATTGCTTTTGGATCCGCTGGGCACCAGAACCCCAGCTCCTCCAGAGGAAGATGCAGCTTTCCTAACTCTAGGCAGGAAAAATCTTGGGAACAGAAACACCCAGTCCTACCCAGAGGCACAGCCAGTGCCTTCAGAGCCAGATGTTCCTGTTGCTCCTCTGGAAGAAGAAATCCTTACTAATTACCCCGAGTCTGGTCACGTGCAGCCCCTGAGTAGAGGGAGGTATGTGGTAGGACTAGAGGACCACGTGAGTTCTAAAGATCAAGGCAAGTGCATTGAAAAACTAGGCATTTGAGGTTTTGTTTAAAGAAAATACAGCAAGTTGACAAACTAGACATAGTCATTCACCTGGGCCCATTCCTGTACCCAGCAGCCTGGGGCAGGCTGGGGCAGGCTAGGGCAGGCTGCGACAGAAAGATTGTCTAGGTTCAAGAGTAGCCTGGGCCATATAGAGAATTCTAGGCCAGCCTGGATTATACAGCCAGCTCTCCTCCCAAGTGTAATGAAAAATTTCGGTTTGCAAGTTCAGAGAAGGTGAGCCATGTCGAGGCTTCGTAGGCATTGCAGGACAGAGGGTACAGCCATTTAGCTTTGACTGTGGTAGTTAGCTATGCAGGCTTAGGCAAACATGCTGAAGAATCCTAGGGAGAGAACATAGTGTAGACACCTTTGTCTGCTGTTATTTCTGGTTCTCATCCCCACAGTAGTGGCCTTCACCTCCCCAGAACCTTATCCTCATTCTGTGACTCACTAGCACTAACCATAGCTGGAAGAAGGCAGGGGAATGCCCAGAGGGAACAACTTTGCATCCACACTGATGGATTGGGAAACTGGCCCTAGATTCATCCTCCCACCATCCCCACCACCACTTCCCTCTCTCCCTGCTCTATGATCTCTGCCAGGAGGAAGTGTCAGAGGTACAGCTCTCTCCACAACGTTTCCACTTCACAGTTTTTCTGTCAGTGTTTTGACAAAAACATTAACCTAGCAAAGAGGACCTTCCGGTTCTGCTGGGACATTTTCTGCAGGTTCAGGAGTTGTTTGGAGAAATAGTTCAGAAGGGAAGAAAACACTTTGTGTTTGACAGAGCATAGAGTAATAGTTAGGATAGGAGCGTTGGTATCAAGTTTGAATCTTGGCCATGCTGAGGCAACTTATTTCACCTGATTTTCTTTAATAAATGTATTGTCAGGATTTTTTGTTAGTATATGTTATGTTGTAAACGCCTGCATTATTCAGTTCTTAGAAGAAAATAACGGCCATCATTACTAATCTTTAGAGATCTTAAAACATAGGAAATGGTGGAGGATGGGGGTAGAGTGAACAGCTAGGCTGGAAGGCAGAGAAACTGAAAACAGAAAGATTCATTAAAAAGCTTTTGCCTCCTGGCTCCTTTTCTCCTTGATGAAGTTTGATGAGCAGTTGTTCCTGTAAAGCCTAAGGTGTGGATTTCTTTTTAAAGGTTCTAGAACTTTCAGATTCTTTTAACAATTTCCAAAGATATTCACTATGAGTTCTTTCTATCTAAAGAGATTTAAAGGCATGAATCAAAAGTTTCCTCAAAGGGATTTTATGGTACAGATGTGTTTCTGAGTGGCCTTTTGTTGGGGGTTGTATTTTCCTGGCCCAGGAAGAGCACACAGTTATTGGAAAGTGGGTCTATGTACAGTTGTCTGCAACCTGAGGAGTGGGCGAGCACAAAACTGTAAACTTACTTAAAACCTTCCAAGAGTTTTTTTTGCAACTCGGTCATGGTTCTTGAAGCGTGAACTTTGTAGATGATAATGTGTCAGAGTGTCAAAGGTTGTGTGTGGCTGTTTAAGAGCTCAGAAAGGCCTGAAATGGAACCAGTCACTGGGAACTGAGGGTAATGGCATAACCCAGGAGGGGCATGAACTGTGGTGTTTAATCAGCTGCCAAATGTAGTCAATGCTGACATCTAAATGCTAGAATGCTTATGAAAAAGACATTCAGGGGGAGATTTTCCAACTGGAAGCTTTTAAGTCTTAGAGGAGAAAAATACTTTTAAATTTTATTTAAAAAATATTTATGTGTGTTCATGTGTACAAGTTCATGTGTGGGAAAGCCTAGCCCTTAAGAAAGAATGTTTGGTGAGCCTTGTGAAGCATAGAAACATGTAATTGTTATTATTTATGTTCAGAGGAAACACTGCTGTCCCAGAGGTTTATCCAGCAGCTGTGGGCTTACTCTGGGCAGCTGTTGACATGGGGCTGAGACCTTCTAGTACCAGCTCAAGGTAGGAAATGCGCGGCTTCTGGTAGTGGATGGACTTGAGTTCCCCCGCAGCTCTGTTGTGTAGTTTGAAGACAGATGCTGTTTGAACCTTATTTTCTGAATAGAGAGCACCCTTCCCAGTAAATTTTAACTTCCCCTTTAAAAAAAATGAGTGTAGGGATTGGAGAAATAGTTGGCTCCCTGTTAAGATCATTTGCTGTGCTGTCCTTGCAGAGAACTGGACTGAGTCTCAGTACTAACAGGGCAGCTGACAACCATTTGTGACTCCAGTAACAGGGGATATGCTGGCCTCTTCTGGCCTCTGCAGGTACTGCGTGTATGTGATGAGCATAGATATTCAAGCAAAATACAGAAGCGGGGGGGGGGGGGGGGGGGGGGGGGAGCGCTGTTACATTATAACAAGCTTTGCCACTTTTACTTGAATTTCAGGAAAATGTCTCCTGCCCGTTAAATGAAATGTGAAGCCTCCCAAATTTTAATGGTCTTTTTTTTTTCTTTTTTTTTTTTTTTCTTTTTTTGCGGGGCTGGGGACCAAACCCAGGGCCTTGCGCTTGTTAGGCAAGCACTCTGCTGCTGAGCTAATCCCCAACCCCTTAATGGTCTTTTAAGGACAGAAAAATCGTCCAACACAAGGACTGGAAGAGCACTTTGCTAACATTTGAATGTCCTCCAGCCTGATCCCTCCCCTGGTCCTTTCCCTCCCTCTTGTGTTTTGAGACAGTCTCTTCTGGCCCATGTTGACCTCTAACTGGCTGTGCAACCAGGGCTGGCTTTGCACTCCTGGTCCTATCAAGTGATCTACCATGCCCAGGTTTATCTCCTTGAACACCTATGGGGCAGGCTTCCTATCTTCCCAAACAGACCTTTCTCTTTGGAAACCTGTTAGAACATTCTTCTGGAGAACGAAATTAAAACTAGGCTGACCCCCACTTGTCTTTGGGTTCTGTGGGAGATTCTCAGTTCCTCCATGGTACCTTGGGCAACCTCCAGACAGCTAACTTCTCTCAGGGCCCTTCTGGAACTGGCTCCTCTCCTGGCAGTGGTTTACATATAACCACTGCTGTCTGAAGAAGCCTAGGCTGAGCTCAGAGCAGGTAAACTGGGTGTTGGAACAAAAAATATCATGTCTATATGTATAGAGCAGGTACTAGATAATATCAGGAGACCCAGCATAGATGGAGAAGTTAGAAGAAACCTGGTTCCTGGTCCTGCCTCTCTCAGGCCTTAGACAGATCATTTTGTCTCTGTGTCTGTCTCCAGGAATCCATCCTAGGGTAAAGAGGTACAAACAACTGGATCTCACCCTTTAGTTGCACACATGTCCTATCACATGTTGCTACCTTCTACTCACAGAATTGCAAGTTTAGAGAAAAGGGATGGTGGCATATAAACAGGCTGCTTGGACAAGACAAGGTATGAGAAAACCACCCAAAATTTAATTTACATAAGAACAGGGCCCTCATCTTATTCATCCTACCTCCCATTCCCCATTCCATTCAGTGTGCCAGGACAGCTCAGGGTGAGATGCTCACCACTCCACAATATCTGTTTGCTGGCCTTTAAACATTTATTGCATCCAGTCTCCTAAGAGCTTTGATAGGAAACCTTGTCTACAGGGGGAATCCCATTCCCTTCCCAGTGCTTCAGGTTTCCCCTGGAGCCACTCACACAAACTCAGCCTCTGGCTGAGACAATTGTTCACAATTTTAACCCTGTCCAGGAGTCAGTTTCCTCCTCCAGGCATGGTTTTTCTTTTTCTTTATTCTATTTTTCTGAATATTTTATGTATTTACATTTCAAATGCTATCTCCTTTCCTCTTCCACATCCCCACCCCCTTCCTCTGCTCTATGAGAATGCTCCCACTCCTACCCAAACACTCCCACCTCCTCACACTAGCATTCCCTGACATTGGGGAAATGAGCCTTCACAGGACCAAGGGCTTTTCCCCCTATTGATGCTGGACAATGCCATCTCTGCTACATATGTGGCTGCAGTCACGGGTCCCTCCATGTGTACTCATCGGTTGCTTGTTTAGTTCCTGAGAGCTCTGGTGGTGTCTGGTTGGTTAATATTGTTGTTATTCCTATGGTGTTGTGAACCCCTTTAGCTCCTTCAGTCTTTTCTCTAACTCCTCCATTGGGGTCCCCTTGTTCATTCCAATGATTAGGTGCAAGCTTCCTCATCTGTATCAGTAAGGCTCTGGCAGAGCCTCTCAAAAGACACCTATATCTGGCTCCTGTTAGTAAACACTCCTAGGTATCAGCAATAGTGACTGGGTTTCCCCAGGAGGAAGGAACACCCAGAAGTGCAGACATCCTGAGACCGCAGGACAGACTGCCACTTCTGCACACCTCTGCCCACATCCCCTGTCCAAGGGGAAACTGCACAGTGCATCTGGACACAGAAATATAGGAACAGACACCCACCGGTACCTGCGGTTCTGGTCAGCACCCAGGACGGAACTGAACTTGCCAAACAGCTCCCTGAACCCAAATCCCATGGGGAAGAGCTGGACCTGCAGAACTGTGGACACTCATGGATTCCAGACCCAAGAGGGAATCGCCTAGTGCAAACTGTGCAGCCTGGGTACACTGATCTAGGAGCAACCAGGGGCAGGACCCTTCTGATTCCTGCCCATGCCCAGAGCTGGAAGTCAGTCACCAGGTGCGCCTACACACCTGAAATCAGAGCACCTGCTCTCAGGGAAGGCTGAAAGAAAAGAGGAAAACAGTTCTACAGGAGGGCTGACACAGAGGCCTATCTTCCATGCTCATGGATTGGCAGGATTAATATAGTAATGATGAACATTTTGCCAAAAGCAATCTACAGATTCAATGCAATCCCTATCAAAATTCCTCCTCTGTTCTTTATAGAGATAGAAAGAGCAATTTTCAAATTCATTTGGAATAACAAAAAACCCAGGATAGGGAAAACTATACCCAACAATAACAGAACTTCTGGGGGAATCACCATTCCTGACTTCAAGCAGTATTACAGAGCAATAGTCATAAAAACTGCATGGTATTCGTACAGAGACAGGCAGGTACATCTGTGGAACAGAATTGAAGATCCAGAAATTAACCACACACCTATGGCCACTTGATCTTTGTCAAAGGAGCTAAATCCAATCGAAGAAAGATAGCATTTTCAACAAATGGTGCTGGTTCAACTTGAGGTCAGCATGTAGAAGAATGCAAATCGATCCATTCTTATCACCATGTACAAAGCTTAAGTCCAAGTGGATCAAGGACCTCCACATCAAGCCTGATACACTCAAAGTAATAGAAGAAAGAGTGGGGAAGAATCTTGAACACATGGGCACTGGAGAAAATTTCCTGAACAAAACACCATTGGCTTATGGTCTAAGATCAAGAATCGACAAATGGCATCTCATAAAACTGCAAGACACTGTCATTAGGACAAAATGGCAACCAACAGATTGGGAAAAGATCTTTCTTTACCAATCCTACATCTGATTGAAGGCTAATATCCAAATATACAAAGAACTCAAGAAGTTAGACTCCAGAGATCCAAATAACCCTATTAAAAATGGGTTACAGAGCTAAATAAAACAGTCTCAGCTGAGGAATGCCGAATGACTGAGAAACACCTAAAGAAATGTTCAACATCTTTAGTCATCAGGGAAATGCAAATCAAAACAACCCTGAGATTCCACCTCACACCAGTCAGAATGGCTAAGATAAAAAACTCAGGTGACAGCAGATGCTAGAGAGGATGAGGAGAAAGAGGATCATTCCTCCATTGTTGGTGTGATTTCAAACTGGTACAACCATTCTGGAAATCAGTCTGGAGGTTCTTCAGAAAATTGGACATTTCACTACCTGAGGACCCAGCTGAGGATACCATTCCTGGACATATACCCAAAAGATGCCCCAACATATAAAAAAGACACATGCTCCACTATGTTCATAGCAGCCTTATTTATAATAGCCAGAAGTTGGAAAGAACCCAGATACCCTTCAACAGAGGAATGAATTCAATAAATGTGGTACATCTACACAATGGAGTACTATTCAGCTATCAAAAACAATGACTTCATGAGATTCATAGGCAAATGGAATGAACTAGAAAATATCATCCTGGGTGAGGTTATTCAAACACAGAAAAACACACTTGGTGTGCACTCATTAATAAATGGGTATTAGCCAAAAAAGCTCAAGTTACCCAAGATGTAATCCACAGACCACAGGAAGCTCAAGAAGGATCACCAAAATGCAGATGCTCCCACTCCTTCTTGAAAGGGGAAGATAATATCCGTAGGAGGAGATATGGAAGCAAAGTTTAGAGCAGCGACTTATTAATGGCCATTCAGAGCCTGCCTCATATGTGGCCCATATACATACAGCCACCAAAACTAGATAAGATTGAAGCTAAAAAGTGCATGCTGAAAGGGACCAGATATAGATTTCTCCTGAGAGACACATCCAGAGCATGTCCAATACAGATGTCAATGCTAGCAGCAAATCACTGAACCGAGAACAGGACCCTGTTTAGGGGAATTAGAGGAAGGATTGAAAGAGCTGAAGGGGCTTGCAACCCCATAAGAACAACAATGCCAATCAACCAGAGCTTCCAAGGACTGAACCACTACCGAAAGACTATACATGGACTGACCCAGGGCTCCAACTGCATATGTAGCAGAGAATAGCCTTGTTGTGGCACCAGTGGAAGGGGAAGCCCTTGGTCCTGCCAAGGTTTGACCCCCCATTACAGGGGAATGTCAGGGAGCCGTAATGGAGGTGGATGGGGGGAACACCTGAATGGGGGAGGGGTGGGGATTCAGTCTTATGGACAGGACACCAGGAAAAGTAATGCCATTTCAAATGTAAGTAAAGAAATATATCTAATAAAGAATTTTTTAAAAAACAAAAACAAACAGTGACTGCATTTGGGGCTGGTAGGGCATTCTCTGGATGGCCTTTTTTTCAGTCCCTGCTCCACTCTCTGTCCCTGTATTTCATCCCCATTAGTATTTTATTCTCCCTTCTAAGAAGGAATGAATCACCCACGGTTTGGTCTTCCTTCTTCTTGAGCTTCATATGATCTGTGAATGTTTTCTTAGTTATTCCAAGCTTTTGGGCTAATATCCACTAATCAGTGAGTGCATACCATGTGTGTTCTTTTGAGACTGGGTTACCTCACTCAGGATGATATTTTCTCGTTCCATCCATTTGCCTATGAATTTCATGAAGTCATTGTTTTGAATAGCTGAGTAGTACTTTATTGTATAAATAAGCCACATTTTTTTTGATAAATGGCCTTTGGGAACATGAAATCTGGGAGACATCTTTGAAGCACACTAAAACTGTTTTGAGACCATTTTTTTTATTTTTTTTTATTAACTTGAGTATTTCTTATATACATTTCAAGTGTTATTCCCTTTCGCGGTTTCCGGGCAAACATCCCCCTCCCCCCTCCCCTTCCTTATGGGTGTCCCCCTCCCAACCCTCCCCCCATTGCCGCCCTCCCCCCATAGTCTAGTTCACTGGGGGTTCAGTCTTAGCAGGACCCAGGGCTTCCCCTTCCACTGGTGCTCTTACTAGGATATTCATTGCTACCTATGGGGTCAGAGTCCAGGGTCAGTCCATGTATAGTATTTAGGTAGTGGCTTAGTCCCTGGAAGCTCTGGTTGCTTGACATTGTTGTACTTTTGGGGTCTCGAGCCCCTTCAAGCTCTTCCAGTTCTTTCTCTGATTCCTTCAACGGGGGACCTATTCTCAGTAGTGGTTTGCTGCTGGCATTCGCCTCTGTATTTGCTGTATTCTGGCTGTGTCTCTCAGGAGCGATATACATCCGGCTCCTGTCGGTCTGCACTTCTTTGCTTCATCCATCTTGTCCAATTGGGTGGCTGTATATGTATGGGCCACCTGTGGGGCAGGCTCTGAATGGGTGTTCCTTCAGTCTCTGTTTTAATCTTTGCCTCTCCCTTCCCAGCCAAGGGTATTCTTTTTCCTCATTTAAAGAAGGAGTGAAGCATTCACATTTTGATCATCTGTCTTGAGTTTCCTTTGTTCTAGGGATCTAGGGTAATTCAAGCATTTGGGCTAATAGCCACTTATCAATGAGTGCATACCATGTATGTCTTTCTGTGATTGGGTTAGCTCACTCAGGATGATATTTTCCAGTTCCAACCATTTGCCTACGAATTTCATAAACTCGTTGTTTTTGATAGCTGAGTAATATTCCATTGTGTAGATGTACCACATTTTCTGTATCCATTCCTCTGTTGAAGGGCATCTGGGTTCTTTCCAGTTTCTGGCTATTATAAATAAGGCTGCGATGAACATAGTGGAGCACGTGTCTCTTTTATATGTTGAGGCATCTTTTGGGTATATGCCCAAGAGAGGTATAACTGGATCCTCAGGCAGTTCAATGTCCAATTTTCTGAGGAACCTCCAGACTGATTTCCAGAATGGTTTTACCAGTCTGCAATCCCACCAACAATGGAGGAGTGTTCCTCTTTCTCCACATCCTCGCCAGCATCTGCTGTCACCTGAGTTTTTGATCTTAGCCATTCTCACTGGTGTGAGGTGAAATCTCAGGGTTGTTTTGATTTGCATTTCCCTTATGACTAAAGATGTTGAACATTTCTTTAGGTGTTTCTCAGCCATTCGGCATTCCTCAGCTGTGAATTCTTTGTTTAGCTCTGAACCCCATTTTTTAATAGGGTTATTTGTTTCCCTGTGGTCTAACTTCTTGAGTTCTTTGTATATTTTGGATATAAGGCCTCTATCTGTTGTAGGATTGGTAAAGATCTTTTCCCAATCTGTTGGTTGCCGTTTTGTCCTAACCACAGTGTCCTTTGCCTTACAGAAGCTTTGCAGTTTTATGAGATCCCATTTGTCGATTCTTGATCTTAGAGCATAAGCCATTGGTGTTTTGTTCAGGAAATTTTTTCCAGTGCCCATGTGTTCCAGATGCTTCCCTAGTTTTTCTTCTATTAGTTTGAGTGTGTCTGGTTTGATGTGGAGGTCCTTGATCCACTTGGACTTAAGCTTTGTACAAGGTGATAAGCATGGATCAATCTGCATTCTTCTACATGTTGCCCTCCAGTTGAACCAGCACCATTTGCTGAAAATAATATGCCACATTTTTTTCTGTATCCATTCCACTGTTGAAGGACACCTGGGTTCTTTCCAGCTTCTGGCTATTATAAATAAGGCTACTCTGAGCAGAGTGGAGCATGTGCCCTGGTTATATGTTGGCGCATCTTTTGGGTATATGCCCAGGAGTGGTATAACTAGGTCCTCAGGTAGCACTATGTGCAGTTTTCTGAGGAACTGCCAGACTGATTTCCAGAATGGTTGTACCAGATTGCAATCCCGCCAACAACAGAGGAACGTTTCTATTTCTCCACATCCTTGCCAGCATCTGCTGTCACCTGAGTTTTTGATCTTAGCCATTTTGAATGGTATGAGGTGAAATCTCAGGGTTGTTTTGATTTGCATTTCCCTTTTGACTAAGGATGTTGAACATTTCTTTAGGTGCTTCTCAGCCATTCGGGATTCCTCAGCTGAAAACTCTTTGTTTAGCTCTGTACCCCAGTTTTTGATTCTCTGGCAACTAACTTCTTGAGTTCTTTGTATATTATTAGCCGTCTATCAGATGTAGGATTGGTAAAGATCCTTTCCCAATCTGTTGGTGGCTGTTTTGTCCTAATGACAGCGTCCTTTGCTTTGCAGTTTTATGAGGTCCCATTTGTAGATTCTTGATCTTAGAGCATAAGCCATTGGTGTTTTGTTCAGGAAAGTTTCCCCTGAGCCTGTGTGTTCAAGCCTCTTCCCCACTTTTTCATCTACTAGTTTTAGTGTATCTGGTTTTATGTGAAGGTCTGGAGCTTTGTACAGGGAGATGAGAATGGATCAATTTGCATTCTTCTACATGCTGACCTCCAGTTGAAACAGCACCAATTGTTGAAAAATGCTATCTTTTTTCCATTAGATGGTTTTATCTCCTTTGTTAAAGATCAAGTGACCATAGGTGTGTGGGTTCATTTCTGGGTCTTCAATTCTATTCTATTGATCTACCTGCCTGTCTCTGTACCAATGCCAAGCAATACAATGGCATGATTGTTCTGTAATACAACTTGAGATAGGGATGGTGATTCCCCCAGAAGTTCTTTTATTGTTGAGAACAGTTTTCGCTATCCTGGGTTTTTTGCTTTTCCAAATAATTTGCAAATTGCCTTTTCTATTTGGATGGGGATTGCACTGAATCTGTAGATTGCTTTCTGCAAGGTGGCTCTTTTTACTATATTAATCTTGCCAATCCATGAGCATGGGAGGTCTTTCAATCTTCTGAGGTTGTTTTTCTTCATCCCTTCAGGATGTATCAGGAAGCCAGGGAGGGAACAATGACAACTTTGGATGACAACCTTACCTGTGTAGAGCTTGTGGCCCCCATGAACTAGGAGTATCAGAAGTCACCTCTGGCAGAGCACAGCAGCTTCCCCAAGAGAGACTAAGCAGAAAGAACAAGAAAATGAAGAGGACACACAGGGGAAGGAAAAGGCTAAGAATCACAACACTTCCACTCACAAGACCCATTTTCAGTAAAATACAACTTGATTCTTCAGAACCTGTGTCCAGCAACCTTATCCTGTAATCTGTGTCATGCCCCTCAGAAACACTTTATAATCTCGAATGTTTAAGAAAAAAATTCCAGCATTTGGAAGATGTCAGAGAAGGCTAAGAAGTGTAAGACATAGATCTTTGGTCCATTTTTAGGATGAGGTAAGCTAGAGTTTATTGGAATTAAAGACAAGTGGCTAGCCTCTCTTTGTTTCAGTAATTTACAAGAGGTAGGCCTAGTCCCTTAGCCAGGACAGTGAAACAAGCAATCAGAAGAGGCTTTCATCATAGAACAATGAGATAGGGGTCCTAAAGGAATGCAAGTCCTTTAGGGCTATAGGAGAAGAGAACCAGAATGTCACTCTGTAGGCTTTTAAAAGGCCACTGTCCTGTGCCAAGTCAGCACCTTGGTCATTAATGCCTTTTCTCTATGCCAGCATTCCCTTTCAGCAGAATTTTAGATTTAAAACTACTCAGTTATTACTAGTCTCTGAATTTGTTGTCATCTTATCTCCAAAAGTAGTTGAAGGACCTTCAATAGACACAGTGTATTCAAGGTCGTATGGGCTATATGAGACACTATCTTAAGACAAAACACGATACCAAAAATTAAGGGTAGGGTAGAGAGATGGCTCACTCAGCCACATGCTTACCCTGTGGTGTTTAAACCCCAAACCCCACATTAAAAATGATAGGTGTGACTGGACAAAGATGATACTAACCCTTGGAGGCAGAGGCAGGTGGATTTCTGTGAGTTCCAGGACAGCCTGGTTTACAATGCCAGTTCCAGGACAGTCAAGGCCTCACAGTGAAACTATGTCTTGGCCCGGCAGTCGTGGTGAAGCCTTTAATTACAGCACTAGAGATACAGAAGCAGACGAGTTTGAGGTTAATATTGGCTGCATAAAATCAGAAAAATGACAAAAACAAATTTTTTAAAAGGTGTACAGACATGAAGGACCATAGGATTGTCCTCTGACCTACACTCCCTACAACCTCACAACACATTCACACAGGAATAGGCACACACATTAACATTACAGAGAAAGAAAACCAGAAAAAGGAAAGCCTCATAAATGAAAGTGAGCATACATATTCCTGTTTATATTTTTTAACAAGATTTTTATTAAATATATGAGTACACTGTCTCTCCCTGCAGACTACCAGAAGAGAACATTGCATCCCATTATGGATGGTTGTGAGCCATCATGTGGTGGCTGGGAATTGAATTCAGGACCCCTGCTAGAGCAGTCAGTGCTTCTAAGACTTGAACCGTCCCTCCAGCCCTTATATCTCATTTTTAAAGTCTTCTTTTAACTTGTATTTGTTTATTATTTTTATGTGTGGGTATTTTACCTGCATGTATGTCTCTGCACTACATGCACAAAATTCCTAGTGGAGGTCGGAGAGGGCTTCGGCTTCCCAAGGACTGGAAAAACAGACATTTGTGAGCTTCTGTGTGATACTGGGAAATGAATCTCAGTCCTCTGGAGGAGCACCTGGCTGCTATTAACTGCTTTCACGTCTTTCCAGCCTGGTTGTCTTTTGAGCAATGTAACAAAATGGTAAGGCTTAGTAATGCTGGAGACAGATGTTAAGTTCCTCTCTGCACATAGATACAGGTTGTTATGCCTATTCTTAAGGGATGAACACGTGCAGGATTTTGTGTTGTCTAGATGGACAAATTATGTCTTATCAATTGGATCAGAGGATACTGTGTGATGTGTTCTTTCCTGTGATGACTTTATTGAGTTCAAGAGAGTGTATGGTGGCTGGATGTACCAGGCCTGCCACAGAATTGGGATGTGTATGCCTGGTGTTGTGGAAACCAGCCAAGAGAGCTGTGAGTGAGGGTGGGGTGGCCTGACAGGGTGCTGTGTTGGAATGGCTCCCAGACAGTGGGTCAGAAAGATGGGAGCAGCGTGGAGCCGCTGAAATAAATTAGCGAGAATTCCAATGGCAAGCCAGAGCCAGAACTAGTGAGAAAGCATGAACACCAGGGTATGCAATTTGGTTCCCCCATTGTTGTTGTTGCTGCTGCTGCTGCTGTTGTGTTTGGTTAGGTTTGGTTTTTTTGGAGGGGGGTTGTCATTTTATTGGATTTTTTTATTTACATTTCAAATGTTATTCCTTTTCCCAGTTTCCTGTCCATAAACCTATCCCCCATCCCCTGCTTCTATGAGGGTGCTTCCCCACCCAACCCTGCACCCCTTCCCGCCACCCTGCCCTCTGACATTCCCCTATACTGGAGCAGGTGATGGGTTTTCAGTCTTGGCAGGACCAAGGGCTTCTCCTCCCATTGGTGCCCAATAAGGCTATCCTCTGCTACATATGCAGCTAGAGATATGGGTCTGTCTTTGTGTACTCTTTGGATGGTGGTTTAGTCCCTAGGAGCTCTGGTTGGTTGGTATTGTTGTTCTTATGGGGTTGCAAGCCCCTTCAGCTCTCTCAATTCTTTCTCTAATTCTCAGTTCAATGGTTGGCTGGTAGCATCTGCCTCAGTATCCACCTCTAGCAAAGCCTCTCAGGAGACAGCTATATTGGTCTCCTGTCAGCATGCACTTTTTGGCATCCGCAATACTGTCTGGGTTTGGTGGCTCTATGTATATGGGCTGGATCACCAGGTGGGGAAGTCTCTGGATGGTCTTTCCTTCAGCCTCTGCTCCAAACTTCATCTCCGTATTTCCCCCTATGTATATTTTTGATCCCCCTTCTAAGAAGGACTGAAGCATTTACATGTTGTTCATCCTTCTTCTTGAGCTTCATGTGGTCTGTGGATTGTATGTTGGGTAATCTGAGCTTTTGGGCTAATATCCACTTTCAGTGAGTGCATATTATGTGTGGTTTTTTGTTTGCTTTTTGTGATTGGGCTACCTCACTCAGGATGATATTTTCTAGTTCCATCCATCTTCCTATGAATTTCATAAAGTCATTGTCTGGGTCTTCTATTCCATTGTTGACCTGGCTCTTTCTGTACCAATACCATGTGGGGTTTTTTTATCACTATTACTCTGTTCTATAGGATGACTCAGGGATGGTGATTCCCTTAGAGGATTTTATTGTTAAGAATTGTTTTCAATATTGTTTTTATTTCATATAAAATTAAGAATTGTTCTTTTCATGTTTTTAAAGAATTGTGTTGTAATTTTGATGGAGATTCCATTGAATGTGTAAATTGCTTTTGGCAGGATGACCATTTTTACTGTTAATCCTACCAATCCATGAACATGGGAGATCTCTCCATTTCCTGAGATCTTTGATTATTTTCTTAAGAGATTTGAATTTCTTGTCATAATGATCTTTCACTTGTTTAGAGTTACCCCAAGATATTTTTATGTTATTTGTGACTATTGTGAAGGATGTTGTTTTCCTATTTTCATTCTTAGCCCATTTATCATTTGTATAAAGAAAGACTACTAATTAGTGAGTTAATTTTATATCCAGCCACCTTGCTAAAGTTGTCTATCAGCTGTAGAAGTTCTCTGGTAGAATTTTGGGGGTTGCTTATATATACAATCATATCAGAAAATAGAATTACCTTGACTTCCTCTTTGCCAATTTGTATTCCCTTGATCTTTTTGTTCTCTCATTGCTCTAGCTAGAATTTCAAGTACTATATTGAATAGATAAGAGAAGAGTGTGCAGCCTTGTCCCTGATTTTAGTGGGATTGCTTCAATTCTCTCCATTTGATTTGATATTGGCTGTTGGTTTGCTGTATATTATTCTTTTTTTTATTAACTTGAGTATTTCTTATATACATTTCGAGTGTTATTCCCTTTCCCGGTATCCGGGCAAACATCCCCCTCCCCCCTCCCCTTCCTTATGGGTGTTCCCCTCCCAACCCTCCCCCCATTGCCGCCCTCCCCCCACCAGTCTAGTTCACTGGGGGTTCAGTCTTAGCAGGACCCAGGGCTTCTCCTTCCACTGGTGCTCTTACTAGGATATTCATTGCTACCTATGAGGTCAGAGTCCAGGGTCAGTCCATGTATAGTCTTTAGGTAGTGGCTTAGTCCCTGGAAGCTCTGGTTGCTTAGCATTGTTGTACCTATGGGGTCTCGAGCCCCTTCAAGATCTTCCAGTTCTTTCTCTGATTCCTTCAACGGGGGTCCTATTCTCAGTTCAGTGGGTTGCTTCTCGCATTCGCCTCTGTATTTGCTGTATTCTGGCTGTGTCTCTCAAGAGTGATCTACGTCCGGCTCCTGTCAGTCTGCACTTCTTTGCTTCATCCATCTTGTCTAATTGGGTGGCTGGATATGTATGGGCCACATGTGGGGCAGGCTCTGAATGGGTGTTCCTTCTGTGTCTGTTTTAATCTTTGCCTCTCTATTCCCTGCCAAGGGTATTCTTGTTCCCCTTTTAAAGAAGGAGTGAAGCATTCACATTTTGATCATCCGTCTTGAGTTTCATTTGTTCTAGGCATCTAGGGTAATTCAAGCATTTGGGCTAATAGCCACTTATCAATGAGTGCATACCATGTATGTCTTTCTGTGATTGGGTTAGCTCACTCAGGATGATGTTTTCCAGTTCCAACCATTTGCCTACGAATTTCATAAAGTCATTGTTTTTGATAGCTGAGTAATATTCCATTGTGTAGATGTACCACATTTTCTGTATCCATTCCTCTGTTGAAGGACATCTGGGTTCTTTCCATTTTCTGGCTATTATAAATAAGGCTGCAATGAACATAGTGGAGCACGTGTCTTTTTTATATGTTGGGGCATCTTTTGGGTATATGCCCAAGAGAGGTAGAGCTGGATCCTCAGGCAGTTCAATGTCCAATTTTCTGAGGATCCTCCAGGCTGATTTCCAGAATGGTTGTACCAATCTGCAATCCCACCAACAACGGAGGACTGTTCCTCTTTCTCCACATCCTCGCCAGCATCTGTTGTCCCCTGAGTTTTTGATCATAGCCATTCTCACTGGTGTGAGGTGAAATCTCAGGGTTGTTTTGATTTGCATTTACCTTATGACTAAAGATGTTGAACATGTCTTTAGGTGTTTCTCAGCCATTTGGCATTCCTCAGCTGTGAATTCTTTGTTTAGCTCTGAACCCCATTTTTTAATAGGGTTGTTTCCCTGCGGTCTAACTTCTTGAGTTCTTTGTATATTTTGGATATAAGGCCTCTATCTGTTGTAGGGTTGGTAAAGATCTTTTCCCAATCTGTTGGTTGCCGTTTTGTCCTAACCACAGTGTCCTTTGCCTTACAGAAGCTTTGCAGTTTTATGAGATCCCATTTGTCAATTCTTGATCTCAGAGCATAAGCCATTGGTGTTTTGTTCAGGAAATTTTTTCCAGTGCCCATGTGTTCCAGATGCTTCCCTAGTTTTTCTTCTATTAGTTTGAGTGTGTCTGGTTTGATGTGGAGGTCCTTGATCCACTTCGACTTAAGCTTTGTACAGGGTGATAAGCATGGATCGATCTGCATTCTTCTACATGTTGCCCTCCAGTTGAACCAGCACCATTTGCTGAAAATGCTATCTTTTTTCCATTGGATGGTTTTGGCTCCTTTGTCAAAAATCAAGTGACCATAGGTGTGTGGGTTCATTTCTGGGTCTTCAATTCTATTCCATTGGTCTATCTGTCTGTCTCTGTACCAATACCATGCAGTTTTTATCACTATTGCTCTGTAATACTGCTTGAGTTCAGGGATAGTGATTCCCCCTGAAGTCCTTTTATTGTTGAGGATAGCTTTAGCTATCCTGGGTTTTTTGTTATTCCAGATGAATTTGCAAATTGTTCTGTCTAACTCTTTGAAGAATTGGATTGGTATTTTGATGGGGATTGCATTGAATCTGTAGATTGCTTTTGGTAAAATGGCCATTTTTACTATATTAATCCTGCCAATCCATGAGCATGGGAGATCTTTCCATCTTCTGAGGTCTTCTTCAATTTCTTTCTTCAGTGTCTTGAAGTTCTTATTGTACAGATCTTTTACTTGCTTGGTTAAAGTCACACCGAGGTACTTTATATTATTTGGGTCTATTATGAAGGGTGTCGTTTCCCTAATTTCTTTCTCGGCTTGTTTCTCTTTTGTATAGAGGAAGGCAACTGATTTATTTGAGTTAATTTTATACCCAGCCACTTTGCTGAAGTTGTTTATCAGCTTTAGTAGTTCTCTGGTGGAACTTTTGGGATCACTTAAATATACTATCATATCATCTGCAAATAGTGATATTTTGACCTCTTCTTTTCCGATCTGTATCCCTTTGATCTCCTTTTGTTGTCTGATTGCTCTGGCTAGAACTTCAAGAACTATATTGAATAAGTAGGGAGAGAGTGGGCAGCCTTGTCTAGTCCCTGATTTTAGTGGGATTGCTTCAAGTTTCTCTCCATTTAGTTTAATGTTAGCAACTGGTTTGCTGTATATGGCTTTTACTATGTTTAGGTATGGGCCTTGAATTCCTATTCTTTCCAGGACTTTTATCATGAAGGGGTGTTGAATTTTGTCAAATGCTTTCTCAGCATCTAATGAAATGATCATGTGGTTCTGTTCTTTCAGTTTGTTTATATAATGGATCACGTTGATGGTTTTCCGTATATTAAACCATCCCTGCATGCCTGGGATGAAGCCTACTTGATCATGGTGGATGATTGTTTTGATGTGCTCTTGAATTCGGTTTGCCAGAATTTTATTGAGTATTTTTGTGTCGATATTCATAAGGGAAATTGGTCTGAAGTTCTCTTTCTTTGTTGTGTCTTTGTGTGGTTTAGGTATAAGAGTAATTGTAGATTCGTAGAAGGAATTCGGTAGGGCTCCATCTGTTTCAATTTTGTGGAATAGTTTGGATAATATTGGTATGAGGTCTTCTATGAAGGTTTGATAGAATTCTGCACTAAACCCATCTGGACCTGGGCTCTTTTTGGTTGGGAGACCTTTAATGACTGCTTCTATTTCCTTAGGAGTTATGGGGTTGTTTAACTGGTTTATCTGTTCCTGATTTAACTTTGATACCTGGTATCTGTCTAGGAAATTGTCCATTTCCTGAAGATTTTCAAATTTTGTTGAATATAGGTTTTTATAGTAAGATCTGATGATTTTTTGAATTTCCTCTGAATCTGTAGTTATGTCTCCCTTTTCATTTCTGATTTTGTTAATTTGGACGCACTCTCTGTGTCCTCTTGTTAGTCTGGCTAAGGGTTTATCTATCTTGTTGATTTTCTCAAAGAACCAACTTTTGGTCCTGTTGATTCTTTCTATGGTCCTTTTTGTTTCTACTTGGTTGATTTCAGCTCTGAGTTTGATTATTTCCTGCCTTCTACTCCTCCTGGGTGTATTTGCTTCTTTTTGTTCTAGAGCTTTTAGGTGTGCTGTCAAGCTGCTGACATATGCTCTTTCCTGTTTCTTTCTGCAGGCACTCAGCGCTATGAGTTTTCCTCTTAGCACAGCTTTCATTGTGTCCCATAAGTTTGAGTATGTTGTATCTTCATTTTCATTAAATTCTAAAAAGTTTTTAATTTCTTTCTTTATTTCTTCCTTGACCAGGTTATCATTGAGTAGAGCATTGTTCAATTTCCACGTATATGTGGGCATTCTTCCCTTATTGTTATTGAAGACCAGTTTTAGGCCGTGGTGGTCCGATAGCACGCATGGGATTATTTCTATCTTTCTGTACCTGTTGAGGCCCGTTTTTTGACCAATTATATGGTCAATTTTGGAGAAAGTACCATGAGGAGCTGAGAAGAAGGTATATCCTTTTGCTTTAGGATAGAATGTTCTATAAATATCCGTTAAGTCCATTTGGCTCATGACTTCTCTTAGTCTGTTGACATCACTGTTTAATTTCTGTTTCCATGATCTGTCCATTGATGAGAGTGGGGTGTTGAAATCTCCCACTATTATTGTGTGAGGTGCAATGTGTGTTTTGAGCTTTAGTAAGGTTTCTTTTACGTATGTAGGTGCCCTTGTATTTGGGGCATAGATATTTAGGATTGAGAGTTCATCTTGGTGGATTTTTCCTTTGATGAATATGAAGTGTCCTTCCTTATCTTTTTTGATGACTTTTAGTTGGAAATTGATTTTATTTGATATTAGAATGGCTACTCCAGCTTGCTTCTTCTGACCATTTGCTTGGAAAGTTGTTTTCCAGCCTTTCACTCTGAGGTAGTGTCTGTCTTTGTCTCTGAGGTGTGTTTCCTGTAGGCAGCAGAATGCAGGGTCCTCGTTGCGTATCCAGTTTGTTAATCTATGTCTTTTTATTGGGGAGTTGAGGCCATTGATATTGAGAGATATTAAGGAATAGTGATTATTGTTTCCCTTTATATTCATATTTGGATGTGAGGTTATGTTTGTGTGCTTTCATTCTCTTTGTTTTGTTGCCAAGACGATTAGTTTCTTGCTTCTTCTAGGGTATAGCTTGCCTCCTTATGTTGGGCTTTACCATTTATTATCCTTTGTAGTGCTGAATTTGTAGAAAGATATTGTGTAAATTTGGTTTTGTCATGGAATATCTTGGTTTCTCCATCAATGTTAATTGAGAGTTTTGCTGGATACAGTAACCTGGGCTGGCATTTGTGTTCTCTTAGGGTCTGTATGACATCAGTCCAGGATCTTCTGGCCTTCATAGTTTCTGGCGAGAAGTCTGGTGTGATTCTGATAGGTCTCCCTTTATATGTTACTTGACCTTTTTCCCTTACTGCTTTTAATATTCTTTCTTTATTTTGTGCGTTTGGTGTTTTGACAATTATGTGACGGGAGGTGTTTCTTTTCTGGTCCAATCTATTTGGAGTTCTGTAGGCTTCTTGTATGCCTATGGGTATCTCTTTTTTTAGGTTAGGGAAGTTTTCTTCTATGATTTTGTTGAAGATATTTACTGGTCCTTTGAGCTGGGAGTCTTCACTCTCTTCTATACCTATTATCCTTAGGTTTGATCTTCTCATTGAGTCCTGGATTTCCTGTATGTTTTGGACCAGTAGCTTTTTCCGCTTTACATTATCTTTGACAGTTGAGTCAATGATTTCTATGGAATCTTCTGCTCCTGAGATTCTCTCTTCCATCTCTTGTATTCTGTTGGTGAAGCTTGTATCTACAGCTCCTTGTCTCTTCTTTTGGTTTTCTATATCCAGGGTTGTTTCCATGTGTTCTTTCTTGATTGCTTCTATTTCCATTTTTAATTCCTTCATCTGTTTGATTGTGTTTTCCTGGAATTCTTTCAGGGATTTTTGCCATTCCTCTCTGTAGGCCTCTACTTGTTTATTAATGATTTCCTGTGTTTCCCTAAGTGTGTTCATGTCTTTCTTGAAGTCCTCCAGCATCATGATCAAATATGATTTTGAAACTAGATCTTGCTTTTCTGGTGTGTTTGGATATTCCATGTTTGTTTTGGCGGGAGAATTGGGCTCCGATGATGGCATGCAGTCTTGGTTTCTGTTGCTTGGGTTCCTGCGCTTGCCTCTCGCCATCAGATTATCTCTAGTGTTACTTTGTTCTGCTATTTCTGACAGTGGCTAGACTGACCTATAAGCCTGTGTGTCAGGAGTGCTGTAGACCTGTTTTCCTCTCTTTCAGTCAGTTATGGGGACAGTGTGATCTGCTTTCCGGCGTGTAGTTTTTCCTCTCTACAGGTCTTCAGCTGTTCCTGTGGGCCTGTGTCTTGAGTTCACCAGGCAGCTTTCTTGCAGCAGAAAATTTGGTCTTACCTGTGGTCCCGAGGCTCAGGTTCGCTCGTGGGGTGCTGCCCAGGGGCTCTCTGCAGCGGCAGCAACCAGGAAGACCTGTGCCGCCCCTTCCGGGAGCTTCAGTGCACCAGGGTTCCAGATGGTCTTTGGCTTTTTCCTCTGGCGTCTGAGATGTGTGTGCAGGGAGCAGTCTCTTCTGGTTTCCCAGGCTTGTCTGCCTCTCTGAAGGTTTAGCTCTCCCTCCCACGGGATTTGGGTGCAGAGAACTGTTTATCCGGTCTGTTTCTTTCAGGTTCCGGCGGTGTCTCAGGCGCAGAAGTCCTGCCGCTCCTGGGCCCTCCCCCACGGGAGCCCAGAGGCCTTATACAGTTTCCTCTTGGGCCAGGGATGTGGGCAGGGGTGAGCAGTGTTGGTGGTCTCTTCCGCTCTGCAGCCTCAGGAGTGCCCACCTGACCAGGTGGTTGGGTCTCTCTCTCACCGGGTCTGGGAGCAGAGAGCTGCTGCGGGCCGGGATCCGCGGGTGTGGGACTTCCGGTAAACACAGACCGTGCCTCCTAGAGAAATTCTGCTTCCGTGTGTCCCAAGCTCACCAGGCAGCTTTCTTGCAGCAGAAAATTTGGTCTTACCTGTGGTCCCGAGGCTCAGGTTCGCTCGTGGGGTGCTGCCCAGGGGCTTTCTGCAGCGGCAGCAACCAGGGAGACCTGTGCCGCCCCTTCCGGGAGCTTCAGTGCACCAGGGTTCCAGATGGTCTTTGGCTTTTTCCTCTGGCGTCCGAGATGTGTGTGCAGGGAGCAGTCTCTTCTGGTTTCCCAGGCTTGTCTGCCTCTCTGAAGGTTTAGCTCTCCCTCCCACGGGATTTGGGTGCAGAGAACTGTTTATCCGGTCTGTTTCTTTCAGGTTCCGGCGGTGTCTCAGGCGCAGACGTCCTGCCGCTCCTGGGCCCCATGTGTTCTTTCTTGATTGCTTCTATTTCCATTTTTAATTCCTTCAACTGTTCGGTTGTGTTTTCCTGGAATTCTTTCAGGGATTTTTGCGATTCCTCTCTGTAGGCTTCTACTTGTTCTCTAAGGGAGTTCTTCACGTCTTTCTTGAAGTCCTCCAGCATCATGATCAAATATGATTTTGAAACTAGATCTTGCTTTTCTGGTGTGTTTGGATATTCCATGTTTGTTTTGGTGGGAGAATTGGGCTTCGATCTTGCCATGTAGTCTTGGTTTCTGTTGCTTGGGTTCCTGCACTTGCCTCTCGCCATCAGATTATCTCTAGTGTTACTTTGTTCTGCTATTTCTGACAGTGGCTAGACTGTCCTATAAGCCTGTGTGTCAGGAGTGCTGTAGACCTGTTTTCCTCTCTTTCAGTCAGTTATGGGGACAGAGTGTTCTGCTTTTGGGCGTGTAGTTTTTCCTCTCTACAGGTCTTCAGCTGTTCCTGTGGGCCTGTGTCTTGAGTTCACCAGGCAGCTTTCTTGCAGCAGAAAAGTTGGTCTTACCTGTGGTCCCGAGGCTCAAGTTTGCTCGAGGGGTGCTGCCCACGGGCTCTCTGCGGCGGCAGCAACCAGGAAGACCTGTGCCGCCCCTTCCGGGAGCTTCAGTGCACCAGGGTTCCAGATGGCCTTTGGTGTTTTCCTCTGGCGTCCGAGATGTGTGCACAGAGAGCAGTCTCTTCTGGTTTCCCAGGCTTGTCTGATATTATTCTTATTATATTAAGCTATAGGCCTTGAATTGCTGACTTTTCCAATACTTTAAACATGAGAGAGTGTTGTATTTTGTCAAAGGCTTTACTAGCATCTAATGAGATGATCATGTAATATTGGATTCTGTTGCTTATGGTCTTGTGCTTGCCTCTCACTATCTGGTTATTTCTGTTTTTAACTGGTCTGGGTGTGTCTGTCTGGAGCCTACATCCTGGGCACCTGGGTCTTCTGGTAGGCCTGTGGCCCTGGCTGTAGAAGACCTCCTGGGAGGCCTTCAGACTGTGGGGTCTTCAGAGGGGCATGCACACTGCTTATTTCTTACTCTGACTACAGCTGTTCTGCTGGAAGGCCTTCACATGGTGGGGTCTCCAAAACAGCAGAGAAGCTGATGATCTGCTCTGGCAGAAACCATAGGCAAGAAAACCACTCCCAATTTCTAAACTTTGATAGCACAACACAGGCCAGTGAATGTTTCTTGGCTATGTGTCTTTTGAGGCATCTGGGAATGGAGCAGCTACTCCTCAAATTCTCTCATAAATAAAAAAAACAGGACCTGTGTAAACAAGCACAAGAATAAATTTCATTAAAAACAATAGATTTGTCTGTTCAAAGAACACTGCTCTTCTGATTGTACTTTCCACAGTTGACTCTTACTCACCTGTGTGCAAGACAGACAGACAAACAGACACACACACACACACACACACATACACACACACACACACAAACATGAACTAAATGCAATTGCTCCTCCCAGAATGCAAGCAAACACTGTCAAGACTTAGCCTAGCAAGTGTAGCATCCCAGGAATAAGGAGACTGAAACTAGAGATGGGATGGTGAATTCTAGGTAGACAGGAGTGGTGATGATAAGAACCTGGACTCCAAATGCAAAAGGTTCCTGCCTTCCCCTCTGCTACCTTAAAGCTCAGGGTTTGGCAGGTTTTCTTGTTAAAGGATTGGTGGGAATTTTTTCTCGTAGGGTAGGGCCCGACCATTCTCCTACCTTGGAGCTAAGAATGACCTTTACAGCTACTAGAAAACCAACAGTTATGGCCCTTAGGGAGTCTGTGGGTTAGGGCTGGCCTTAGAAGCTCCTCAGTCCTGGCATCTGGCCACTTTCTTGCCTTGAGGATTTACAAAGTATACAAAGTTTACAAAGGGAATGTTTTCCTTGTCACCTGAATTGGTGTTGTGTTTCTGCTCAAATGGAAGGGTATCCTGGGACTCCCACACACAGGAGCCAAGCAGTTCTGAAGTGGGACAGTATCCCAAGGGAAGGGTATCCTGAGACATGGGATCACAGATCACAGGAACCTTACAGCTCTAAAAGGAAGCTTCCTCAGCAGAGGATTGTAGCTTCCAGGGGAGAGTATCTCCAGGTGAGCTGAGGAGCTGAAGAGCCTCGGCCCAGCTCCTTTTTCTTCCTCTCTGCCTCTTCTTTCTTTGCTCCCTTGCTTCACAGCTTCTTCTGATGAGACCATAAAATCTCACAAAGGAGATTTAGTGAAGGGAAAAATCCAGTAAGAGGATTGACGAATCCAGGGATGCCTGCCCTCTGCTCCTTGAGTGAACAGCAGGAACTGGACAAAGGAGCAGTGCTTATGAAGGATTTCTTCCAGGCAGAGAATTCCAGAGTGGGGATTGGTGGGATTTCAAGTTCTGAGCTTGGGATGACAGGAGGTGATCAGGGATTGGTGGGTATTCCTGTTCAGGGATTGGTGGGATTTTATAGGAAGCTCGGGGAGTGGTGGCTTTTTTCACCTCCTTTTCCCTACATCAGGCCCATGGGTTAAGGGTAGGATGTCCTTCCCAGTTGTACATGACTATTGCTGAGATGCCATCTCTGTGGTGGAACAGTGTCCAAAGAGAAAGGAGACGAGGGAGCTCTGTGGGACTCCTGGGGAGGCTGGAGAGGAGGAGCTGCCACTCTGGACAGCTCCTGAAGTTGTGGAGAGGCATCTCCACTGTGGACAGCTCCTGAGGGGCAGGTACTGATGAGGCAGGGAACGTGGTGTGCCACCACGGACAGCTTTTGCAGCTCCTGTGCCATCTGCAGGCTGAGATGTTCTGTCATCATTTTGACAGGAGATGCTAGGGGTTTTGGTGCATGCAAAGAACAACCTGGACTCCAGGTGCGAATGCCAAGGACCATCTTCCCATTCCCACTTCCACACTAGAACTCTACCTCACTCTTTTTCCTGGTCTGTTGTCCAGATAGCCAGCACTTCACCTCTACAGCCTGCCCCTTGACTTCCAGTTCCAGTCACTTGCACTTCCTGTATCAGACATTCCTTCCATTGCTGCAGAGGATGAGCCTATGCTGGACTGTGGCAACATCACCCGGCCTCACAGCCTTGTCGCCCTTTCAGAAGATCTTGCAGGCTTTGAGGTGTCTAGGTAAGGGGAGGGTACCAACACTGTCACGTTAATGACCAGGACACAGGAAGGACCAGCTTGGGTTGTAAGATGGCGGCAAGGACAACTGACTTTGACTCTAGGAGCCCAGGATTTTCTTCATGGTGTTAAGGGTGGGCCTTCTCTGTCCTTGGCTACCTCTCTTCCCTAAGCCATATAGAGCATGAGCTAGCAAGCCCAGCAACTGCCACAGCAAGTTGTCCAAGGGCAGCAGTACTAAGACTTCTGTCAATTGGTGGGATGAAGGGTGGAGAGGGGGAAAATCCATTCACGATCAATGCATGTAAATGCAGGAAGGTGCAGTGTCTGCTGGATTCTGTGCAGGCACACTGGCCCAGACTAGTCATGGCCACTTGGAAGCAGTGTTTGCCTGGAGTCAAGAATGCAAAGACTGCAGACTAAAGAAATGCTTTGCTAAAGGCTTTCTAGCTCAAATATCTGAGGGTTTTAGCAACTTCTTTCTGAAAACTGCATCTAGTCCAAGTGGTCTCCAAGGGAAGTTAGCAGGGGCTACAGAAAGCAGTCTCCTGGCTGACTCCTGGTTGACTCCAGTGTTGGTGGCAGGATGTGACCTTTGGGACAGGAGCAGGCTTACCTTCCAGATGAAATGAAAAGCTATAGTGCCTGCTTTGCCTACTTGCCTTCAGCGCAGCCTCTGGTTCCCACACGTGCTCCAGTTTCTCCTTTTGAATTTGGAAGGGACCTTACCCTTAAGAGCATAGTGTCCTATTCTTGACATTTCAAGCCTTTTTTCTTTACCCTTCACAGGCCCCTGGAACAATTATGGTCGTGACTGAATGAGCCTGTTCATCCAGGATTGTGCTGCATCCTGATCTCTGACTTTTCTCTTCCTCCTCCTCTGCCTGCCCTTCCTCATCCAGATCCTCAAGAAGTCTTCTACCTGAAGCTGTGGAGTTCTCCACGTTCTGTGCTTCACTTTCATCTCTAGGCAATGTCAGGAATGAAACTTGCTCAGGATTTCTCAGATTCTCAACATCATCGGCACCTTAAAACCTGGCAGATGCTCTCTGTTGCATTCTTTATTGTACCAAGGCTTTCCTCCCCTTGGCTTCTAACTTGATTCTCCCGCGTCTACCTCCCAGTGCTGGAACTATGAATGTGGAGCACCAGGCATATGTCAAGGTGGAGCACCAAATCTGGGCTTTGTGCCTGCAAGGCAAGCACATGGCTACCAGAGACTGGCAAAAACATTCTATACACATCAGATTAAATCCCCATGCTCCACATTCATCATCTATTCTCAGCACTACGTTTTTTTTTAAAACAAAAGCTGGGGGTCTTATTTCAGTCCTGGTAGTGTGTCCCTTAAATCTCAGCACTCCTGCAGCAGAGAGACAGATTCACCTGCATTCAAAGCCTTTCTGATCTACACAGCACATTCCAGGCCATGCAGGGCAACCTAGTAAGATTCTTCAACAAAAACAAAAACAAAAAAACAAAAAACAACAACAAAAAAAACAAAAAAGAGGAAAGAAAGCTAGAATGCTCTCTTCTCTCTTCAATAATACACTCTGTGAAGTAAAAGATATACTCAGAATATACCAAAGGGATGTATATGGTACTGCTGACATCTAACATGTGAAGGAAATAATCATTTTCACAAAAAAGCATATGTGTTGTATTTAGTTAAATAATTCAAAACAACCCTTTCCACAGTAAAAAGCCCTGTAATTCTTCCTTAAGTTCATTTGCTAGTCCTAAATGTTTTAAACAAGAATCGACAAATGGGATCTCATAAAACTGCAAAGCTTCTGTAAGGCAAAGGACACTGTGGTTAGGACAAAACGGCAACCAACAGATTGGGAAAAGATCTTTACCAATCCTACAACAGATAGAGGCCTTATATCCAAAATATACAAAGAACTCAAGAAGTTAGACCGCAGGGAGACAAATAACCCTATTAAAAAATGGGGTTCAGAGCTAAACAAAGAATTCACAGCTGAGGAATGCCGAATGGCTGAGAAACACCTAAAGAAATGTTCAACATCTTTAGTCATAAGGAAAATGCAAATCAAAACAACCCTGAGATTTCACCTCACACCAGTGAGAATGGCTAAGATCAAAAACTCAGGTGACAGCAAATGCTGGCGAGGATGTGGAGAAAGAGGAACACTCCTCCATTGTTGGTGGGATTGCATACTGGTACAACCATTCTGGAAATCAGTCTGGAGGTTCCTCAGAAAATTGGACATTGAACTGCCTGAGGATCCAGCTATACCTCTCTTGGGCATATACCCAAAAGATGCCCCAACATATAAAAAAGACACGTGCTCCACTATGTTCATTGCAGCCTTATTTATAATAGCCAGAAGCTGGAAAGAACCCAGATGCCCTTCAACAGAGGAATGGATACAGAAAATGTGGTACATCTACACAATGGAATATTACTCAGCTATCAAAAACAATGACTTTATGAAAATTCGTAGGCAAATGGTTGGAACTGGAAAATATTATCCTGAGTGAGGTAACCCAATCACAGAAAAACACACATGGTATGCACTCATTGATAAGTGGCTATTAGCCCAAATGCTTGAATTACCCTAGATGCCTAGAACAAATGAAACTCAAGACGGATGATCAAAATGTGAATGCTTCACTCCTTCTTTAAAAGGGGAACAAGAATACCCTTGGCAGGGAATAGAGAGGCAAAGATTAAAACAGACACAGAAGGAACACACATTCAGAGCCTGCCCCACATGTGGCCCATACATATACAGCCATCCAATTAGACAAGATGGATGAAGCAAAGAAGTGCAAGCCGACAGGAGCCGGATGTAGATCGCTCCTGAGAGACACAGCCAGAATACAGAAAATACAGAGGCGAATGCCAGCAGCAAACCACTGAACTGAGAACGGGACCCCCGTTGAAGGAATCAGAGAAAGAACTCGAAGAGCTTGAAGGAGCTCGAGACCCCTTATGAACAACAATGCCAAGCAACCAGAGCTTCCAGGGACTAAGCCACTACCTAAAGACTATACATGGACTGACCCTGGACTCTGACCTCATAGATAGCAATGAATATTCTAGTAAGATCACCAGTGTAAGGGGAAGCCCTTGGTCCTGCTAAGACTGAACCCCCAGTGAACGTGATTGTTGGGGGGAGGGCGGCAATGGGGGGAGGATGGGGAGGGGAACACACATAACGAAGGGGAGGGGGAGGGATTAGGGGGATGATTGCCCGGAAACCGGGAAAGGGAATAACACTCGAATGTAAATAAGAAATACTCAAGTTAATAAAAAAAATCAAATGGTAAAATTTGTTGCTAACCACAAAAAAAATTTTTGAATCCACAAATTTTTATAAAGTTTTTGATAAGACTCATTTTCTTGCTTTCTAGCATAGAACTATACAAGCATAAAACAATCAATACTCTATTCTAGGCTGATTAAGTCAAACGGTTATATACTGAAGGAATAATTCTTCCATAGTGAGTCGTTCTGAAGTAAGTACCCACTCAACACAGTCTGTAGAGGTGATTTTAATTAGTGCATAATACCATTAGCTACCTACAAAAGCTGCACAAAATAATTTAAGTTTTTATTTTCATGTATACAAGTATTTCATGACATGTGTCATATGGTAATACTTTAAAAAATATTCTATGCCATTATCATGGAAAATATTTGCAGTATTTAATATTTAACCTTGTCAGGCCTCTGTTTAATTCATTTTGGATTATTGCTCACTTAGAGCACCAGTTAGCTGAATGTTCTTCACATACAGTGTCTTGTTTTGTAATTTTTGTCATATTACCATCCACTTCCCTTAAAATATAACAGTTATAAAATAGTAATTAAGATATATACAGTGTTTGAACTAGAAGTCTCTGGAGTGAGATGGCTTGGATAGTCACAAAGAATGCATAGGAGAATCCTGAATACAATGTATAATGATAAACAAAGTTTCAATATTATATATACATAGATAAAACATTTGCATGATTTATTCCATTTTAATAACCCAATGTTATCTTGACATAACAGATGGCAAATTTAAGGCAAAGTAAATTAGCTTACCCTAAGTTAGAATATTTTAAATGCCAACACTTTTACACACAGAGAGGTTTCCTGTTAATGTCACCTCCTATTAGTCTTCTTATACTTCTGAAGAGTCTCCTCTTTTACACAGCTGGGTTCTATTTGGCTCAAATCAGACCACACTTTCTTGGGCTCCTGCAATCCCTGCAGGCTTTATAAGAGGTGCTTGATTCAGACCTTCTGCCACATACCTGACTATGATGTTATCTTTGTTATATTTCAGAACAAAAATCTGTCTCCATGACAGCACATTGCTAAACCATGGCCTCCCTCATGAGGGTTTCTATCCTTACCAAATTGTGACTAGTACCTACACAATCATTTTAATTAACAGATTACCTTAATAAATGAAAAGAAATTAATTGAAACATTTATTTAAGAAGGAAGACAAATATGTGGGTTCACAATCCAACGTCATGAGTTTCCCCAATGATATAGACAGTTCCAGAAGTTTCTTCTGTCTACTGAACCCCACAGTAGACTTGGTAAATTATGAACTTCTCTTGAATTAGAACTTGCAGCATTGCTAAAAAAATTAAGAAAATTAAGAATGTGTTGGTCAACATATGACCTAAAATATGAAAAGACCTCAAAAACTTGCAAATCATTATTCTAAGAGAGTATTATCACTGGGAAGGCTATGAAAAGAGGAATACATGTTGGCCAGAACTACCTTCTGAGAAGAAGAACTTTCTCAAGACCAACTCTAGCACATCCTAGGTGCATCTGTCTACTTATGATGCATTTTAGTATTTGCCTCGTTTGTCACATACTGTCTTTTTATGCTGAAATATCTATGTACACCATAAAGGTCCAGTCTAGCTTGCTTAAAGTGACCCAGCTGAAAAGGTGAACTTTGGGGAATTTAAATTATACAAAATAGAAATTGATATTCTAATAATAACAGATATACTGTAGTTTATGTTAGATTACACGTACCTAATTATGAAATCCAAATGTATCCATAGGACACAATGTGTTAATCAGACCAAGAGGCTTATTGTAAATTTGAAAAATTAGTAAAATTTTAAGTCTCTAGAGATGTAATATGGCAATATCCTTATTAGGTTTCTTTTGGATCCAGAAGAAAAAGAACAAGTTGTCTTAAACAACCAGATAAAAGTGAGTAGTACATTTTTAACTAGCTAGCTAGCAGAATTCTTGGTTAGTTTTTTTTAGCCTATGCTAAAATTTGAAGCAAAACAGTATTGTTGTCAGTTTAATTCTAAATATTTACATACCTGCTGTGGGTTATTTATAGTCTCTTTGCCACTGATTTCATCTTCCAATGATATCACCTCTAGTTCAGACTCTGCTAATTATAATAAATTATGAATACCAATTACCTAAAAAGAATTATTTCTATAATCACCAATGAAATTAATTTAAAATCAGAAATAATTTTATACAATTAAGGTAAAAGTCATTTGAAAAGAATGTTTATTTTTGGAACTGAATCAATCCCACAGCTCCCTGCACCCAAATCCCATGAGGGAGAGAGATGAACTCCCAGAAGTACAGTCAATCCTGAGACCGCAGGACAAACCAACACTTTTACCCACACTCCTGGCCCAAGAAGAAACTGCATAGTGCCTCTGGATATAAGAATATAGGAGCAGCCAACAGCAGGAACCTGCTGGTTTCTGCCTGCCCCCAAAATTGAACTGAACTGATACCACAGCTCTCTGCACCCAAATCCCGTGGAGGAGAGAGCTGGACCCTCAGAAGTACAAACACTTTTGAGAACTCAGAAGGGACAACTACTTTCTGCCCACATTCCTGAATCAAGAGAAAATTGCCTAGGGCCATATGTGCCCCCTGGGTCATAGGAGCAATCAGCAGCAGGAACCTTGAGGTTTCTCCTGTGCCTAGAGCAGAAAGTCAATCACCAGGAGCTCCTAAAACCTGAGAGCAGAGCTCTCCATTCCCAGATCCAGCTGAAAGAAAACAGGTCTAAAGAAGTGCTGACACACAGGCCTACAGGAGGGTCAAGCCACTGTCAGAGACAGAAAGAAAAGCTAACTCAAATAAATCAGTTGCCTTCCTCTATACAAAAGAGAAACAAGCCGAAAAAGAAATTAGGGAAACGACACCCTTCATAATAGACCCAAATAATATAAAGTACCTCGGTGTGACTTTAACAAAGCAAGTAAAAGATCTGTACAATAAGAACTTCAAGACACTGAAGAAGGAAATTGAAGAAGACCTCAGAAGATGGAAAGATCTCCCATGCTCATGGATTGGCAGGATTAATATAGTAAAATTGGCCATTTTACCAAAAGCAATCTACAGATTCAATGCAATCCCCATCAAAATACCAATCCAATTCTTCAAAGAGTTAGACAGAACAATTTGCAAATTCATCTGGAATAACAAAACCCAGGATAGCTAAAGCTATCCTCAACAATAAAAGGACTTCAGGGGGAATCACTATCCCTGAACTCAAGCAGTATTACAGAGCAATGGTGATAAAAAACGGCATGGTATTGGTACAGAGACAGGCAGATAGACCAATGGAATAGAATTGAAGACCCAGAAATGAACGCACACACCTATGGTCACTTGATTTTTGACAAAGGAGCCAAAACCATTCAATGGAAAAAAGATAGCATTTTAGGCAAATGGTGCTGGTTCAACTGGAGGTCAACATGTAGAAGAATGCAGATCGATCCATGCTTATCACCCTGTACAAAGCTTAAGTCCAAGTGAATCAGGGACCTCCACATCAAACCAGACACACTCAAACTAATAGAAGAAAAACTAGGGAAGCATCTGGAACACATGGGCACTGGAAAAAATTTCCTAAACAAAACACCAATGGCTTACGCTCTAAGATCAAGAATCGACAAATGGGATCTCATAAAACTGCAAAGCTTCTGTAAGGCAAAGGACACTGTGGTTAGGACAAAATGGCAACCAACAGATTGGGAAAAGATCTTTACCAATCCTACAACAGATAGAGGCCTTATATCCAAAATATACAAAGAACTCAAGAAGTTAGACCGCAGGGAGACAAATAACCCTATTAAAAAATGGGGTTCAGAGCTAAACAAAGAATTCACAGCTGAGGAATGCCGAATGGCTGAGAAACACCTAAAGAAATGTTCAACATCTTTAGTCATAAGGGAAATGCAAATCAAAACAACCCTGAGATTTCACCTCACACCAGTGAGAATGGCTAAGATCAAAAACTCAGGGGACAACAGATGCTGGCGAGAATGTGGAGAAAGAGGAACACTCCTCCATTGTTGGTGGGATTGCATACTGGTACAACCATTCTGGAAATCAGTCTGGAGGTTCCTCAGAAAATTGGACATTGAACTGCCTGAGGATCCAGCTATACCTCTCTTGGGCATATACCCAAAAGATGCCCCAACATATAAAAAAGACACGGGCTCCACTATGTTCATTGCAGCCTTATTTATAATAGCCAGAAGCTGGAAAGAACCCAGATGCCCTTCAACAGAGGAATGGATACAGAAAATGTGGTACATCTACACAATGGAATATTACTCAGCTATCAAAAACAATGACTTTATGAAATTCGTAGGCAAATGGTTGGAACTGGAAAATATTATCCTGAGTGAGGTAACCCAATCACAGAAAGACATACATGGTATGCACTCATTGATAAGTGGCTATTAGCCCAAATACTTGAATTACCCTAGATGCCTAGAACAAATGAAACTCAAGACGGATGATCAAAATGTGAATGCTTCACTCCTTCTTTAAAAGGGGAACAAGAATACCCTTGGCAGGGAAGAGAGAGGCAAAGATTAAAACAGAGACTAAAGGAACACCCATTCAGAGCCTGCCCCATATGTGGCCCATACATATACAGCCATCCAATTAGACAAGATGGATGAAGCAAAGAAGTGCAGACCGACAGGAGCCGGATGTAGATCGCTCCTGAGAGACACAGCCAGAATACAGCAAATACAGAGGCGAATGCCAGCAGCAAACCACTGAACTGAGAACGGGACCCCCGTTGAAGGAATCAGAGAAAGAACTCGAAGAGCTTGAAGGAGCTCGAGACCCCTTATGAACAACAATGCCAAGCAACCAGAGCTTCCAGGGACTAAGCCACTACCTAAAGACTATACATGGAGACCCGCGGATCCCGGCCCGCAGCAGCTCTCTGCTCCCAGACCCGGTGAGAGAGAGACCCAACCGCCTGGTCAGGTGGGCACTCCTGAGGCTGCAGAGCGGAAGAGACCACCAACACTGCTCACCCCTGCCCACATCCCTGGCCCAAGAGGAAACTGTATAAGGCCTCTGGGCTCCCGTGGGGGAGGGCCCAGGAGCGGCAGGACCCCTGCCACAGACACCGCCGGAACCTGAAGGAAACAGACCGGATAAACAGTTCTCTGCACCCAAATCCCGTGGGAGGGAGAGCTAAACCTTCAGAGAGGCAGACAGGCCTGGGAAACCAGAAGAGACTGCTCCCTGCACACACATCTCAGACGCCAGAGGAAAAAGCCAAAGACCATCTGGAACCCTGGTGCACTGAAGCTCCCGGAAGGGGCGGCACAGGTCTTCCTGGTTGCTGCCGCTGCAGAGAGCCCCTGGGCAGCACCCCACGAGCGAACCTGAGCCTCGGGACCACAGGTAAGACCAAATTTTCTGCTGCAAGAAAGCTGCCTGGTGAGCTTGGGACACACGGAAGCAGAATTTCTCTAGAACCGGGCACGTTCTGTGTTTACCGGAAGTCCCACACCCGCGGATCCCGGCCCGCAGCAGCTCTCTGCTCCCAGACCCGGTGAGAGAGAGACCCAACCGCCTGGTCAGGTGGGCACTCCTGAGGCTGCAGAGCGGAAGAGACCACCAACACTGCTCACCCCTGCCCACATCCCTGGCCCAAGAGGAAACTGTATAAGGCCTCTGGGCTCCCATGGGGGAGGGCCCAGGAGCGGCAGGACCCCTGCCACAGACACCGCCGGACCCTGAAGGAAACAGACCGGATAAACAGTTCTCTGCACCCAAATCCCGTGGGAGGGAGAGCTAAACCTTCAGAGAGGCAGACAGGCCTGGGAAACCAGAAGAGACTGCTCCCTGCACACACATCTCGGACGCCAGAGGAAAAAGCCAAAGACCATCTGGAACCCTGGTGCACTGAAGCTCCCGGAAGGGGCGGCACAGGTCTTCCTGGTTGCTGCCGCTGCAGAGAGCCCCTGGACAGCACCCCACGAGCAAACCTGAGCCTCGGGACCACAGGTAAGACCAAATTTTCTGCTGCAAGAAAGCTGCCTGGTGAACTCAAGACACAGGCCCACAGGAACAGCTGAAGACCTGTAGAGAGGAAAAACTACACGCCCGAAAGCAGAACACTCTGTCCCCATAACTGACTGAAAGAGAGGAAAACAGGTCTACAGCACTCCTGACACACAGGCTTATAGGACAGTCTAGCCACTGTCAGAAATAGCAGAACAAAGTAACACTAGAGATAATCTGATGGCGAGAGGCAAGCGCAGGAACCCAAGCAACAGAAACCAAGACTACATGCCATCATCGGAGCCCAATTCTCCCACCAAAACAAACATGGAATATCCAAACACACCAGAAAAGCAAGATCTAGTTTCAAAATCATATTTGATCATGATGCTGGAGGACTTCAGGTAAGACCTGAACACACTTAGGGAAGCACAGGAAAACATTAATAAACAAGTAAAAGCCTACAGAGAGGAATCGCAAAAATCCCTGAAAGAATTCCAGGAAAACACAATCAAACAGTTGAAGGAATTAAAAATGGAAATAGAAGCAATCAAGAAAGAACACATGGAAACAACCCTGGATATAGAAAACCAAAAGAAGAGACAAGGAGCTGTAGATACAAGCTTCACCAACAGAATACAAGAGATGGAAGAGAGAATCTCAGGAGCAGAAGAGTCCATAGAAATCATTGACTCAACTGTCAAAGATAATGTAAAGCGGAAAAAGCTACTGGTCCAAAACATACAGGAAATCCAGGACTCAATGAGAAGATCAAACCTAAGGATAATAGGTATAGAAGAGAGTGAAGACTCCCAGCTCAAAGGACCAGTAAATATCTTCAACAAAATCATAGAAGAAAACTTCCCTAACCTAAAAAAAGAGATACCCATAGACATACAGGAAGCCTACAGAACTCCAAATAGATTGGACCAGAAAAGAAACACCTCCCGTCACATAATTGTCAAAACACCAAACGCACAAAATAAAGAAAGAATATTAAAAGCAGTAAGGGAAAAAGGTCAAGTAACATATAAAGGGAGACCTATCAGAATCACACCAGACTTCTCGCCAGAAACTATGAAGGCCAGAAGATCCTGGACTGATGTTATACAGACCCTAAGAGAACACAAATGCCAGCCCAGATTACTGTATCCAGCAAAACTCTCAATTAACATTGATGGAGAAACCAAGATATTCCATGACAAAACCAAATTTACACAATATCTTTCTACAAATCCAGCACTACAAAGGATAATAAATGGTAAAGCCCAACATAAGGAGGCAAGCTATACCCTAGAAGAAGCAAGAAACTAATCGTCTTGGCAACAAAACAAAGAGAATGAAAGCACACAAACATAACCTCACATCAAATATGAATATAACGGGAAGCAATAATCACTATTCCTTAATATCTCTCAATATCAATGGCCTCAACTCCCCAATAAAAAGACATAGATTAACAAACTGGATACGCAACGAGGACCCTGCATTCTGCTGCCTACAGGAAACACACCTCAGAGACAAAGACAGACACTACCTCAGAGTGAAAGGCTGGAAAACAACTTTCCAAGCAAATGGTCAGAAGAAGCAAGCTGGAGTAGCCATTCTAATATCAAATAAAATCAATTTCCAACTAAAAGTCATCAAAAAAGATAAGGAAGGACACTTCATATTCATCAAAGGAAAAATCAACCAAGATGAACTCTCAATCCTAAATATCTATGCCCCAAATACAAGGGCACCTACATATGTAAAAGAAACCTTACTAAAGCTCAAAACACACATTGCACCTCACAAAATAATAGTGGGAGATTTCAACACCCCACTCTCATCAATGGACAGATCATGGAAACAGAAATTAAACAGTGATGTAGACAGACTAAGAGAAGTCATGAGCCAAATGGACTTAACGGATATTTATAGAACATTCTATCCTAAAGCAAAAGGATATACCTTCTTCTCAGCTCCTCATGGTACTTTCTCCAAAATTGACCATATAATTGGTCAAAAAATGGGCCTCAACAGGTACAGAAAGATAGAAATAATCCCATGCGTGCTATCGGACCACCACGGCCTAAAACTGGTCTTCAATAACAATAAGGGAAGAATGCCCACATATACGTGGAAATTGAACAATGCTCTACTCAATGATAACCTGGTCAAGGAAGAAATAAAGAAAGAAATTAAAAACTTTTTAGAATTTAATGAAAATGAAGATACAACATACTCAAACTTATGGGACACAATGAAAGCTGTGCTAAGAGGAAAACTCATAGCGCTGAGTGCCTGCAGAAAGAAACAGGAAAGAGCATATGTCAGCAGCTTGACAGCACACCTAAAAGCTCTAGAACAAAAAGAAGCAAATACACCCAGGAGGAGTAGAAGGCAGGAAATAATCAAACTCAGAGCTGAAATCAACCAAGTAGAAACAAAAAGGACCATAGAAAGAATCAACAGAACCAAAAGTTGGTTCTTTGAGAAAATCAACAAGATAGATAAACCCTTAGCCAGACTAACGAGAGGACACAGAGAGTGTGTCCAAATTAACAAAATCAGAAATGAAAAGGGAGACATAACTACAGATTCGGAGGAAATTCAAAAAATCATCAGATCTTACTATAAAAACCTATATTCAACAAAATTTGAAAATCTTCAGGAAATGGACAATTTCCTAGACAGATACCAGGTATCAAAGTTAAATCAGGAACAGATAAACCAGTTAAACAACCCCATAACTCCTAAGGAAATAGAAGCAGTCATTAAAGGTCTCCCAACCAAAAAGAGCCCAGGTCCAGACGGGTTTAGTGCAGAATTCTATCAAACCTTCATAGAAGACCTCATACCAATATTATCCAAACTATTCCACAAAATTGAAACAGATGGAGCCCTACCGAATTCCTTCTATGAAGCCACAATTACTCTTATACCTAAACCACACAAAGACACAACAAAGAAAGAGAACTTCAGACCAATTTCCCTTATGAATATCGACGCAAAAATACTCAATAAAATTCTGGCAAACCGAATTCAAGAGCACATCAAAACAATCATCCACCATGATCAAGTAGGCTTCATCCCAGGCATGCAGGGATGGTTTAATATACGGAAAACCATCAACGTGATCCATGATATAAACAAACTGAAAGAACAGAACCACATGATCATTTCATTAGATGCTGAGAAAGCATTTGGCAAAATTCAACACCCCTTCATGATAAAAGTCCTGGAAAGAATAGGAATTCAAGGCCCATACCTAAACATAGTAAAAGCCATATACAGCAAACCAGTTGCTAACATTAAACTAAATGGAGAGAAACTTGAAGCAATCACACTAAAATCAGGGACTAGACAAGGCTGCCCACTCTCTCCCTACTTATTCAATATAGTTCTTGAAGTTCTAGCCAGAGCAATCAGACAACAAAAGGAGATCAAAGGGATACAGATCGGAAAAGAAGAGGTCAAAATATCACTATTTGCAGATGACATGATAGTATATTTAAGTGATCCCAAAAGTTCCACCAGAGAACTACTAAAGCTGATAAACAACTTCAGCAAAGTGGCTGGGTATAAAATTAACTCAAATAAATCAGTTGCCTTCCTCTATACAAAAGAGAAACAAGCCGAGAAAGAAATTAGGGAAACGACACCCTTCATAATAGACCCAAATAATATAAAGTACCTCGGTGTGACTTTAACCAAGCAAGTAAAAGATCTGTACAATAAGAACTTCAAGACACTGAGGAAAGAAATTGAAGAAGACCTCAGAAGATGGAAAGATCTCCCATGCTCATGGATTGGCAGGATTAATATGGTAAAAATGGCCATTTTACCAAAAGCAATCTACAGATTCAATGCAATCCCCATCAAAATACCAATCCAATTCTTCAAAGAGTTAGACAGAACAATTTGCAAATTCATCTGGAATAACAAAAAACCCAGGATAGCTAAAGCTATCCTCAACAATAAAAGGACTTCAGGGGGAATCACTATCCCTGAACTCAAGCAGTATTACAGAGCAATAGTGATAAAAACTGCATGGTATTGGTACAGAGACAGACAGATAGACCAATGGAATAGAATTGAAGACCCAGAAATGAACCCACACACCTATGGTCACTTGATTTTTGACAAAGGAGCCAAAACCATCCAATGGAAAAAAGATAGTATTTTCAGCAAATGGTGCTGGTTCAACTGGAGGGCAACATGTAGAAGAATGCAGATCGATCCATCCTTATCACCCTGTACAAAGCTTAAGTCCAAGTGGATCAAGGACCTCCACATCAAACCAGACACACTCAAACTAATAGAAGAAAAACTAGGGAAGCATCTGGAACACATGGGCACTGGAAAAAATTTCCTGAACAAAACACCAATGGCTTATGCTCTGAGATCAAGAATCGACAAATGGGATCTCATAAAACTGCAAAGCTTCTGTAAGGCAAAGGACACTGTGGTTAGGACAAAACGGCAACCAACAGATTGGGAAAAGATCTTTACCAATCCTACAACAGATAGAGGCCTTATTTCTAAAATATACAAAGAACTCAAGAAGTTAGACCGCAGGGAAACAAATAACCCTATTAAAAAATGGGGTTCAGAGCTAAACAAAGAATTCACAGCTGAGGAATGCCGAATGGCTGAGAAACACCTAAAGAAATGTTCAACATCTTTAGTCATAAGGGAAATGCAAATCAAAACAACCCTGAGATTTCACCTCACACCAGTGCGATTGGCTAAGATCAAAAACTCAGGTGACAGCAGATGCTGGCGAGGATGTGGAGAAAGAGGAACACTCCTCCATTGTTGGTGGGATTGCAGACTGGTAAAACCATTCTGGAAATCAGTCTGTAGGTTCCTCAGAAAATTGGACATTGAACTGCCTGATGATCCAGCTATACCTCTTTTGGGCATATACCCAAAAGATGCCTCAACATATAAAAGAGACACGTGCTCCACTATGTTCATCGCAGCCTTATTTATAATAGCCAGAAGCTGGAAAGAACCCAGATGCCCTTCAACAGAGGAATGGATACAGAAAATGTGGTACATCTATACAATGGAATATTACTCAGCTATCAAAAACAACGAGTTTATGAAATTCGTAGGCAAATGGTTGGAACTGGAAAATATCATCCTGAGTGAGCTAACCCAATCACAGAAAACATACATGATATGCACTCATTGATAAGTGGCTATTAGCCCAAATGCTTGAATTACCCTAGATCCCTAGAACAAATGAAACTCAAGACGGATGATCAAAATGTGAATGCTTCACTCCTTCTTTAAATGAGGAAAAAGAATACCCTTGGCAGGGAAGGGAGAGGCAAAGATTAAAACAGAGACTGAAGGAACACCCATTCAGAGCCTGTCCCACATTTGGCCCATACATATACAGCCACCCAATTAGACAAGATGGATGAAGCAAAGAAGTGCAGACCGACAGGAGCCGGATGTAGATCGCTCCTGAGAGACACAGCCAGAATACAGCAAATACAGAGGCGAATGCCAGCAGCAAACCACTGAACTGAGAATAGGTCCCCTATTGAAGGAATCAGAGAAAGAACTGGAAGAGCTTGAAGGGGCTCGAGACCCCAAAAGTACAACAATGCCAAGCAACAAGAGCTTCCAGGGACTAAGCCACTACCTAAAGACTATACATGGACTGACCCTGGACTCTGACCCCATAGGTAGCAATGAATATCCTAGTAAGAGCACCAGTGGAAGGGGAAGCCCTGGGTCCTGCTAAGACTGAACCCCCAGTGAACTAGTCTATGGGGGGAGGGCGGCAATGGTGGGAGGGTTGGGAGGGGAACACCCATAAGGAAGGGGAGGGGGGAGGGGGATGTTTGCCGGGAAACCGGGAAAGGGAATAACACTCGAAATGTATATAAGAAATACTCAAGTTAATAAAAAAAAAAAAAAAAAGAATAAAATATATGTTAATATCAAAAAAAAAAAAAAAGAAATACTCAAGTTATTAAAAAAAAAAAAAAAAAAAAGACTATACATGGACTGACCCTGGACTCTGACCTCATAGATAGCAATGAATATTCTAGTAAGATCACCAGTGTAAGGGGAAGCCCTTGGTCCTGCTAAGACTGAACCCCCAGTGAACGTGATTGTTGGGGAGATGGCGGCAATGGGGGGAGGATGGGGAGGGGAACACCCATAAGGAAGGGGAGGAGGGAGGGGGATGTTTGCCCGGATACCGGGAAAGGGAATAACACTCGAAATGTATATAAGAAATACTCAAGTTAATAAAAAAAATAAAATAAAATAAAACAAAAACAAAAACAAAAAAAAAGAAATGCAGGAAAACACAAGTAAAGAAGTAGAAGTGCTTAGAGAGGAAACACAAAAATCCCTGAAAGAATTAAAAGAAAACACAACCAAACAGGTGAAGAAATTGAAAATGGAAATAGAAAAAATAAAGAAAGCACAAAGAGAGACATCCCTGGATATAGGAAACCTAAGGAAAAAACAAGGACCCGTAGATACAAGCATGGGTTTAGAGCTAAACAAAGAATTCACAGCTGAGGAATGCCGAACGGCTGAGAAACACCTAAAGAAATGTTCAACATCTTTAGTCATAAGGGAAATGCAAATCAAAACAACCCTGAGATTCCACCTCACACCAGTGAGGATGGCTAAGATCAAAAACTCAGGTGACAGCAGATGCTGGCGAGGATGTGGAGAAAGAGGAACACTCCTCCATTGTTGGTGGGATTGCAGACTGGTACAACCATTCTGGAAATCAGTCTGGAGGTTCCTCAGAAAATTGGACATTGAACTACCTGAGGACCCAGCTATACCTCTCTTGGGCATATACCCAAAAGATGCCCCAACATATAAAAAAGACACGTGCTCCACTATGTTCATTGCAGCCTTATTTATAATAGCCAGAAAATGGAAAGAACCCAGATGCCCTTCAACAGAGGAATGGATACAGAAAATGTGGTACATCTACACAATGGAATATTACTCAGCTATCAAAAACAACGACTTTATGAAATTCGTAGGCAAATGGTTGGAACTGGAAAATATTATCCTGAGTTAGGTAACCCAATCACAGAAAGACATACATGGTATGCACTCATTGATAAGTGGCTATTAGCCCAAATGCTTGAATTACCCTAGATGCCTAGAACAAATGAAACTCAAGACGGATGATTAAAATGTGAATGCTTCACTCCTTCTTTAAAAGGGGAACAAGAATACCCTTGGCAGGGAAGAGAGAGGCAAAGATTAAAACAGAGACTAAAGGAACACCCATTCAGAGCCTGCCCCACATGTGGCCCATACATATACAGCCATCCAATTAGACAAGATGGATGAAGCAAAGAAGTGCAGACCGACAGGAGCCGGATGTAGATCGCTCCTGAGAGACACAGCCAGAATACAGCAAATACAGAGGCGAATGCCAGCAGCAAACCACTGAACTGAGAACGGGACCCCCGTTGAAGGAATCAGAGAAAGAACTGGAAGAGCTTGAAGGGGCTCGAGACCCCATATGTACAACAATGCCAAGCAACCAGAGCTTCCAGGGACTAAGCCACTACCTAAAGACTATACATGGACTGACCCTGGACTCTGACCTCATAGATAGCAATGAATATCCTAGTAAGATCACCAGTGGAAGGGGAAGCCCTGGGTCCTGCTAAGACTGAACCCCCTGTGAACTAGACTGTTGGGGGGAGGCGGCAATGGGGGGAGGGTTGGGAGGGGAACACCCATAAGGAAGGGGAGGGGGAGGGGGATGTTTGCCCGGATACCGGGAAAGGGAATAACACTCGAAATGTATATAAGAAATACTCAAGTTAATAAAAAAAATAAAATAAAAAAAAAACAAAAACAAAAACAAAAAAAAAGAAATGCAGGAAAACACAAGTAAAGAAGTAGAAGCGCTTAGAGAGGAAACACAAAAATCCCTGAAAGAATTAAAAGAAAACACAACCAAACAGGTGAAGAAATTGAAAATGGAAATAGAAAAAATAAAGAAAGCACAAAGAGAGACATCCCTGGATATAGGAAACCTAAGGAAAAAACAAGGACCCGTAGATACAAGCATGGGTTTAGAGCTAAACAAAGAATTCACAGCTGAGGAATGCCGAACGGCTGAGAAACACCTAAAGAAATGTTCAACATCTTTAGTCATAAGGGAAATGCAAATCAAAACAACCCTGAGATTCCACCTCACACCAGTGAGGATGGCTAAGATCAAAAACTCAGGTGACAGCAGATGCTGGCGAGGATGTGGAGAAAGAGGAACACTCCTCCATTGTTGGTGGGATTGCAGACTGGTACAACCATTCTGGAAATCAGTCTGGAGGTTCCTCAGAAAATTGGACATTGAACTACCTGAGGACCCAGCTATACCTCTCTTGGGCATATACCCAAAAGATGCCCCAACATATAAAAAAGACACGTGCTCCACTATATTCATCGCAGCCTTATTTATAATAGCCAGAAGCTGGAAAGAACCCAGATGCCCTTCAACAGAGGAATGGATATAGAAAATGTGGTACATCTACACAATGGAATATAATTCAGCTGTCAAAAACAATGACTTTATGAAATTCATAGACAAATGGATGGAACTGGAAAATATCATCCTGAGTGAGGTAACCCAATCACAGAAAAACACGCATGGTATGCTCTCATTGATAAGTGGCTATTAGCCCAAATGCTTGAATTACCCTAGATGCCTAGAACAAATGAAACTCAAGACGGATGATCAAAATGTGAATGCTTCACTCCTTCTTTAAAAGGGGAACACGAATACCCTTGGGAGTGAATAGTGAGGCAAAGTTTAAAACAGAGACTGAAGGAACACCCATTCAGAGCCTGCCCCACATGTGACACATACATATACAGCCACCAAACTAGATAAGATGGATGAAGCAAAGAAGTGCAGGCCAACAGGAGCTGGATGTAGATCTCTCCTGAGAGACACAGCCAGAATTCGGCAAATACATAGGCGAATGCCAGCAACAAACCACTGAACTGGGAATGGGACCCCAGTTGAAGGAATCAGAGAAAGAACTGAAAGAGCTTGAAGGATGAACATATGAACAACATATGAACAACAATGCCAAGCAACCAGAGCTTCCAGGGACTAAGCCACTACCCAAAGACTATTCATGGACCGACCCTGGACTCCAACTGCATATGTAGCAATGAATAGCCTAGTAAAGCACCAGTGGAAGGGGAAGCCCTTGGTCCTGCCAAGACTAAACCACCAGTGAACGTTGTTGGGGGGAGGTCTATAATGGGAGGAGGATGGGGAGGGGAACACGGATATAGAAGGGGAGGGGGAGGGGCTTGGGGGATGTTGGCCCAGAAACTGGGAAGGGGAATAACAGTCGAAATGTAAATAAGAAATACACAAGTTAATAAAGATGGAAAAAAATTGACTTTCAACCAAAAGTCATTTAAAAAGATAAGAAATGACATTTCATATTTATCAAAGGAAAAATCCACCAAGATGAACTCTCAATCCTAAATATCTATGCTCCAAATGCAAGGGCACCTACATACACAAAAGAAACCTTACTAAAGCTCAAAACACACATTGCATGTCACACAATAATAGTAGGAGGTTTCAACACCCCACTCTCATCAATGGACAGATCATGGAAACAGAAATTAAACAGAGACATAAAGAAACTAACAGAAGTTATGAACCAAATGAATTTAACAGATATTTATAGAACATTCCATTCTAAAAGAATATACCTTCTCAGCACCTAATGGTACCTTCTCCAAAATTGATTATATAATCAGTCACAAAACAGGCCTCAACTGATACAGGAAGATAGAAGTAACCCCATGCACTCTATCAGATCACCACGCTATAAGGCTGATCTTCAATAACAGCAATAATAACAGAAATCCCACATATACATGGAAGTTGAACAATGCTATACTCGGTGACAACTTGGTCAAGGAAAAATAAAGAGGAGATTAAGGACTTCTTAGAATTTAATGAAAATGAAGGCACAACATACTCAAATTTATGGTACACAAAGAAAGCAATGCTAAGAGGAAAGCTCACATCTATGAATGCCTCCAAAAAGAAACTGGAGAGAGCATGTCAGCAGCTTGACAGCACACCTGAAAGCTCTAGAACAAAAAGAAGCAAATATAACCAAGAGGAGTAGAAGACAGGAAATAATCAAACTCAGGGCTGAAATCAACCAAGTAGAAACAAAAAGAACTATACAAAGAATCAAAAAAAAAAACCAAAAACAAAAACAAAAAAAAACAGGAGCTGGTTCTTTGAGGGAATCAACAAGATAGATTAAACCCTTAGCCAGACCAACCAGAGGGCACAGAGAGTGTATCCAAATTAACAAAATCAGAAATGAAAAGGGAGACATAACAAATGAATCTGAGGACATTAAAGATATAATCAGATCCTACTACAAAAGCCTATCTTCAACAAAACTGGAAAATCTGGAGGAAATGGACAATTTCTTAGACAAATACCAGGTACCAAAGTTAAATCAGGAACAAATAAACCATCTAAATGACCCCATAACTCCTAAAGAAATAGAAGCAGTTATTACAAGTCTTCCAACCAAAAGGATCCCACAACCAGATGGGTTTAATGCAGAATTCTATCAGACCTTCATAGAAGAGCTCACACCAATACTGTCCAAACTATTGCCCAAAATAGAAACAGATGGAGCACTACCAAATTCTTTCTATGAAGCCACAATTACTCTTCTACTGAAACCACACAAAGACCCAACAAAGAAAGAGGACTTCGAACCAATTTCCCTTATGAATATTGATGCAAAAATACTCAATAAAGTTCTTGCAAAATGAATCTAAGAACACATCAAAATGATCATCTAGCATGATCAAGTAGGCTTCATCCCAGGTATGCAGGAATGGTTTAATACTGGGAAATCCATCAACATAATCCACTATATAAACAAACTCAAAGTTAAGAACTACATGATCATTACATTAGATGCTGAGAAAGCATTTGACAAAATTCAATAACCCTTCAAGATAAAAGTCCTGGAAAGATCGGGAATTCAAGGCCCATATCTAAACATAGTAAAAGCAATATACAGCAAACCAGAAACCAACATCAAATTAAATGGAGAGAAACTTGAAGCAATCCCATGAAAATCAGGGACTAGACAAGGCTACTCACTCTCTCCCTACTTATTCAAATACAGTACTCGAAGTCCTAGCCAGAGCAATCAGACAACAAAAGGAGGTCAAAGGGATACAAATTGGAAAGGAAAAAAATCAAAATATCACTATTTTCAGATGAAGTGATAGTGTACTTAAGTGACCCGAAAAGTTCCACCAGAGAACTACTTAACCTGATAAACAACTTCAGCAAAGTGTCAGGATAGAAAATTAACTCAAACAAATCAGGAGTCTTCCTATACTCAAAAGATAAACAGACTGAGAAAAAAATTGGGGAAAGGACACCCTTCACAATAGTCCCAAATAATATAAAATAATCTTGATGTGACTTTAAGCAAGCAAGTGAAAGATCTGTATGACAAGAACTTCAAGTCTCTGAAGAAGGAAATTGAGGAAGATCTCATAAGATGGAAAGATCTCCCATGCTCATGGATTGGCAGGACTAATATAGTAAAGATTGCCATTTTGCCAAAAGCAATCTACAGATTCAATGCAATCCCTATCAAAATTCCTCCTCTGTTCTTTATAGAGATAGAAAGAGCAATTTTCAAATTCATTTGGAATAACAAAAAACCCAGGATAGGGAAAACTATACTCAACAATAACAGAATCACCATCCTGACTTCAAGCAGTATTACAGAGCAATAGTCATAAAAACTGTCTGGTATTGGTACAGAGACAGGCAGATAGATCAGTGGAACAGAATTAAGATCCAGAAATTAACCCACACACCTATGGTCACTTGATCTTTGACAAAGGAGCTGAAACCATCCAATGGATGAAAGATAGCATTTTCAACAAATAGTGCTGGTTTAACTGGAGGTCAGCATGTAGAAGAATGCAAATGGAACCATTCTCATTTTCCTGTACAAAGCTTAAGTCCAGTTGGATTAAGGACCTCGACATCAAACCAGATACACTCAAACAAATAGAAGAAAATGTGGGGAAGAGTCTCGAACACATAGGCACTGGAGAAAATTTCCTGAACAAAACACCAATGGCTTATGCTCTAAGATCAAGAAATGGGACCTCATAAAACTGCAAAGCTTCTATAAGGGAAAAGACACTGTCATTAGGACAAAAATAGCAACCAAAAGATTTGGAAAAGATCTTTATTAATCCTTTATCTGATAGAGGGCTAATATCCAAAATATACAAAGAACTCAAGAAGTTAGACTCCAAAGAGCCAAATAACCCTATTAAAAAATGGGTACAGATCTAAACAAAGAATTCTTAGCTGAGGAACATCAAAAGGCTGAGAAGTACCTAAAGAAATGCTCAACATTCTTAGTCATCAGGGAAATGCAAATCAAAACAACTCTGAGATTCCACCTCACACCAATCAGAATGGCTAAGATCAAAAACTCAGGTGACAAAATATGCTGGTGAGGATGTAGAGAAAGAGAAACAGTCCTCCATTGTTGGTGAGATTGCAAGCTGGTACAACCACTCTGGAAACCAGTCTGGCATTTCCTCAGAAAATTGTTCATAATTCTACCTGAGAACTCAGCTATACCCGTCCTGGGCATACACCCAAAAGATGTTTCAACATATAACAAGGACACGTGCTCCACTATGTTCATAGCAGACTCATTTATAATAGCCAGAAGCTGGTAAGAACCCAGATGCCCTTCAACAGAGGAATGGATACAGAAAATATTGCAGTTACACAATGAAGTACTACACAACTATTAAAAACAGTGACTTCACGAAATTCTTAGGCAAATGGATAGAACTAGAAAATATCATCCTAAATGAGGTAATCCAATCACAAAAGAACACACATGGTATTACTCACTGATAAGTCGATATTAGCCCAAAAGATCAGAATACCCAAAATACAATTTGTAGATCACGTGAAGCTCAATCAGAAGGAAGACCAAAGTATGTATGCTTCAGTCCTTCTTAGAAGTGGGAACAAAATACTCATAGGAGGAAACACAGATACAAAGTGTGGAGCAGAGACTGAAGGAAAGGCCATCCAGAGACTAGGCCACACATGGGGATCCATCTCATATTCAGTCACCAAACCCAGTCATGATTGCAGATGCCAAGAGGTGCTTGCTGACAGGAGCCTGATATAGCTGTCTGCTGTGAGGCTCTGCCAGAGACTGACAAATACAGAGGTGGGTGCTCACAGCCAACCACTGGAGTGAGAACAGGGTCCCCAATGGAGGAGTTAGAGAAAGGACTGTGGTAGCTGAGGAGTTTTGTAACCTCATACAAAGAACAAAAATATCAGCCAACCAAACACAACAGAGCTCCCAGGTACTAAACCACCCTCAAGAGAACACAGAGATGGCTCGATCCAAATATGTAGTAGAGGATGGCCTTGTTAGGCATCAGTAGGAAGAGAAGCCCTTGGTCCTGTCAATTTCCCAGTGTAGGGGAATGTCTGGGTAGAGAGGTGGGAGGGAATAGGTGGGTGGGTGAGGGAACACCATCACAGAAGCAGGGGGAGTGGGATAGCAGGTTTCTGGAGGGGAAACCAGGAAATGGGATAACATTTAAGATGTAAATAAAGAAATGCAATTTTTAAAAAGGGAAAAAATCCATAGGGAAGCATTCCTTTATGCTTACCTAAAATTACATTTATTTATATGTATATGTACAAGTGTACATACATACATACATACATACATACATACATACATACATACAAATATTTTAAATTAAACTATGCCATTTTGGTGATAATACTCCCTCCAAAAGCCACAGACTATCTAACAAAACCCATGAATGAGAAATATGCTTTGGGATTTTTGAACAGGATAGTTCAAGAGATTCCATATAACATAAGCTATTGCTGTTAACCTTAATTTCCTCCTAAAATTTGAACTTAAATCACTTCTGCTTGAAATAACATACACTTTGGACGTAGGCCTTTGGGTCATCTAGTTGGGTCTGACCCATAAGTCTCTTCCATGAACAGTTCTGAGAGCAACAGAAGGTATGAGGCCAGCTTCAAGAAAGAAATGCATTCACTAGTCCTACCCAGCTGTGACTGGCATGGCAGAATTTCCCCAAAGTTCAATAGTGGTACTTATATTTTAGAGCTAACCAACATGTATCTAACTGGATTTATAGTCTGCTCAATGGGAGAGAATGCATGCCTGGTACTGTGAATCTGACTAGCCAACCTTGGCTGGTGAGGTCACAGGACCTACAGGAAAACCCACTGCTGCCACTTTCCTAACAGTGTAATTCCTAATTGTGTGTTAGTGGAAGTTAAGTGCTGTGATAAAACACAATGAATGCAACTTGAGAGGAAAGTCTTTATTGTAACTATCAGGTTACTGTCCATCATTGAGGAAAGTCAGGGCAGGAACTCCAGGCAGGAACCTAGAGGCAGGAACCTAGAGGCAAGAACTGAAGCAGAGGCCATACAGGAGTGCTTCTTCCTGCCTTGCTTCCTTTGGCTCCTTCTGCCTGCTATCTTACACCATCCAAGACCTGCCTAAGGGTAACACTAAACATAATGGGCTGTGCCCTCCCACGTCAATCAGCAATGAAGAGATGGCCCATAGGCCATCTACAGACTGGTCTTATGGAGCTTTTTCATCAACTGAGGTTTCCTCTTCTCTGATTATACCAAGCTGACAAAAAATAGCCAAGTGCAAACAGCGTTCTAAATGTTTACCCCTATACAGCCAGTTGAGTTTGGTTCCAGCCCCTCATCAAAGAAGCTTCTTTGCAGCTATTGGAGACCACCAACCCACAGTTGACCACAACACAGAGAACACTTGCCAACTGGGTGGCCAGCCACAACTGATAAACACACAGTGCCTAAGATTCATAAACATTGTGAAAAAGGAGGTAGAGACATGTAAGCCAGAGGACCGGGGCATGTGCACTCATGGGATCTTAACAATATAGTTGTCTAAATAAGACATGAACAAAGGTAACAGCTGCTGGTATGCCAATGTGGATGGGCATAACCTCACAAAGCCCCACCCTCGATGAAGAACCACCAGCAGTTAATGGCAGATAAGAGAGAACCAGTCTTCCCCGGAGAGGAGCCCATAATCTATTATCTAGTACCAAGTGGTCACCCTTAAAACATATACATGGGTGCAACACTGAATGGACTCAGCACTTGCATTAATATATATGTGTGTGTGTGTGTGTGTGTGTGTGTGTGTGTGTGTGTGTGTGTGTGTGTGTGTGTGTGAATGTATGCATGTATATAATGATAATACTTAAAGAAAAGGCATAAAGATGAGAGGGAGGAAGGGGCAGAGTCAGTAGAGGAGACAGAAAGGGAAAAAGGAGGGAGAATATTATAAATTTGAACAGAAAATAACTACAATTTAAAAATATTTTCTCATGCTTGTATATAACCTATTTTGCAATGTGAATGTTGGCAGTGGTAACTGCATTTTTTACATCAAATCTAGTGACTAAATCATAAAGCTAATAGATGATAGGAATAGCTTGTCTCCAATATTCTATACAACTTCTTTTCATAAGACTGTGTTTCTAAATTTACCTGATCTGCAGGTTTGTATCTTCTTCACGCTTGTCTCACTGGTTGTAAGAGGGTCTTGCAATTCAATCACTTTCTGGATATATTTTGAAATAAGATATTTTATCATTTTTATAATTAACAACAAATACTTAGTAATACAAAGTTAAATTATAACTCATTATCCTCCATTGTGGACATTTCTTGTCATTGCTAAAAAGGTAACATGACAACTCAAATTATACAAAAGTTAAGATAAAAGAGTTCTCACATCTAACTTTTAAAATAACCACTTAAATTCTTGTACATAATTTTACTAACACATACAGCAATATTATAGAAATTTAGGGATATAAATGTGAGTGTATATTTAATACAGTGTTGTTAAGATTTCAAATACATTGGGTTGAGGAGATAGCTTGGTTGATAAAGAGTTTGACACGTACCTACGTCTATGATTTACTTTTCTTACTAGAAATCAAACTTTTTTCACACTTTTCTTGGAATAAACATTTTCCTATACATACACAGTTCTTTCATTACAGTCAGTGGGAACATAATGCTTTAATATTCCTCTCAGGGAGTGTGTGTGTGTGTGTGTGTGTGTGTGTGTGTGTGTGTGTGTGTACATGCGCACGCATGTGTGTGTGTCACACTACCCACGTTAAAACCAGATGTAATAGCTGAGCTTGCATGTCTGTAATCCCACACTCCCACAGAGAGATAGGAAATAAATACAGTGGAATCCTTGAAAACTGGTAGGCTTCTTTGTCCTGCACATACAACAGCATACAACTAGAGATATTCCTGAAACAGGATGGTGGGCAAGGACTGATGCATGAGATTGTCCTCTGACCTCTGCATTGTCCTTTCCTATTGCTGTAATACAAAGCCATGCCCATGGCAATTTATAGAAAAAAAGATTAACTTGGGCTTTCAGGTCCAGATGGATAACAGTCTGTCTTGCAGGTAGCAGACAGTAGCTGCAGAAGAAATCTAGGGCTCACACATTGAACCACAAACAGGAGGCAGAGAGAACAAACTGGGAATGACACATGGCTTTTCAACTTCAAAGCCAAAGCCATTCCCCATAACCTGTGGCAAAGTTTCTCAAGCAAGTCCACATCTCTGTAGTCTACTCAAACTGGGGACTCATGCCTCTGAGCCCATGGGGGGACATTCTCACTCAAACCACCACACCTCCTCAGGACACTGTAGCACTACATGCACATGCATGCATACACACACAGAGGCTGAGGGGAACATTAAAGTATTATGTCCCCACTGACTGTAATGAAACAATGTATGTATAGGAAAATGTTTATTCCAATAAAAGTGTGAGAAAAGTTTGATTTCTAGTCAGAGAAACAAATCAAAGACATGAGTATAAATAAGCATCAGAGTTGTTGGTAGGGTTCAATAGAATACATCATTAGTGGAAAACATCAGAAATATTCACACAATTATACTACAAATAGGTATGTTTTTTCAGTTGTCCCGTAGTTTAGAAAATACAGGAGTAGGGATATGGCTTAGTATTTGTCTTAGTCAGGATTTCCATTACTGTGAAGATACACCATCACCAAAGCAACTCATACAGAGGACAACATCTAATTGGGGCTGGCTTACAGATTCAGAGGTTCAGTCCATTATCATCAAGGTGGGAAGCATGGCAGCATTCAGGCAGGCATGGCACTGGAGAAGCTGAGTTCTACATCTTGTTCCAAAGGCAAACAGGAGAAGACTGACATTGTCAGGCAGCCTAGAGGAAGCTCTCTCAAAGCCCACCCCCACAATGATGCACTTCCTCCAACATGCTCACACCTCCTCATAGTGCCATTCCCTGGGCCATACATATTCACAGCACAGCAGTGGATAAAGTGCTTACTACACAAGCCTGAGATTCTTGATTTCAAACTCACAGAGCCAAGGAAAAAGCTAGGTGTGGCATTTTACTTATATATCCTTACATCAGAGAAGGGTAGATCCCTGGAGCACTGGCCAGACAGCATACTTATATCAGTAGATTTTAATATCAGCAAAAGACGCTGAGTCAAAATCTAAGGTGGAGATTCTGGAAGACACATGGCATTGGCTTCCAGCTTCTAAATATATGTGTGCATATTCACATGATGTATGGAATCTGCAAATATCTAAATGAAGATATACATACACATGCATACACACATACACACACTACAGCCAAACTCACAAATAGAAAGTATAAACTTGTCCTAATAGTCTATATTCGTTTGTGATCATACATTATTTCTGAATTGATCAGTCTAAGTATAAACTAAATAATACTGAGAGACCAAATTTTTGAAGTTCAGACTCCATCTTAGGGAACCTGAACTAAGTTTAAACTCAAGTAAACTAACAGACCAGGCTGGTACCTAGCTTGTTTCCAGGTTAACCCCAACAAAACCTGAGCCCAGCTTCAGTTTCCAGCCTACCCCAAACAAGATGTACGTCTCCAGATTATTCCTCCAACAAATCCTACATCTAACACCAGGCTCTAGGTTATTCCTCAAAAAAATCTACACCTCCAGGTTGCAAGCTCGCCCCTGCCTAACAACCACCAATTAAGAAGAAAACAAAAGATACCAGACACTTATGCTGAAGACCACAGTAGCACACCAATTAGATGCTTGCCAGGCTAGAAACACTCACCCCTTGCTTGCTATTTCCAATGAAACCTTGTCCCAATGAATATTCCAGGCTTTTCTTTTTCAGAACATTCTCATGCATAGGCATTGAGTTAAGCTCCAACTAGAGCTTATAAATAAAGACCCTGGTGTGATTACATTGGATTGTCTCTTGATTAGTCTTTCAGGGTTGACAAACACTTCCTTGGAATTATATTATAATAGTTCATAAAGTATTTCTTTTTTCATAGTCACTAGGATGATTAGACTCACTATTGTTTTTATACTATGGTTTGCATTTTACATTCATGTTGGTTTAATCATTAAAAATGTTGTGTAATCCAGAACTAAGAAATGTATAATATAATTTAAGTAATAGAGTATAGTTATTAAAATGGAAAGTAATTAGATATTGAGAATCCTGTTATATATCAAAATCAGTAGCTATGAAAACACAATTGTAACTTTAACCAAATGTGGTTTATTTTTGACAATTGTTTAACTGTTTGACAATTTTAATATGACTATAATGTGTGTTGATGAAATTTGTTCCCCACCCCATCCACATTCCTACAACTATTTTTTGCTTCTAATATCATGTGATTTTCAAAACTACTGCATCCTATATTTTATAATGTTTTTTTAATATTGTATTGCTTTGAAAAATCATAGTAAACCTTTAAGAAAACTTATGGAAAATTTTGTCTCCTGGAAAATGTAGGTACCTTTACATGTATGCTACAGACTCCACCAAAAAAAAAAATCTTAGAGCTGACTAGTAGGTTCAGTGAAGTGGTAGAACACAGAAAAGTCAGAAGTTTTCTAATGTACAAATGACAAACATCAAACATGCCAAGAAAGCACTCAGGAAAATGATTTCATTCACAGTAGTCTCAAAAAATTAATATATCCTGAAATAAATCTAGTCAAAGAAGTGAAAATTTTGCACAATGAAAACTTTAAGACATGGAAATGGAGAAACTGAAGAAGATTGTATCTTCTTCTTCAAGCTTATAGATGGACAGAATTGATATTTTGAAAATGTCTACAATGTTATAATACATTGTAAATAACATGAAATTTATAAATCAAATTCAATGAAACCCCAATCAAAGTCCTAATACAATTCTTTGGGCAGGTGAGAGAGTACCCTCATAGAGGCAGGGGGAGAGAGGAGGGATTAGGGGGATTGTGGAAGGAAAACTGGGAAGGGGGATAACATTTGAAATGTAAGCAAACAAAATAACCAATAAAAGAAGAAAATTGAAAAATGATTTTAAATTTCAAATGAAAACATAAAGAAGGCCAGGATATTAAAATAACCCTGGATAGTTAAAGAAAAGTTGCTGAGGGTCTCACCATTCCAGATTTCAAGTTATATTATGAGCTATAGCAACAAAACCAGCATGGCAGTATCATAAAACCATACGCAGTGGGTGCACGGGGGCTCCCGGAAAGGGCGGCACAGGCCCTCCTGGTTGCTGCCCCCGGGGAGAGCTCATAAGCAACACCCCACGAGCAAACTTGAGCCTCTGGACCACAGGTAAGACCAACTTTTCTGCTGCAAGTGACCTGACTGGTGGCCTCGGGACACACAGAGGCAAAATTCCTCTAGGACAGGACAATTCCGGTTTTTAGCGGGATTCCCAATCTCTCGCTCCCTGCCTCCAGCTCACTGCTCCCAAACCCCGTGGGAGAGAGAGCTCACCGCCCGGACAGGTGGGCACTCCTGAGACTGCAGAGCAGAAGAGACCACCAACACTGCCCACCCCTGCCCACATCCTTGGCCCAAGAGGAAACTGTATACGGCCTCTGGGTTCCCTTGGATAAGGGCACAGGAGCAGCAGGTCCACTGCGTCTGAGACACCTCCAGAACCTGAAGGGACTGACCGGATAAACAGTTCTCTGCACCCAAATCCCATGGGAGGAAGAGCTAAACCTTCAGAGAGGCAGACACGCCTGGGAAACCAGAAGAGACTGCACTCTGCCCACATCTCTGACTCCAGAGGAAAACACCAAACGACATCTGGGACTCTGGTGCACGGGGGCTCCCGGAGAGGGCAGAGCTGGTGCTCCTGGTTGCTGCCCCCGCAGAGAGCTCATAAGTAACACCCCATGAGCAAACTTGAGCCTCGGGACCACAGGTAAGACCAACTTTTCTGCTCCAAGCAACCTGCCTAGTGAACTCAGGGCACAAGCCCACAGGAACAGCTGAAGACCTGTAGATAGGAAAAACTCCATGCCCGAAAGCAGAACACTCTGTCCCCATAACTGGCTGAAAGAAAACAGGAAAACAGGTCTACAGCACTCCTGACACACAGGCCTGTAGGACAGTCTAGCCACTGTCAGAAATAGCAGAACAAAGTAACACTAGAGATAATCTGATGGCGAGAGGCAAGCGCAAGAACCCAAGCAACAGAAACCAAGACTACATGGCATCATCGGAGCCCAATTCTCCCACCAAAGCAAACACGAAATATCCAAACACACCACAAAAGGAAGATCTAGTTTCAAAATCATATTTGATCATGATGCTGGAGGACTTCAAGAAAGATGTGAAAAACTCCCTTAGAGAACAAGTAAAAGCCTACAGAGAGGAATCGCAAAAATGCCTGAAAGAATTCCAGGAAAACATAAATAAACAAGTAGAAGCCCATAGAGAGGAGTCACAAAAATCCCTGAAAGAATTCCAGGAAAACACAATCAAACAGTTGAAGGGATTAAAAATGGAAATAGAAGCAATCAAGAAAGAACACATGGAAACAACCCTGGATATAGAAAACCAAAAGAAGAGACAAGGAGCTGTACATATGAGCTTCACCAACAGAATACAAGAGATGGAAGAGAGAATCTCAGGAGCAGAAGAGTCCATAGAAATCATTGACTCAACTGTCAAAGATAATGTAAAGCGGAAAAAGCTACTGGTCCAAAACATACAGGATATCCAGGACTCAATGAGAAGATCAAACCTAAGGATAATAGGTATAGAAGAGAGTGAAGATTCCCAGCTCAAAGGACCAATAAATAACTTCAACAAAATCATAGAAGAAAACTTCCCTAACCTAAAGAAAGAGATACCCATAAGCATACAAGAAGCCTACAGAATTCCAAATAGATTGGACCAGAAAAGAAACACCTCCCGTCACATAATAGTCAAAACACCAAACGCACAAAATAAAGAAAGAATATTAAAAGCAGTAAGGGAAAAAGGTCAAGTAACATATAAAGGCAGACCTATCAGAATCACACCAGACTTCTCGCCAGAAACTATGAAGGCCAGAAGATCCTGGACTGATGTCATACAGACCCTAAGAGAACACAAATGCCAGCCCAGGTTACTGTATCCTGCAAAACTCTCAATTAACATAGATGGAGAAACCAAGATATTCCATGAAAAAAACAAATTTACACAATATCTTTCTACAAATCCAGCACTACAAAGGATAATAAATGGTAAAGCCCAACATAAGGAGGCAAGCTACTAGAAAAAGCAAGAAACTAATCATCTTGGCAACAAAACAAAGAGAAGAAAAGCACACAAACATAACCTCACATGAATATAACAGGAAGCAATAATCACTATTCCTTAATATCTCTCAACATCAATGGCCTCAACTCCCCAATAAAAAGACATAGATTCACAAACTGGATACGCAAAGAGGACCCTGCATTCTGCTGCCTACAGGAAACACACCTCAGAGACAAAGACAGACACTACCTCAGAGTGAAAGGCTGGAAAACAACTTTCCAAGCAAATGGTCAGAAGAAGCAAGCTGGAGTAGCCATTCTAATATCAAATAAAATCAATTTTCAATTAAAAGTCATCAAAAAAGATAAGGAAGGACACTTCATATTCATCAAAGGAAAAATCCACCAAGATGAACTCTCAATCCTAAATATCTATGCCCCAAATACAAGGGTACCTACATATGTAAAAGAAACCTTACTAAAGCTCAAAACACACATTGCACCTCACACAATAAAGATGGGAGATTTCAACACCCCATTCTCATCAATGGACAAATCATGGAAACAGAAATTGAACAGAGATGTAGACAGACTAAGAGAAGTCATGAGCCAAATGGACTTAACGGATATTTATAGAACATTCTATCCTAAAGCAAAAGGATATACCTTCTTCTCAGCTCCTCATGGTACTTTCTCCAAAATTGACCATATAATTGGTCAAAAAACGGGCCTCAACAGGTACAGAAAGATAGAAATAATCCCATGCGTGCTATCGGACCACCACGGCCTAAAACTGGTCTTCAATAACAATAGGGGAAGAATGCCCACATATACTTGGAAATTGAACAATGCTCTACTCAATGATAACCTGGTCAAGGAAGAAATAAAGAAATTAAAAACTTTTTAGAATTTAATGAAAATGAAGGTACAACATACCCAAACTTATGGGACACAATGAAAGCTGTGCTAAGAGGAAAACTCATAGCGCTGAGTGCCTGCAGAAAGAAACAGGAAAGAGCATATGTCAGCAGCTTGACAGCACACCTAAAAGCTCTAGAACAAAAAGAAGCAAATACACCCAGGAGGAGTAGAAGGCAGGAAATAATCAAACTCAGAGCTGAAATCAACCAAGTAGAAACAAAAAGGACCATAGAAAGAATCAACAGAACCAAAAGTTGGTTCTTTGAGAAAATCAACAAGATAGATAAACCCTTAGCCAGACTAACGAGAGGACACAGAGAGTGCGTCCAAATTAACAAAATCAGAAATGAAAAGGGAGACATAACAACAGATTCAGAGGAAATTCAAAAAATCATCAGATCTTACTATAAAAACCTATATTCAACAAAACTTGAAAATCTTCAGGAAATGGACAATTTCCTAGACAGATACCAGGTACCGAAGTTAAATCAGGAACAGATAAACCAGTTAAACAACCCCATAATTCCTAAGGAAATAGAAGCAGTCATTAAAGGTCTCCCAACCAAAAAGAACCCAGGTCCAGACGGGTTTAGTGCAGAATTCTACCAAACCTTCAGAGAAGACCTCATACCAATATTATCCAAACTATTCCACAAAATTGAAACAGATGGATCACTACCGAATACCTTCTACGAAACCACAATTACTCTTATACCTAAACCACACAAAGACACAACAAAGAAAGAGAACTTCAGACCAATTTCCCTTATGAATATCGATGCAAAAATACTCAACAAAATTCTGGCAAACCGAATCCAAGAGCACATCAAAACAATCATCCACCATGATCAAGTAGGCTTCATCCCAGGCATGCAGGGATGGTTTAATATACGGAAAACCATCAACGTGATCCATTATATAAACAAACTGAAAGAACAAAACCACATGATCATTTCATTAGACGCTGAGAAAGCATTTGACAAAATTCAACACCCCTTCATGATAAAAGTCCTGGAAAAAATAGGAATTCAAGGCCCATACCTGAACATAGTAAAAGCCATATACAGCAAACCAGTTGCTAACATTAAACTAAATGGAGAGAAACTCGAAGCAATCCCACTAAAATCAGGGACTAGACAAGGCTGCCCACTCTCTCCCTACTTATTCAATATAGTTCTTGAAGTTCTAGCCAGAGCAATCAGACAACAAAAGGAGGTCAAGGGGATACAGATCGGAAAAGAAGAAGTCAAAATATCACTATTTGCAGATGATATGATAGTATATTTAAGTGATCCCAAAAGTTCCACCAGAGAACTACTAAAGCTGATAAACAACTTCAGCAAAGTGGCTGGGTATAAAATTAACTCAAATAAATCAGTAGCCTTCCTCTACACAAAAGAGAAACAAGCCGAGAAAGAAATTAGGGAAACGACACCCTTCATAATAGACCCAAATAATATAAAGTACCTCGGTGTGACTTTAACAAAGCAAGTAAAAGATCTGTACAATAAGAACTTCAAGACACTGAAGAAGGAAATTGAAGAAGACCTCAGAAGATGGAAAGATCTCCCATGCTCATGGATTGGCAGGATTAATATAGTAAAAATGGCCATTTTTACCAAAAGCAATCTACAGACTCAATGCAATCCCCATCAAAAGACCAATCCAATTCTTCAAAGAGTTAGACAGAACAATTTGCAAATTCATCTGGAATAACAAAAAACCCAGGATAGCTAAAGCTATCCTCAACAATAAAAGGACTTCAGGGGGAATCACTATCCCTGAACTCAAGCAGTATTACAGAGCAATAGTGATAAAAACTGCATGGTATTGGTACAGAGACAGACAGATAGAACAATGGAATAGAATTGAAGACCCAGAAATGAACCCACACACCTATGGTCACTTGATATTTGACAAAGGAGCCAAAACCATCCAATGGGAAAAAGATAGCCTTTTCAGCAAATGGTGCTGGTTCAACTGGAGGTCAACATGTAGAAGAATGCAGATCGATCCATCCTTATCACCCTGTACAAAGCTTAAGTCCAAGTGGATCAGGGACCTCCACATCAAACCAGACACACTCAAACTAATAGAAGAAAAACTAGGGAAGCATCTGGAACACATGGGCACTGGAAAAAATTTCCTAAACAAAACACCAATGGCTTACGCTCTAAGAATCGACAAATGGGATCTCATAAAACTGCAAAGCTTCTGTAAGGCAAAGGACACTGTGGTTAGGACAAAACGGCAACCAACAGATTGGGAAAAGATCTTTACCAATCCTACAACAGATAGAGGCCTTATATCCAAAATATACAAAGAACTCAAGAAGTTAGACCGCAGGGAAACAAATAACCCTATTAAAAAATGGGGTTCAGAGCTAAACCAAGAATTCACAGCTGAGGAATGCCGAATGGCTGAGAAACACCTAAAGAAATGTTCAACATCTTTAGTCATAAGGGAAATGCAAATCAAAACAACCCTGAGATTTCACCTCACACCAGTGAGAATGGCTAAGATCAAAAACTCAGGGGACAACAGATGCTGGCGAGGATGTGGAGGAAGAGGAACACTCCTCCATTGTTGGGGGGATTGCAAACTGGTACAACCATTCTGGAAATCAGTCTGGAGGATCCTCAGAAAATTGGACATTGAACTGCCTCAGGATCCAGCTATACCTTTCTTGGGCATATACCCAAAAGATGCCCCAACATATAAAAAAGACACGTGCTCCACTATGTTCATTGCAGCCTTATTTATAATAGCCAGAAGCTGGAAAGAACCCAGATGCCCTTCAACAGAGGAATGGATACAGAAAATGTGGTACATCTACACAATGGAATATTACTCAGATATCAAAAACAATGACTTTATGAAATTCGTAGGCAAATGGTTGGAACTGGAAAACATCATCCTGAGTGAGCTAACCCAATCACAGAAAGACATACATGGTATGCACTCATTGATAAGTGGCTATTAGCCCAAATGCTTGAATTACCCAAATGCCTAGAACAAATGAAACTCAAGACGGATGATCAAAATGTGAATGCTTTACTCCTTCTTTAAAAGGGGAACAAGAATACACTTGGCAGGGAAGAGAGAGGCAAAGATTAAAACAGAGACTGAAGGAACTCCCATTCAGAGTCTGCCCCACATGTGGCCCATACATATACAGCCACCCTATTAGAGAAGATGGATGAAGCAAAGAAGTGCAGACCGACAGGAGCCGGATGTAGATCTCTTCTGAGAGACACAGCCAGAATACAGCAAATACAGTGGCGAATGCCAGCAGCAAACCACTGAACTGAGAATAGGACCCCCGTTGAAGGAATCAGAGAAAGAACTGGAAGAGCTTGAAGGGGCTCGAGACCCCATATGTACAACAATGCCAAGCAACCAGAGCTTCCAGGGACTAAGCCACTACCCAAAGACTATACATGGACTGACCCTGGACTCTGACCTCATAGGTAGCAATGAATATCCTAGTAAGAGCACCAGTGGAAGGGGAAGCCCTGGGTCCTGCTAAGACTGAACCCCCAGTGAACTAGCCTGGTGGGGGGAGGGCGGCAATGGGGGGAGGGTTGGGAGGGGAACACCCATAAGGAAGGGGAGGAGGGAGGGGGATGTTTGCCCGGATACCGGGAAAGGGAATAACACTCGAAATGTATATAAGAAATACTCAAGTTAATTTTAAAAAAAATAGACATTAAGTAGGAAAAACAATTGTAGAATTATGATTATATTAAAGTCATGAAGACAAAGAACAACTAAAAAAAAAAGAAAAGAAAACTATCTTCAACAATAACAGAACTGCTGGGGGAATCATGATACCTCAAGCTGTGTTACAGAGCAACAATGATAAAAACTGTATGGTACCCACACCCTCGGATCCCGGCCCGCAGCACCTCTCTGCTCCCAGACCCCGTGAGAGAGAGACCCAACCGCCTGGTCAGGTGGGCACTCCTGAGGCTGCAGAGCGGAAGAGACCACCAACACTGCTCACCCCTGCCCACATCCCTGGCCCAAGAGGAAACTGTATAAGGCCTCTGGGTTCCCGTGGGGGAGGGCCCAGGAGCAGCAGGACCCCTGCCTGAGACACCACCGGAACCTGAAGGAAACAGACCGGATAAACAGTTCTCTGCACCCAAATCCCGTGGGAGGGAGAGCTAAACCTTCAGAGAGGCAGACAAGCCTGGGAAACCAGAAGAGACTGCTCTCTGTACATACATCTCGGACGCCAGAGGAAAACACCAAAGGCCATCTGGAACCCTGTTGTACTGAAGCTCCCGGAAGGGGCGGCACAGGTATTCCTGGTTGCTGCTGCCGCAGAGAGCCCGTGGGCAGCACCCCACGAGCGAATTTGAGCCTCGGGACCACAGGTAAGACCAACTTTTCTGCTGCAAGAAAACTGCCTGGTGAACTCAAGACAAAGGCCCACAGGAACAGCTGAAGACCTGTAGAGAGGAAAAACTACACGCCCGAAAGCAGAACACTCTGTCCCCATAACTGACTGAAAGCTAGGGAAACAGGTCTACAGCACTCCTGACACACAGGCTTATAGGACAGTCTAGCCACTGTCAGAAATAGCAGAACAAAGTAACACTAGAGATAATCTGATGGCGAGAGGCAAGTGCAGGAACCCAAGCAACAGAAACCAAGACTACATGCCATCATCGGAGCCCAATTCTCCCACCAAAACAAACATGGAATATCCAAACACACCAGAAAAGCAAGATCTAGTTTCAAAATCATATCTGATCATGATGCTGGAGGACTTCAAGAAAGACATGAACACACTTAGGGAAACACAGGAAAACATTAATAAACAAGTAGAAGCCTACAGAGAGGAATGGCAAAAATCCCTGAAAGAATTCCAGGAAAACACAATCAAACAGTTGAAGGAATTAAAAATGGAAATAGAAGCAATCAAGAAAGAACACATGGAAACAACCCTGGATATAGAAAACCAAAAGAAGAGACAAGGAACTGTAGATAAGAGCTTCACCAACAGAATACAAGAGATGCAAGAGAGAATCTCAGGAGCAGAAGATTCCATAGAAATCATTGACTCAACTGTCAAAGATAATGTAAAGCTGAAAAAGCTACTGGTCCAAAACATACAGGAAATCCAGGACTCAATGAGAAGATCAAACCTAAGGATAATAGGTATAGAAGAGAGTGAAGACTCCCAGCTCAAAGGACCAGTAAATATCTTCAACAAAATCATAGAAGAAAACTTCCCTAACCTAAAAAAAGAGATACCCATAGCCATACAAGAAGCCTACAGAACTCCAAATAGATTGGACCAGAAAAGAAACACCTCCCATCACATAATAGTCAAAACACCAAACGCACAAAATAAAGAAAGAATATTAAAAGCAGTAAGGGAAAAAGGTCAAGTAACATATAAAGGCAGACCTATCAGAATCACACCAGACTTCTCGCCAGAAATTATGAAGGCCAGAAGATCCTGGACTGATGTCATACAGACCCTAAGAGAACACAAATGCCAGCCCAGGTTACTGTATCCTGCAAAACTCTCAATTAACATAGATGGAGAAACTAAGATATTCCATGACAAAACCAAATTTACACAATATCTTTCTACAAATCCAGCACTACAAAGGATAATAAATGGTAAAGCCCAACATAAGGAGGCAAGCTATAACCTAGAAGAAGCAAGAAACTAATCGTCTTGGCAACAAAACAAAGAGAAGGAAAGCACACAAACATAACCTCACATACAAATATGAATATAACGGGAAGCAATAATCACTATTCCTTAATATCTCTCAACATCAATGGCCTCAACTCCCCAATAAAAAGAAATAGATTAACAAACTGGATACGCAACGAGGACCCTGCATTCTGCTGCCTACAGGAAACACACCTCAGAGACAAAGACAGACATTACCTCAGAGTGAAAGGCTGGAAAACAACTTTCCAAGCAAATGGTCAGAAGAAGCAAGCTGGAGTAGCCATTCTAATATCAAATAAAATCAATTTTCAATTAAAAGTCATCAAAAAAGATAAGGAAGGACACTTCATATTCATCAAAGGAAAAATCCACCAAGATGAACTCTCAACCCTAAATATCTATGCCCCAAATACAAGGGCACCTACATACGTAAAAGAAACCTTACTAAAGCTCAAAACACACATTGCACCTCACACAATAATAGTGGGAGATTTCAACACCCCACTCTCATCAATGGACAGATCATGGAAACAGAAATTGAACAGAGATGTAGACAGACTAAGAGAAGTCATGAGCCAAATGGACTTAACGGATATTTATAGAACATTCTATCCTAAAGCAAAAGGATATACCTTCTTCTCAGCTCCTCATGGTACTTTCTCCAAAATTGACCATATAATTGGTCAAAAAACGGGCCTCAACAGGTACAGAAACATAGAAATAATCCCATGCGTGCTATCAGACCACCACGGCCTAAAACTGGTCTTCAATAACAATAGGGGAAGAATGCCCACATATACTTGGAAATTGAACAATGCTCTACTCAATGATAACCTGGTCAAGGAAGAAATAAAGAAATTAAAAACTTTTTAGAATTTAATGAAAATGAAGGTACAACATACCCAAACTTATGGGACACAATGAAAGCTGTGCTAAGAGGAAAACTCATAGCGCTGAGTGCCTGCAGAAAGAAACAGGAAAGAGCATATGTCAGCAGCTTGACAGCACACCTAAAAGCTCTAGAACAAAAAGAAGCAAATACACCCAGGAGGAGTAGAAGGCAGGAAATAATCAAACTCAGAGCTGAAATCAACCAAGTAGAAACAAAAAGGACCATAGAAAGAATCAACAGAACCAAAAGTTGGTTCTTTGAGAAAATCAACAAGATAGATAAACCCTTAGCCAGACTAACGAGAGGACACAGAGAGTGCGTCCAAATTAACAAAATCAGAAATGAAAAGGGAGACATAACAACAGATTCAGAGGAAATTCAAAAAATCATCAGATCTTACTATAAAAACCTATATTCAACAAAACTTGAAAATCTTCAGGAAATGGACAATTTCCTAGACAGATACCAGGTACCGAAGTTAAATCAGGAACAGATAAACCAGTTAAACAACCCCATAACTCCTAAGGAAATAGAAGCAGTCCTTAAAGGTCTCCCAACCAAAAAGAACCCAGGTCCAGACGGGTTTAGTGCAGAATTCTACCAAACCTTCAGAGAAGACCTCATACCAATATTATCCAAACTATTCCACAAAATTGAAACAGATGGATCACTACCGAATACCTTCTACGAAACCACAATTACTCTTATACCTAAACCACACAAAGACACAACAAAGAAAGAGAACTTCAGACCAATTTCCCTTATGAATATCGATGCAAAAATACTCAACAAAATTCTGGCAAACCGAATCCAAGAGCACATCAAAACAATCATCCACCATGATCAAGTAGGCTTCATCCCAGGCATGCAGGGATGGTTTAATATACGGAAAACCATCAACGTGATCCATTATATAAACAAACTGAAAGAACAAAACCACATGATCATTTCATTAGACGCTGAGAAAGCATTTGACAAAATTCAACACCCCTTCATGATAAAAGTCCTGGAAAAAATAGGAATTCAAGGCCCATACCTGAACATAGTAAAAGCCATATACAGCAAACCAGTTGCTAACATTAAACTAAATGGAGAGAAACTCGAAGCAATCCCACTAAAATCAGGGACTAGACAAGGCTGCCCACTCTCTCCCTACTTATTCAATATAGTTCTTGAAGTTCTAGCCAGAGCAATCAGACAACAAAAGGAGGTCAAGGGGATACAGATCGGAAAAGAAGAAGTCAAAATATCACTATTTGCAGATGATATGATAGTATATTTAAGTGATCCCAAAAGTTCCACCAGAGAACTACTAAAGCTGATAAACAACTTCAGCAAAGTGGCTGGGTATAAAATTAACTCAAATAAATCAGTAGCCTTCCTCTACACAAAAGAGAAACAAGCCGAGAAAGAAATTAGGGAAACGACACCCTTCATAATAGACCCAAATAATATAAAGTACCTCGGTGTGACTTTAACAAAGCAAGTAAAAGATCTGTACAATAAGAACTTCAAGACACTGAAGAAGGAAATTGAAGAAGACCTCAGAAGATGGAAAGATCTCCCATGCTCATGGATTGGCAGGATTAATATAGTAAAAATGGCCATTTTACCAAAAGCAATCTACAGATTCAATGCAATCCCCATCAAAATACCAATCCAATTCTTCAAAGAGTTAGACAGAACAATTTGCAAATTCATCTGGAATAACAAAAAACCCAGGATAGCTAAAGCTATCCTCAACAATAAAAGGACTTCAGGGGGAATCACTATCCCTGAACTCAAGCAGTATTACAGAGCAATAGTGATAAAAACTGCATGGTATTGGTACAGAGACAGACAGATCGACCAATGGAATAGAATTGAAGACCCAGAAATGAACCCACACACCTATGGTCACTTGATTTTTGACAAAGGAGCCAAAACCATTCAATGGAAAAAAGAGCATTTTCAGCAAATGGTGCTGGTTCAACTGGAGGTCAACATGTAGAAGAATGCAGATCGATCCATGCTTATCACCCTGTACAAAGCTTAAGTCCAAGTGGATCAGGGACCTCCACATCAAACCAGACACACTCAAACTAATAGAAGAAAAACTAGGGAAGCATCTGGAACACATGGGCACTGGAAAAAATTTCCTAAACAAAACACCAATGGCTTACGCTCTAAGATCAAGAATCGACAAATGGGATCTCATAAAACTGCAAAGCTTCTGTAAGGCAAAGGACACTGTGGTTAGGACAAAACGGCAACCAACAGATTGGGAAAAGATCTTTACCAATCCTACCTCAGATAGAGGCCTTATATCCAAAATATACAAAGAGCTCAAGAAGTTAGACCGCAGGGAAACAAATAACCCTATTAAAAAATGGGGTTCAGAGCTAAACCAAGAATTCACAGCTGAGGAATGCCGAATGGCTGAGAAACACCTAAAGAAATGTTCAACATCTTTAGTCATAAGGGAAATGCAAATCAAAACAACCCTGAGATTTCACCTCACACCAGTGAGAATGGCTAAGATCAAAAACTCAGGTGACAGCAGATGCTGGCGAGGTTGTGAAGAAAGAGGAACACTCCTCCATTGTTGGTGGGATTGCAGACTGGTAAAACCATTCTGGAAATCAGTCTGGAGGTTCCTCAGAAAATTGGACATTGAACTGCCTGAGGATCCAGCTATACCTCTCTTGGGCATATACCCAAAAGATGCCTCAACATATAAAAGAGACACGTGCTCCACTATGTTCATCGCAGCCTTATTTATAATAGCCAGAAAATGGAAAGAACCCAGATGCCCTTCAACAGAGGAATGGATACAGAAAATGTGGTACATCTACACAATGGAATACTACTCAGCTATCAAAAACAACGAGTTTATGAAATTCGTAGGCAAATGGTTGGAACTGGAAAATATCATCCTGAGTGAACTAACCCAATCACAGAAAGACATACATGGTATGCACTCATTGATAAGTGGCTATTAGCCCAAATGCTTGAATTACCCTAGATCCCTAGAACAAACGAAACTCAAGACGGATGATCAAAATGTGAATGCTTCACTCCTTCTTTAAATGAGGAAAAAGAATACCCTTGGCAGGGAAGGGAGAGGCAAAGATTAAAACAGAGACTGAAGGAACACCCATTCAGAGCCTGCCCCACATTTGGCCCATACATATACAGCCACCCAATTGGACTAGATGGATGAAGCAAAGAAGTGCAGACCGACAGGAGCCGGATGTAGATCGCTCCTGAGAGACACAGCCAGAATACAGCAAATACAGAGGCGAATGCCAGCAGCAAACCACTGAACTGAGAATAGGTCCCCTATTGAAGGAATCAGAGAAAGAACTGGAAGAGCTTGAAGGGGCTCGAGACCCCAAAAGTACAACAATGCCAAGCAACCAGAGCTTCCAGGGAATAAGCCACTACCTAAAGACTATACATGGACTGACCCTGGACTCTGACCCCATAGGTAGCAATGAATATCCTAGTAAGAGCACCAGTGGAAGGGGAAGCCCTGGGTCCTGCTAAGACTGAACCCCCAGTGAACTAGTCTATGGGGGGAGGGCGGCAATGGTGGGAGGGTTGGGAGGGGAACACCCATAAGGAAGGGGAGGGGGGAGGGGGATGTTTGCCCGGAAACTGGGAAAGGGAATAACAGTCGAAATGTATATAAGAAATACTCAAGTTAATAAAAAAAAAAAAGGAAAAAAAAAAAAAAAGACACGTGCTCCACTATGTTCATTGCAGCCTTATTTATAATAGCCAGAAGCTGGAAAGAACCCAGATGCCCTTCAACAGAGGAATGGATACAGAAAATGTGGTACATCTACACAATGGAATATTACTCAGCTATCAAAAACAACGACTTTATGAAATTCGTAGGCAAATGGTTGGAACTGGAAAACATCATCCTGAGTGAGCTAACCCAATCACAGAAAGACATACATGGTATGCACTCATTGATAAGTGGCTATTAGCCCAAATGCTTGAATTACCCTAGATGCCTAGAACAAATGAAACTCAAGACGGATGATCAAAATGTGAATGCTTCACTCCTTCTTTAAAAGGGGAACAAGAATACCCTTGGCAGGGAAGAGAGAGGCAAAGATTAAAACAGAGACTGAAGGAACACCCATTCAGAGTCTGCCCCACATGTGGCCCATACATATATAGCCACCCAATTAGACAAGATGGATGAAGTAAAGAAGTGCAGACTGACAGGAGCCGGATGTAGATCTCTCCTGAGAGACACAGCCAGAATACAGCAAATACAGAGGCGAATGCCAGCAGCAAACCACTGAACTGAGAATAGGACCTCCGTTGAAGGAATCAGAGAAAGAACTGGAAGAGCTTGAAGGGGCTCGAGACCCCATATGTACAACAATGCCAAGCAACCAGAGCTTCCAGGGACTAAGCCACTACCCAAAGACTATACATGGACTGACCCTGGACTCTGACCTCATAGGTAGCAATGCATATCCTAGTAAGAGCACCAGTGGAAGGGGAAGCCCTGGGTCCTGCTAAGACTGAACCCCCAGTGAACTAGACTGGTGGGGGGAGGGCGGCAATGGGGGGAGGGTTGGGAGGGGAACACCCATAAGGAAGGGGAGGGGGGAGGGGGATGTTTGTCCGGATACCGGGAAAGGGAATAACACTCGAAATGTATATAAGAAATACTCAAGTTAATAAAAAAAAAAAACTGTATGGTATTGGTACAGAGACAGGCAGGGAGATCAGTGGAATAGAGTTGAAGACCCAAAAATGACCCACACACCTATGGTCACTTGATCTTTGACAAAGGAGCTAAAACCATCCAGTGGAAAAAGATAGCATTTTCAACAAATGGTGCTGGTTCAACTGGAGGTCAGCCTGTAGAAGAATGCAAATCAATCCATTCTTATCACCCTGTACAAAGCTCAAGTCCAAGTGGATCAAGGACCTCCACATCAAACAAGATACACTCAAACTATTAGAAGAAAAAGTTGGGAAGAGCCTTGAACACATGCACACTGGGAAAATTTCCTGAACAGAACAAAAATGGCATATGCTTTAAGATCAAGAATTGACAAATGTGACCTCATAAAATTGCAAAGCTTCTGTAAGCCAAAGGATATTTTTCAATAGGACAAAAAGGCAATCAGAAGATTGGGAAAAGATCTTTACCAATCCTACATCCAATAGAGGGCTAATATCAAATATATATAAAGAACTCAAAAAGTTAGATTCTAGAGAATTAAATAACCCTATTTAAAATGGGAGACAAAGCTAAGCAAAGAATTCTCAGCTGAAGAATATCAAATGGCAGAGAAGTACCCAAAGAAATGTTCAACATCCTTAGTCATCAGGGAAATGCAAATCAAAACAACCCTGAGATTCCACCTCACACCAGTCAGAATGGCTAAGATAAAAACCTTGGGTAACAACAGATGCTGGCAAGGATGTGGAGAAAGAAGAACACTCCTCCACTGTTGGTGGGATTGCAAGCTGGCACAACCACTCTGAAAATCAGTCTGGAGTTTCCTCAGAAATTTGGGCATTGCACTACCTGAGGACCCAGCTATACCACTCCTGGGCATATACCCAAAAGATACTCCAAAATATAACAAGGACACATGGTCTACTATTATAATCGCCAGAAGCTTAAAAGAACCCAGATGTCCTTCAACAAAGGGATGAATACAGAAAATGTGGTACATTTACACAAGGGAGTACTATTCAGCATATTAAAAACATGACTTCATGAAATTCTTAGGCAAATGGATGGAACTAGAAAATATGCTGAGTGACATCCAGGCACAAAAGAACACACATAGCATGCACTCACTGATAAGTGGATATTAGCCCAAAAGCTGGAAATAGCCAAGATACAAATCACAGACCACATGAAGCTAAGAAGTTGGAAAACCAAAGAGTGGATGCTTCAGTCCTTCTTAGAAGGGAGAACAAAATACTCACAGGAGGAAATATAGAGACAAAGTATGGAGCAGAGTCTGAGGGAAAGTCATCCAGAAGCAGCTCCACCTGGGAATCCATCCCATATATAGTCACCAAACCCAGACATTATTGTGGATGTCAAGAAGTGCATGCTGACAGGAGCCTGATATAGCTGTCTGATGAGAAGCTCTGCCAGAGCCTGCCAAATATACACAGGCAAGTGCACACAGCCAACCATTGAATGGAGAATGGGGTCCCTAATGGAGGATTTAGGGAAAGGACTGAAGGATCTGAAGGGGTTTCAACCCCATAGGAAGAACAACAATATCAACCAACCAGATCACCCAGAGCTCCCAGAGACTAAACCACCAACCAAAGAGTACAATGTGGGGACCCATGGCTCCAGCTGCATATGCAGCAGAGGATGTTCTTATTGAACATCAATGAGAGGAGAGTCCTTTGGCCCTGTGAAGGTTCAATGCCCCCGTGTAGGGGAAAGCCAAGGCAAGGAGATGAGAGGGATTGGGTAGGTGTGTAGCTGGGTGAGTGGGGGACCACTCTCCTAGAGACATGGGGAAGGGGGCGAAAGGATAGGGAGACTCCAGAGGGGAAATTGGGAAAGGGAATAACATTTGAAATGTAAGTAAAAAAATCCAATAAAAAATAAAATTAACAAAAAATTGGGGTTGGTTTACAGTTTCTGAGGTTCTTTCCATTGGCATCATGGCAAGAAGCATGGCAGGTCGACACGGTGCTGTCGAAGAAATTGAGAGTCTACATCTTGATCCAAAGGGAGCCAAGAGGAAGCTTACTCTTCTGCACTAGGCAGAACTTGAGCATTAGGAGCCCTCAAAGTTGGCCTGCACAGTGACATACTTTCAATGACAAGGCCACACTTATTCCAATAAGGCCACACCTCCTAATAGTGTCACTTCACATAATCTAAGCATCTTCAACCCACCACAGTACAACTCTTGGTGTTCACAAAAAATGCTTATTTTGCTGTAATACACAGACTACAGCTGGCTAAAAAATAAAGAATGGCAGAATCATCAGGCCTAACCAGGACTTCTGCATCATTGGTCCCCCTTCAGACTCAGGCATCTTTGTGGATGACATGCCAGAAAGATTGTAAAAGCAATAATGATGATTATAAGGAAACTTTTTCAGACAGGGCAGGGCAGTTGCACATATGAACTTACAGTAATTGAAACTGAATACAAAAGCCTGAACAACATCAAGCCACAAAATGTCCCAGCATGTTGAATGAAAATCAGCATAAAGTCCCATCCACAACTAAGGAGCTATTGGCAACTGATAAGTTTTGAGAGAGGACGTAAAGTCCACAGTGGGTGACCATGCTCCAGTAAAAGGCCACATCCTAGAGTACTTGAGCAGCATCAAATGTACTTGATGACTTTTTTTTTTAGTTTGAGTTTTGTTTGGTTTTTGTATGTTTTTAGAGGATCAGAAGTTGGATAGTTAGTGGAGATGGATCTGAGATGAATTGGGTGAGGAGGTAAAAATGATCAAATATATTATACAAGATTCTCAAAAATATCAAATAAAAATGAGAGAGCAAAGACTGTCTAAACAGAATGTAACCTTTACCTTCCATTTGCTTATTTACTAGATATTTACTTTTCTTATCTTCAGCCCCAATTAAATCAACACGTCTATAGAAGAATCTCAGAGAGATTCCTGATAAAATTGATTTCAATAAAGTTTCCGAAAGTTATCTCAGTTTGTATTTTGAATATAATTAAACCCCAAGAGGAGAATATGCTAAAATTAGAATATTTCAATTCCTCATATACATTCTCTAGATTAAGATTAATCTTTAAGAGTCCTGCCCGCGTGTAGAGCAGAAAGACAGTCTCCAGAAGCTCCGACACACCTGAGAGCAGAGGTAAGACCCACTTTTCTGCTACCAAGTGACCTGCCTGGTGGATTCAGAATACACAGAGGCAGGAGTCCTCTGGCTCAGGGCACTTCCTGTTTCTGACTCTGCCCAAAAGTATACTCTAACCATCCCACAGTTCTCTGCACCCAAATCCCGTGGAGAAGAGAGCTGAACACCCAGGAGGGCAAACATCCTGAGAGGGCAGGACAAACTGCCACCTCTGCACACCTTTGCCCACATCTGGGGTCCAAGGGAAAACTGCACAGTGCCTTTGGAAACAGGAATATAGGAACAGACAGCTGCCGGTATGCACTGTTCTGGTCTGCGCCCAGGACCAAACTGAACCAGCGAAACAGCTCCCTGCACCCAAATCCAGTGGGGGAGAGAGCTGGACCCTCAGAAGTGTGGACACTCCTGAGAAGTCAGAGGAGACTACCCTCTGCCCACAGTCCAGACCCAAGAAGGAATCACCTAGTGACAAATGTGCCCCCTGGGTGAAAGGACTTAGGAGCAATCAGGGGCAGGACTCTGATTCCTGCCCATGCCTAGAGATGAAAGACAGTCTCCAGGAGCACCAACACACCTGAAATCAGAGCACCTTTTCTCAGAAAAGGCTGAAAGAAAACAGGAAAACAGGTTCTACAGGAGTGCTGACACAGAGGCCTACAGCAGGGTCAAGTCACTCTCGCAAACAGCCAGACAAGCAAACACCAGAAACAACACAATGGCTAGAGGCAAGTGCAGAAACCCAATCAACAGATACCAAGACTACTTGGCATCATCAGAGCCAAGTTCTCTCAAAAAAGAAAATACTGGATATCTAAACACACCAGAAAAGCAATATTTAGATTTAAAGTCGCATTTTTTTATAATGATGAAGGACTTAAGAAAGACATTTTAAAAAACTCAACTAAAGAAATGCAGGAAAACCCCCAGTGAACTAGACTATGGGGGGAGGGCGGCAATGGGGGGAGGGTTGGGAGGGGGACACCCATAAGGAAGGGGAGGGGTGAGGGGGATGTTTGCCCGGAAACCGGGAAAGGGAATAACACTTGAAATGTATATAAGAAATACTCAAGTTAATAAAAAAAATAATAGTAAAAAAAAAAAAAGAAATGCAGGAAAACACAAGTAAACAAGTAGAAGCTCTTAGAGATGAAACACAAAAATCCCTGAAGGAATAACAGGAAAACACAACAAAACAGGTGAACAAATTGAAAATAAAAATAGAAACAATAAAGAAACCAAAAAGGGAGACAACCCTGGATATAGAAAACCTAAGGAAGAGACAAGGACCCATAGATACAAGCATCACCAACAGAATACAAGGTATAGAAGAGAGAATCTCGGAGTCAGAAGATACCATAGAAAACATTGACACAACTGTCAAAGATAATATAAAATGCTAAAAGCTCCTAGCCCAAAACATCCAGGAAAGACAGGACACAAAGAGAAGATCAAACCTAAGGATAATAGGTATAGAAGAAAGTGAAGACTTAAAGGGCCAGTATTCAACAAAATTATAGAAGAAAACTTCCCTAACCTAAAGAAAGAGATGCCCATAAATATACAAGAAGCCTACAGAACTCCAAATAGATTGGACCAGAAGAGAAATTCCCCACATCATATAATAGTTAAAACACCAAATGCACAAAACAAAGAAAGAATATTAAAAGCATTGAGGGAAAAAGGTCAAGTGACATATAAAGGAAGACCTATAAGAATTACACCAGACTTATCATCAGAGACTATGAAAGCCAGAAGATCCTGCACAGATGTCACACAGACCCTGAGAGAACACAAATGCCAGCCCAAGTTACTGTATCCAGGAAAACTCTCAATTAACATAGATGGAGAAACCAAGATATTCCATGACAAAACCAAATTTACACAATAACTTCCTACAAATACAGCCCTACAAAGGATAATAGATGGAAAACTCCAACACAAGGAGAGAAACTACACTGTACAGAAAGCAAGATAATTTCCTTGCAATGAAACCAAAAGAGACACACAAACATAATTTTACCTCTAACAACAACAAAAAAAAAAAACAGGAAGCGACAATCACTATTCCTTAATATCTCTCAACATGGATGGATTCAATTCCCCAATAAAAAGACATAGACTAACAAACTGGAAACGTAAAGAGGACCCAGCATTTTGCTGCATGCAGGAAACACACCTCAGAGTGAAAGGCTGGAAAACAACTTTCTAAGCAGATGACCTGAAGAAACAAGCTGGAGTCGCCATTCTAATATCAAATAAAATTGACTTTCAACCAAAAGTTATTAAAAAAAGATAAGGAAGGACATTTCATATTCATCAAAGGAAAAATCCACCAAGATGAACACTCAATCCTAAATATCTATGCTGGAAATGAAAGGGCACCTACATTCATAAAAGTAACCTTACTAAAGCTCAAAGCACACATTGCACCTCACATAATAATAGTAGGAGATTTCAACACCCCACTCTCATCAATGGACAGATCATGGAAACAGAAATTAAACAGAGACAGAGAAACTAACAGAAGTTAAGAACCAAATGGATTTAATAGATATTTATAGAACATTCCATCCTAAATTAAAAGGATATACATCCTTCTCAGCACCTCATGGAACCTTCTCCAAAATTGACCATATAATCAGTCACAAGTCAGGCCTCAACAGTTACAGGAAAATCCCATATATCCTAATGACAACTTCGTTTTTTTTTTCTTTTCTTTTTTTTCGGAGCTGGGGACCGAACCCAGGGCCTTGTGCCCGCTAAGCAAGTGCTCTACCACTGAGCCAAATGACAACTTCGTCAAGGAAGAAATAAAGAAAGAAATTAAAGACTTCTTAGAATTTAATGAAAATGAAGATACAATATTCCCAAACTTATGGAACACAATGAAAGTAGTACTAAGAGGAAAACTCATAGCTCTGAGCAACAGCAAAAAGAAACAGGACAGAGCATATGTCAGCAGCTTGACTGTACACCTGAAAGCTCTAAAACAAAAAGAAATAAATAAACACAACAGGAATAGAAGGCAGGAAATAATCAAACTCAGGGTTGAAATCAACTAAGTAGAAACGAAAAGGACTATACAAAGAATCAACAAAAACAGGAGCTGGTTCTTTGAGAAAATCAACAAGATAGATTAAACCCTTAGGCAGACTAACCAGAGGGAAGAGAGAGTGTATCCAAATTAACAAAATAAGAAATGAAAAGGGAGACATAACAATAGAATCTGAAGAAATTTAAAAAAATCATCAGATCCTGCTACAAAAGCCTGTATTCAACAAAACTGGAAAATCTGGAGGAAATGGACAATTTTCTAGACAGATACCAGGTACCAAAGTTAAATCAGTAACAAATAAATGATCTAAACAACACCATAACTCCTAAAGAAATAGAAGCAGTTATTACAAGTCTCCCAACCAAAAAGAGCCCAGGACCAGATGGATTTCTATCTGTGCAGATAGTGCAGAATTCTATCAGACCTTCATAAAAGAGCTCACACCAATACTGTCCAAACTATTGCCCAAAAGAAAAACAGATGGATCACTACCAAATTCCTTCTATGAAGCCACAATTACTCTTCTACCAAAGCCACACAAAGACTCAACAAAGAAAGAGGACTTCAGACCAATTTCCCTTATGAATATTGATGCAAAAATACTCAATAAAATTCTTCCAAACTGAATCCAAGAACACATCAAAATGATCATCCAGCATGATCAAGTAGGCTTCATCCCAGATGCAGGAATGGTTTAATATATGGAAATCCATCAATGTAATCCACTGTATAAACAAACTCAAAGATAAGAATCACATGATCATTTCATTAGATGCTAAGAAAGCATTTGGCAAAATTCAACACACCTTCATAATAAAAGTCCTGGAAAGATCAGGAAGTCAAGGCCCATATCTTTTTTTTTCTCTTTATTAACTTGAGCATTTCTTATTTACATTTCGATTGTTATTCCCCTTCCGGGTTTCCCCGCCAACAAGTCCCTAGCCCCTCCCCCTCCCCTTCTATATTGGTGTTCCCCTTCCCATCCTCCCCCCATTACCGCCTTCCCCCCAACAATCACGTTCACTGAAGCCCCATATCTAAACATAGTAAAAGCAATATACAGCAAACCAGTACCTAATATCAAACTAAATGGAGAGAAACTTGAAGCAATCCCATGAAAATCAGGGACTAGATAAAGCTACTCACTCTCTCCCTACTTATTCAAATACAGTACTCGAAGTCCTAGCCAGAACTATCAGACAGGAGAAGGAAGCCAAAGGGATACAAATTGGAAGGGAAGAAATCAAAATATCACTATTTGCAGATGATGCGATAGTGTACTTAAGTGATCCCAAAAGTTCCACCAGAGAACTACTTAGCCTGATAAACAACTTCAGCAAAGTGTCAGGATATAAAATTGACTCAAACAAATCAGTAGCCTTACTCTACTCAAAGGATAAACAGGCTGAGAAAGAAATTAAGGAAATAACACCCTTCACAATAGTCCCAAATAACATAGAATATCCTGGTATGACTTTAACCAAGCAAGTAAAAGATCTGTATGACAAGAACTTCAAGTCTGTGAAAAAGGAAATTGAAGAAGATCTCATAAGATGGAAAGATCTCCAATGCTCATGGATTGGCAGGATTAATATAGTAAAGATGGTCATTTTGCCAAAAGCAATCTACAGAGTCAATACAAAATTGAATCCCCATCAAAATTCCTCCTCTGTTCTTTATAGAGATAGAAAGAGCAATTTGCAAATTAATTTGGAATAACAAAAAACCCAGGATAGTTAAAATTATACTCAACAATAACAGAACTTCTGGGGGAATCACCATCCCTGACTTCAAGCAGTATTACAGAGCAATAGTCATAAAAACTGTCTGGTATTGGTACAGAGACAGGCAGATACATCTGTGGAACAGAGTTGAATACCCAGAAACCACACACCTGTGGTCCCTTGATCTTTGACAAATGAGCTAAAACCATCCAATGGACGAAAGATAGCATTTTCAACAAATAGTGCTGGTTCAACTGGAGGTCAGCATGTAGAAGAATGCAAATCAATCCATTCCTATCACCATGTATAAATCTTAAGTGCAAGTTTATCAAGGACCTCCACATCAAACCAGATACACTCAAACTATTAGAAGAAAGATTGGGGAAGAGTCTCAAACACAGGGGCACTGGGGAAAATTTCCTGAACAAAACACCATTGGCTTATGCTCTAAGATCAAGAATCGACAAATGGGACCTCATAAAACCTCAAAGCTTCTGTAAGGCAAAAGACACTGTCATTAGGACAAAACGGCAACAAACAGATTGGGAAAAGATCTTTCTTTACCAATCCTACATCTGATAGAGGGCTAATATCCAAAATATACAAAGAACTGAAGAAGTTAGACTCCAGAGAGCCAAATAACCCTATTAAAAAATGGGGTTCAGAGCTAAACAAAACAGTCTCAGCTGAGGAATACCGAATGGCTGAGAAACACCTAAAGAAATGTTCAACATCTTTAGTCATAAGGGAAATGCAAATCAAAACAACCCTGAGATTCCACCTCACACCTGTCAGAATGGCTAAGATAAAAAACTCAGATGACAGCAGATGCTGGCAAGGATGTGGAGAAAGAGGAACACTCCTCCATTGTTGGCGTGATTGTAAACTGGTACAACCATTCTGGAAATCAGTCTGGAGGTTTCTCAGAAAATTGGACATTCCATTACCTGAGGACCCAGCTATACCTCTCCTGGGCATATACCCAAAAGATGCTCCAACATACAACAAAGACACATGCTCCACTATGTTCATAGCAGCTTTATTTATAATAGCCAGAAGCTGGAAAGAACCCAGATGCCCTTCAACAGAGGAATGGATTCAAAAAATGTGGTACATTACACAATGGAGTACAATTCAGTTATCAAAAACAATGACTTCATGAAATTCTTAGGCAAATGGAATGAACTAGGAAATACCATTCTGAATGAGGTAACTCAATCACAGAAAAACACACTTGGTATGCACTCAGTGATAAGTTGATATTAGTCAAAAAGCTTGAATTACCCACGATGCAATCCACAGAACACAGGAAGCTCAAGAAGAATGACCAAAATGCGGATGTTCCCACTCCTTCTTAAAAGGGGAAAAATAATATCCCCTGGAGGAGATATGGAAGCAAAGTTTAGAGCAGTGACTGAAGGAATGGCCATTCAGGGCCTGTCCCACATGTGCCCCATATCTATACAGCCATCAAAACCAGATAAGATTGATGAAGCTAAAAAATGCATGCTGAAAGGGACCGGATATAGATCTCTCCTGAGAGACACATCCAGAGCATGTCCAATACAGAGGTCAACACTAGCAGCAAACCACTGAACTAAGAACAGGATCCCCCTTGGGGGGAATTAGAGGAAGGTTTGAAAGAGTTGAAGGAGCTTACAATCCCATAAGAACAACAATACCAACCAACCAGAGCTCCCAGGATCTAAACCACTACCAAAAGACTATACATGGACTGACTCAGGGCCCCAAATGCATATGTAGCAGAGAATAGCCTTGTTGGGGCACCAGTGGAAGGGGAAATCCTCGGTCCTGCCAAGGTTGGACCGCCAGTGCAGGGGGAAATGGGGGAGCAGTAAGGGAGATGTATGGAGGGAATAACCAGATAGGGGATTGGGATGGGACGGGAGCTTATGGACAGGAAACAGGGAAAGGGAATAACATTTGAAATGTAAATGAAAAAATATATCTAATAAAATAAATAAATAAATAAATAATAAAAAGATTAATCTTTAATCTTCATGTAAGAACTGACTGAACACAGAAGCAGGGAAAAATCCCTCATAGTTAAACACTCACCTATACATTTCAACAAAGGAGTTAGCTTTACAAGTTTTGCTGCTGAATTTCATAGCATAATTAAGATGGGTGTTTTAAACAAACACCTAAATTAGTACTCATATCTTTTTGTTTTCTATTTTCAAGACAGTTTCTCTGTGTAGCCCTGACTTCAAACACAGTCTGCTGACCAGACTATCCTCAAACTCAGAGATCTTCCTATCTCTTTCTACCAAGTTGTACAATTAAAGGCATGCATCACCATACCTGGCAGTTTGTATATCTTAAATTAGTATAATAAGTCATGAAAATCTCTTTCTTTAAAAAGATTTCTACTGTAAGGAAATCAATTTTACATTAAGATGCTGGAGTGGAAAAGGGAATCCATGTATGTTGCATTGCATCCAAAGAGAATATTTTGGAATTAGTATCATGTAGGTGAACAGGGTTTACATAAATTGTTTTTGTAAGAAAGATATTGATAATATATGGGAACACAAATTTGACTGTGTGGGTTTAAGAAACAAGAAATGAGGAATAAGGAAATGAGGAATGGAAGATGGGACTAGTTCAGCAAGTAAAAAGCACCTGCTGTAAAGCATGACAATCTGAGTTTGATCCATAGGCCTTCCTTTGATGCCTACAGTGTACAAAATGAAAGGAAAGAACTGAGTTTAGCAAGCTATCCTCTGCCCTCCTCATGAGAGCACATGAACACACACGTAGACACACACACTCAATCAAACCTTATAAATCAATAAATTTAATTTTAATATAAGAAAAGACAAATGATTGGGTAGAGAAGTGGGGGCAGACCTGAGGGAAGTTTAGGGAGGGGAAACCTGAGGGGAGTTTAGAGAGGGGGAGAAATATGATTAAAATTCACTGTATAAAATTCTCTAAGAATTAATTATATGAGAAAAGAAGTAATGGTTATGAAAATTCTAAGTAAGAAATTAAATTCAACAATGAGTATGTTTCCCCAGGACCAACCTTACATACCTCAATTGCCATAGATGAGGTCACTTCAGCATCCACTTCATTGATAGGCCTTCCAAGTAAAAAGTACAGCAAGGTGTGTAAGTACGAATCCTCAGCTGTTGTAAGAGATCAGCTCTCTACATAGTAAATTACACTTCTTTACTTTGTCACCATAATTTGACTTGAGTGTTTAAACCATCTTTAGTTAACCATTCCTGCCTACACCTATCCTTATCTGAGAACTGCTTGATGGTACATTACTTATAGTTTCATATCATGACAATATTTTGTCTGAGCCTTGGAAATACTTTGCATTTAAACACTGTCTATTGTATAGGAAAACAACTAAAATTCCTATCAATGGTTCATTCATAGAAATGAAACTAATCTGACAGCATAAAGCACATTACAATGATGAGCTCTTTTCTCCATCCTCTAATCCTGGATCAAACACCAAGCTTTATTATTCAGGTGTGGTACATTTCTTCCTCATTATGGAATACGTCTATTGAAGAGAACCCACTGCAGGGTTGAGGAGACAGCTCCCTGGTTTGTTAAGAGCACGTGTGAGCTTTTCAGAGACCCAAAGTTTGTTCTCAATACTCATGCCAGGTGGCTCACAATGACGTGAGATTCCACCTCTACAGGGGTCTTCTAGCATCCACCAGACCTGCAAAAATGCGCACACACACACACACACACACACACACACACACACACACACACACACACCACATCACACACAACCTTTAAAAACAATTTCAAATCTGTTACTTCTCTTTGCCTGTAAAAAAAAAAAAGTAGAGGAGTTCCCGAGACATTTTAAAATGTTGAAGAGATAAATTTGTAAAGTCCAAGAATATGTTTACAGTCATTACTGGAAACTTTTTTCACAAAAAGAATGTAACATTAAAAATTATAGTACTAGAACACAGAAGTTATAAAGGGAGAGGGAATAACTGGAGCCACAGTTTTCAGTAAGGGAGAGGGAGATGAGCAGAGGAGGGGATGAAAAGAGCAATGACCAACACTAAGTATGTTCAAAAGCCACATAGAAATGCATCCTTTGATTAACTTCTTAAATATGTATACATATATTAAACATTTAATTTACTAGTTTTGTTTACATGTAGGTATGAGTAACTTTGTGTTGGCATGTGCACATGAGTACAGGTGCCAGCAGAAGCCAAAAGAGAGTGACAGATTCCCTAGAGTTAGAGTTACAGGCAGGTGTGATCATCTCACATGGATGCCAGGACTCTGGTCGTCTGAAAGAGTCTTAACTACTGATCCCTCCCTCCAGCATACAGCTCTGTGTGTGTGTGTGAGTGTGTGTGTGTGTGTGTGTGTGTGAGAGAGAGAGAGAGAGAGAGAGAGAGAGAGAGAGAGAGAGAGATTTTAATAGAGTTGTATAGAGGTTAAAATATATCAAAAAATCCCAGTTCTGTGTGTGGAATTCTTCTCCTGGTATCCCAGAAGACCCCCAAAGCAATATAGCTATTGACATTAATCTTGGTTTCCCACTAGAACTGGATGTAAGACTCCATTGCTGAAGACTCCATATGCAGTGATCGTAGGGAAAACTACATTCTGTGGTTACAGAAACTGAAGAAATCAAGCTGGTACTTACTAGGAAGCTTCCTTCTTCCTGACTAACTTTCATACTAGAATATCCTATGAAGGCAGCAAAGTAAGAAAGGTAAAAGTCTTACCCAGCTGTGAACACTATGGGCAACAATAATTACCATCCAGGCAAGATAATATGGCTGTGCTTAAAATAATGCTACAAATGCTATGGGAAAACAAACTGCTTACTGATTGTATTGAAGGCTCTCCTCACAGAAAAGAAATATATGTGTAAATCCAGCAAATGATGCATTGCTGGGAAGCTCATAGGCCCTACAGGAGAACCCACTACTGTTATTCTGCTAAGAGTGCATTGTATCAGACTTCCTTGTAAATATTTGTCTCTAGCCCCATAGAAAAGAGCAGTTCTCAGTTCCCATGAGAAAAGTGTCTGTTTGCAGAAGACAGTGGTTTATATAGAGACTCACACATGGTCAAATTGCAGAAAGGATGTGTCTGTGGAGTGTTCGCACTTAAATGAGACATCTTAATCACAATCCCTACCCCAAAGACTAAGAGAATAAGGAACAATAGGGCACAGAAAGACTATAAGAGCCAGAGGTTAGTGAGAACTATAACCAACAGTGTCAGGTGGATATGAGAAGGCCATTGAACTCATGAACTCACAGTAGCCTGGGGCCAACTGTTCAAGAGCCTTTTGCCAACCATGACCAGGAATGTACATAAGAAGTATAGCAGTGAGTGGGAAAAGAATTGCCATTGAGGGTGCACCTGCCCAGGGTACATAAGGGACTTTAATTCACTCTCTATAAAATGAGGTGAAGTAAATAAGGCGGCGTCCCTACATTCTATATGGACATTCTCCAGTGTCATAGGGTGATTTTTTAACAACTTTCAAAGGGAATTTTATCAATTCCTAGTACTAAGCAAAGAAAAGAAATAAATTTTTCAGAATACCCTTGAACCCCTAGTGTCCACACACCCTTACATGGAACCTTCCAATATCTTGTCTATAGTTTGCATTATCTTTGTCAGACTTAAAATAAAAGCCAAGATCCTGATATCTGCTCTAAATTCCTGTTCCTTCTAATCAAATCCAATATTGTTCCAAATTTGTCTCAATTTATTCCATCCTTAACCTCTGCCTTTTCAATCATTTGCTAATCCCATCTTCTTACTTTGGGATGACTAGACTCATTGATCAATTCTAGTATTAAAACACTCACCCATAAACTGTTAAATAAGAGAACTGACCTTAGAATTAATTAATATGAGTTTCAGGTTTGCTGTTCCCAGATACTCTACTTTAGCATCTGTAAGTCTAAGATTCTCCATCACAACCGCCACTTTGTGGTATAAGTTCAGGTTGATGAGCTAGAGGCCAGTCTGTTAGTTTCCAAAGATTACTTAAAATCTTGAAATTCTTGTGCTTTTTTTCCTCTATGAGCATAAAAAGAAGTCATGAACCAAAGTAAAGCTAATCTAGGCAGTGGTAGTGCACACCTTTAATCCCAGCACTCATGAGGCAGAGGTAGGTGGATCTCTTCAAGAGATTGAAGCCAGCCTGGTGAGTTCCAGGACAGCCAAGGTTACCCAGAGAAACCCTGTCTTGAAAACAAGCAAAAAAAGGAGTGGGAGTATGAAATAAGAAAAGAGTGAAGTTGCAGAAAAAAAGAAAAGAAGGAAAGGAAGATTTTATTTTCCTAGTCTGAGATAAATGTTTGTAACAAAGGCCAACTGAGAAATAAGTGTGTAAAATTTAAATCTCCTCGATCTAGATGCACACTGCACATACAGTCACTCTGCACTTCCAGTAAAGCATTTCTCACACAGTATTTCTCCATATTGCTATGCACCACATGTGATTTCACAGCCATGCTTAAGTGAGATCTGCTGGACAAACCTTTGGTGCATTTTTAAAGCATTAAGATACATTCTTGGATTATACCTTTATTTCTTAGGCAAACTATAAAGCACATTTAACATAAAATCATGATTTTCTGAATTAACTTTATATGTATCTATTTCCTGCCCCTGTGCTATATAGGGGGTTCTCAGTCTATGAAAAGAAACAAGATAATTCATTATATAATGAGGTAGTCTGATATTTACATCATGGACTGAATATTTATGAGTTATGACTTGATAGAATAGTTAATCAAACTCTGAATGGTGATTGCTTAATTAGTTAAAAATGTCATAAAAGCACAGGTTCTTTTGCATAAGTGTGGCAATAGTTATAACAAACAACATGTTTTAAACATACAACTGAGAACCAAGGACAAGGCACAGCAACACAAAGTGTCCTTTCATCCTATTCTATAATCAGTTGACATTATTTCTTAAATTCAGAAGTCCTACCTGATTGAAGAGTCTTCAGAACTCTGAAATTCTGACAAAGAAAAGTCACAAGTTACCTTGTGTAGATAAAATATTGTTAAGTTTTAAAAGTGCAGTATTAAGTATGAGAATATTCTACCATCAATATGAAATATACTACTGTCAGTATGAATTACTAATTGAGAGTAAGTGATATATTAAAAGTTATTTCTCCTTGTCATTATTGTATAGAAGAAAAATGAAATATGTCAAAATGTGATGCCTTGTACAAGATTGTCATGTATCACAACCACAATCCTATCTGAGCACAAGGGAGTGTCAGGGCATGGTGACATCACAGCAGAGTGTCAGGGCATGGTGACATCACAGCAGAGTGTCAGGGCATGGGACATCACAGCAGAGTGTCAGGGCATGGGACATCACAGCAGACTGTCAGGGCATGGTGACATCACAGCAGACTGTCAGAGCATGGTGACATCACAGCAGACTGTCAGAGCATGGTGACATCACAGCAGAGTGTCAGAGCATGGTGACATCACAGCAGACTGTCAGAGCATGGTGCCATCACAGCAGACTGTCAGAGCATGGTGACATCACAGCAGACTGTCAGAGCATGGTGACATCACAGCAGACTGTCAGAGCATGGTGACATCACAGCAGAGTGTCAGAGCATGGTGCCATCACAGCAGAGTGTCAGAGCATGGTGACATCACAGCAGACTGTCAGAGCATGGTGACATCACAGCAGACTGTCAGAGCATGGTGACATCACAGCAGAGTGTCAGAGCATAGTGACATCACAGCAGACTGTCAGAGCATGGTGACACTATGGCATACTGTCAGAGCATGGTGACATCATAGCAGAGTGTCAGAGCATGGTGACATCACAGCAGTGTCAGAGCATGGTAACCCTATGGCAGACTGTCAGAGCATGTTGACATTAGCAGAATAAGTTTCTTTCCAGAAACCAACAGTGTCGTGCAAATACCTTAATTTTTGAAGTAATTACCCAAGGAAAAATTCTAAAAAGAAATCTGCTTTTCTCTTGACACAACTGAACCTCTTCAGAAATTCACGCAAACTATTTAGTTGAAGGTAAAATGATATAACAAGAAAGCCTACCGTCTGTTCATTATACTGCACAGTTCAGCAAAACACAGAAAGAGACCAGGGACAAGGGCCCATCTGAGATGGTTTAAATAAAAATGGTTCACAGGCCCAGATGAAGGGGCACTATTGGGAGCTGGGGCAGGTGTAGATGCTAGAGGAAGTCACTGTGGGAACGGCCTCTGAGGTCTCATGCTCAAGTGAGTTCTGCCTCTGCTGCCTGTGGATCAACATGTGGGACTCTCAGCTCCTCCTCCAGCCCCATGTGTGCCTGCACGCTGCCATGCTTCCCACCCTGATGATAATGAACTAGACCTCTGAACTGCAAGCCAGCCCCAATTAAATGCTTTCTTTTTGAGTTGCCATGGTCACAGTGTCTTTCACAGCAATACAAACCCTAACTAAGACATCATCAAAACACTTTTCTGGCTGCCAGTGGAGAAGAAATTTGTTGCTGCATCTTTCTAGTCCTCAGTCCTCCTCAAAATCAGCATCACTCAATTCTCACTATTATCTCATTCTTCCATTTGGTGAAAATACGATTGAATGCTACTGGATATTTTGTCTCTCATAGAAGGAACTGCTGGAACTACTGGAGTGACTGAACCTTTAAGAGTCTGTTTGGGACTAGAGATATGCCTCAGAGCACTGGATACCCTTCCAGAAGACTCAGGTTCAATTCCCAGAATGCACAAGGCAGCTCACGCCAGTCTATAAAGCCAATTTCTGGGGACCTAATGCCCTCTTCTGGCATCTGTAAGAACTGCGTACACATGGTGCATTTAGCCAAAACCAAAACACATAAAATAAAAATGAATGAGTTTAAAAAAATTTTAAGAGTATATCTGACCCCAAATCATAGCTAATAGTAAAGGAAAACTTACAAACAAGTATTAAAAAAATGAGCCCGGGGCGATTACCAACAATGAAGGACACGGATAATCAGATATGAAATTACAGATATACCAGGCTGGAGAGATGGCTCAGCGGTTAGGAGCACTGACTGCTCTTCCCAAGGTCCTGAGTTCAATTCCCAGCAACCACATGGTGGCTCACGACCATCTGTAATGGGATCTGATGCCCTCTTCTGGTGTGTCTGAGGACAGCAATAGTGTACTCATAACATAAGCGAATAAATAATTTTAAAAAAAAAGAAAGAAATTACAGATATACCAACTAATTAAACCTCTCAATTTTTCAGATTGTGCCCACACTTGACTATCCCAGGGAAACATTAGATGTGATTTTTTTCACTCCTTGTAAAGCTCAAATACATACATACATACATACATACATACATACATACATACATACATACATACGGGGTTGGAAATTAGTATGTGAGCACTTGCTTAGTATTTGGAAGGTCTTGAGTTTAATATTTACTGTTCAGCATCACAAACTAATAGTGGGAACTTAAATCAGCCTTGTGAACACTTGTTTGTACTTGTCCATGAGAAGAAAATTGTCTTGTAGCTTCATCCAGGGTATTCACACTCTAATGTTTTTATAGAACAAGGTTCATACAATAAAGTTATGGAGGCCAATTTTAAAAGTACACCTTCTAAGTTACATTGCCTGCAGTCCCATTCTAGAAATTTTATCATGAAGCCGTGTTGGATTTTTCCCACAGGCCTTTTTGGGACCTTTTGAAATTATTATGTAATTTTTGTCCATAAGGCGATTTATAGAGTTTATTGTGTTTGTTGACTTAAGTACTTTGAACTAACCCTATATCTTCTGGACAAATCCAATGTTGGATAATCTTTTTGCTTTATACCTGTATTTGTATTTCAAGTGTTTTATTAAGGGTCTTTTCACCTATGTTCATCAGAGATATTAGATTATACATCATTGTTGTGCCTTTACATGGGTTTGGTGTTAGAGTAATACTGGCTTTGTAAAACGGGAGTGGAAATACTCCTTTAATTTGGTTCAGTTTTTTTTTTAAATAAGAAGTATTGGTCATAAATACTCTCTGAAAAGTCTGGTAGAATGCTGCTGAGGCTCTACCTAGTACTGGGCTTCTTTTAGTTGGAAGGCTTTCATTACTGTTTCGATACTCTGTTTGCTACAGCTCTGTACTATTGTTATGATAAAACACCATGGCCAAGGCAATTTATAGAAGTAAAGGTTTTTTAGGACTTACAATTCCAGACAGATAAGGGCCCATGGCCATCATGCCATGGAGGCATGGCAATGTGGAGGTATGGAGGCTAGAGTCACAAGCTGAGAGTGCTTATTTTGAATCACTAGAGTGAAGCAGAAACAGCAAACTTGAAATGGGGCCCATCTGCTGTGCTCTGAAAACCCACCTCCAGTAACATACTTCCTTCAACAAGTCATATCCCCTAAACATCCCCAACACAACCACCAACTTGTGACTATGTTCAAATATATTCATACGTGGGGAACATTCTCAGTCAGACCACAGGGTCTATTTCAAATTGTTTGTCTCTTCTTGGTTTACCTTTAGAGAAATGCATACTTTTCTTTTAGGTTTTCCAATTTAAGGGAATATATTGTTGTAAAGATGTTTTCTTATATTTTGAATTTCTTTGATGTCTGTTGTAATATTTCTCTGTTCACTTCTGATTGTGTTAAACAGAGTCACCTCTTTCTTCCTTTTGGTTAGGTAGGTTTCAGTTTTACAATTTTAATTATCTTCTCAAAGAACGACTGCTTAGATTTTGTCCACTCATGGCCCCATTATGATGTCTAGAAGCTACCAAATTCTGCATCTCCGTGTCTCATGTCAAAACACTCTTCAGATTCTAACTGCAACAGACTTCTCTTTCTTGAGCTGAGTCCATACCCAGTCCACAGCTTTCCTCTACAAGTGTGCCATGACTATGGCACCTTTGGCATCTAGGAGTCTCCAACATAGTCTAGGCTTCACCTTCTAGCCTCACACATTGGCCCTGCTGAGACTCCATCGAGGGACACATTTGACATATGCCTGGTTTCTGCAGCTTCCCTTAGCCCACAATCCCCTTTTTATAGCCTTGATTCTAAAGCCAGAACCATATGACTGAAATTGTTCAAGGTTTGCTGCTTGATGGGACTGGAACTTGGTCCCATCCACCAATCACATTTACATCAGATTTCTGCAGGTGATGGTTTTCTTCACTGCTGAAGCTTTTCTTTCAATTCTTTTCACAAGTTGGAAGCTTAATTAGAGGTTGGGGAGTGAAATCTTGCCCTAGTCACCAATCTTTCTTCAATCTAGTATCCTGTATTCCTTTAAACTTTTTATCTCTGCGATGACTGGACTTAGCTACATTACACTTCCTGATGCTCCTTTTCTCCTCAAACTGGACACATCGAATTTCTCTCCATCCAGTTTGCTTCTTTTCATTATAGGTCCACATAACAGTGATTCCTAGTAACTGCATGATACAGTCAATGCTAGTCTGTCATGAAAAACATCTCTGTCAAAATCATAATCTGAAAATGTTATCCTCCAGCAAACTTTTAAAAAATAGCAGAAAACAGCCACATTCTCCACCAAACTATCCTAGAAACAGTCTCTGGGCCATTTACTAACACTCTTACCCTCTGGAATATCTTGTGATGGACCCTATAGTCCACACTGCCCTCAGCAAAGCTGTCCATGGTCCTACCAGGATGGCCGAGTAGGCCTCCACATAAAGCATCCAAAATCCCCAAATCGTCCACATTCTTCCAACAAACAGTTGGTCAGACCTGCCACAGCAATATACTGCTCTCTGGTACCAACTGTGGTCTTAGTCACTTTTCAATGTTGTGAAGACCTTGACTAAGAAAACACTTACAGAGAGAAGCGTTTAATTAGAGAATTGCTTATAGTTTCAGAGGTTTAGTGCATTATCATCATGGCTGGGAACATGGCAAAAGACAAACAGACCCTGGAGCAATAGAATCATGACTATCCTGGCAAAGGATTGAAGGACACTGAAAGACACCCTGGTTACGAATTGAGGAAATTTGAACCCCAGAGACCCTGAAGGGATGGCAGGAGATTAACCTGACTCCCAGAAAGCCAGGCCGGTCACTGGCCCACAGCCCTCCATAGGTTTGTGACCATCAGTCATGCAAGAGCAATGCTCCAAAACCCTTCACAGGTGGAGGATGTGACCACCAGTCACTAGGCTCGAGGCAAAATCTCCATTTAATGTGGTATCTAAAGGCCTGGAGGCTTAGCCAATGACGCTTCCCTTCCCAGACACTCCTCCCTGCAAAAGGTATTTAATCTCAGACCCACTCTGAAAAGTGGAGACGGCTTTATTCATCCACTTTTTACCATGACGGTAAATGCCTGGAAACCATGAACTGCCTCTTTTCATGGGATCCACCATGGGGAGCCATAGAGAAGCCCTTTACCTACAGAGGAGCCCTTTGCCTAATCTCCCCCATAAGGCCTCCCCTGCGCTACCAGAGGTAGCTGCCACCAAGTCCAAGACCACAGCAGCCTACCAGCCAAGGAGTTTCCCCTCTGGACCAGCTGGAGCGTACCCCCTCTTTTCTCCCTAGGCCCCAGGCTAGATCCAGGCCCACGGGCCCCCACTCCATTGTCAGCTCTTCTGAGGCATCGAAGCAGCACCAGGATGCCCAAGAGCCTGAGAACCGATGGCCCTGGCGTCATTACAGGCCTGGGGACCCCAAGCCAGCTCCTACTGTGTCCTATGCCTCAGATCATGCTTCCCGACCTTGGGAGTGTTGTCCTGCGACTTCCCACAGCCCGACTCCCGCCCAGGGGCGGCCTGGGATAAGTGCTGTCAAACTTCCTGAGTCCAGCCTCTCCAACAGCCCCAGCACTATGTCAAAGCAGACAAAGAACCCTACCATTAATCCTACAGAGGATGAGAGAGACTGCACCTGGTTTGAGCTCTTGATACCCCAAAGTTCACCCCACAGTGACACACTTCCTCCAACAAGGCATGCCTCATAATCCTTCTAATCTGTCTCAAATAATGCCATGTCCTAATAAATAAGTGCATATTTATGGAATATATATACATATATACATATATATACATATATATATACATACATGGGTGTGTGTGTCATTCTTAGTCAAACCACTACAGACTTGTTCCTCATTTGTATTTCATTAATTTCTATCCTAATTGGTTTTTTTTTTCTTTTTGGAGTCTACTAAACCTGAGTTTGGTTTCTTTTGGGTTTTCCAAATTCTAGACTTGAACCATTAAGTTGCTTATTTGTGCTCTTTCTGATTTCTGACTATAGACACCCACATCTATATATTTCCCTTATAGTACTACTTTCAGTGTGTCCCAGAGGCTTGGTTGTACTGTGTTTTCATTTTCATTTACTTCAAATTATTTTTTAAATTTGTCTTTTTACCTTAATCTTTCTTCATTCAATGATGAATGTTTAATCTCCATGAATTGTATTTTCTTTCTTTTTTATATTGGATTTTTCTTATTTACATTTCAAATGTTATTCCCTTTCCCAGTTTCCTGGACGTAAGCCCGCTCCCTTTCTACTAAAAGGGTGTTCCCCTCCCATCTACATCCCACTTCCAGTCCCTCAACATTCCCCAACAATGGGGGTCCAACAGTGGCAGGTCCAAGGGCTTCTTTCATTGGTACCCAACAAGGCTATTCTCTGCTACATATGCAGTTGGAGCCAGGGGTCAGTCTATGTATAGTCTTTGGGTAGTAGTTTAGGCCCTGGGAGCTCTGATTGGTTAGTATTGTTGTTCTTATAGGTTTGCAAGCCCCTTCAGATCTTTTAATCCTTTTTCTAATTCCTCCACCACGGTCCCCCTTTTTCCCCCTTTTAAGAAGGAGTGAAGCATCCACATTTTGGTCATCCTTCTTGAGCTTCAGGTGGTCTGTGGATTGATTCTTGGGTAAATCGAGCTTTTGGACTAATATCCACTTATCAGTGAGTGTATATCATGTGTGTTTTCCTGTGATTGGGTTACCTCACTCAGGTTGATATTTTCTAGTTCAATCCATTTGCCTATGAATTTCATGAAGTCATTGTTTTTGATAGCTGAGTAGTACTCCATTGTGTAGATGTACCACATTTTCTGTATCCATTCCTCTGTTGAAGGCCATCTGGGATCTTTCTAGCTTCTGGCTAATATAAATAAGGCTGCTATGAACATAGTGGAGCATGTGTCTTTTTTGTATGTTGAAGCATCTTTTGGGTATATGCCCAGAAGAGGTATATCTGGGTCCTCAGGTAGTGGAATGTCCAATTTTCTCAGGAACCTCCAGACTGATTTCCAGAGTGATTGTACCAGTTTGAAATCCCACCAAAAATGGAGGAGTGTTCCTCTTTCTCCACATCCTCACCAGCATCTGCTGTCACCTGAGTTTTTTATCTAACCCATTCTGACTTGTGTGAGGTAGAATCTCAGGGTTCTTTTGATTTCCAATTCCCTAATGACTAAGGATGTTGAATATTTCTTTTGGTGCTTCTCAGCCATTCAATATACCTCATCTGAGAATTCTTTGTTTAGCTCTGTACCCCATTTTTAATACAATTATTTGGCTCTCTGGTGTCTAACTTCTTGAGTTCTGTTATACTTTGGATATTAGCACTCTATCAGATGTAGTATTGATAAAGAACTTTTCCCAATCTGTTGGTTACTGTTTAGTTCTAATGACAGGGTCCTTTGCCTTTGCAGTTTTATGAGGTCCCATTTGTTGATTCTTGAAATTAGAGCATAAGCCATTGGTATTTTGTTCAGGAAATTTTCTGCAGTGCTCATGTGATCAAGACTCTTCCCCACCTTTTCTTCTATTAGTTTGAATGTATCTGGTTTGATGTGGAGGTCCTTGATCCACTTGGACTTAAGCTTTGTACAAGGTGATTAAAAATAGATCAATTTGCATTCTTCTACATGCTGACCTCCAGTTAAAGAAGAACCATTGGGTGATTTTTGCTCCTTTGTCAAATATCAAGTGACCATAGGTGTATGGGTTCATTTCTGGGTCTTCAATTCTACTTCACTGATCTACCTGCCTGTCTCTGTAATACCATACAGTTTTGATAACTATTGCTCTGTAATACTGCTTTTTTTTTATTAACTTGAGTATTTCTTATATACATTTCGAGTGTTATTCCCTTTCCCTGTTTCCGGGCAAACATCCCCCTCCCCCCTCCCCTTCTTTATGGGTGTTCCCCTCCCCATCCTCCCCCCCTTGTCGCCCCCCCCATCAATCTAGTTTACTGGGGGTTCAGTCTTAGCAGGACCAAGGGCTTCCCCTTACACTGGTGCTCTTACTAGGATATTCATTGCTACCTATGAGGTCAGAGTCCAGGGTCAGTCCATGTATAGTCTTTAGGTAGTGGCTTAGTCCCTGGAAGCTCTGGTTGGTTGGCATTGTTGTACATATGGGGTCTCGAGCCCCTTCAAGCTCTTCCAGTTCTTTCTCTGATTCCTTCAACGGGGGTCCTATTCTCAATTCAGTGGTTTGCTGCTGGCATACGCCTCTGTGTTTGCTGTATTCTGGCTGTGTCTCTCGGGGGAGATCTACATCCGACTCCTGTCGGCCTACACTTCTTTGCTTCATCCATCTTGTCTAATTGGATGGCTGTATATGCATGGGCCACATGTGGGGCAGGCTCTGAATGGGTGTTCCTTCTGTGTCTGTTTTAATCTTTGCCTCTCTATTCCCTGCCAAGGGTATTCTTGTTCCCCTTTTAAAGAAGGAGTGAAGCATTCACATTTTGATCATCCGTCTTGAGTTTCATTTGTTCTAGGCATCTAGGGTAATTCAAGCATTTGGTCTAATAGCCACTTATCAATGAGTGCATACCATGTGTGTTTTTCTGTGATTGGGTTACCTCACTCAGGATGATATTTTCCAGTTCCGACCATTTGCCTATGAATTTCTGTAATACTGCTTGATGTCAGGGTTGGTGGTTCCTCCAGAAGTTCTTTTATTGTTGAGTATAGTTTTTGCTATCCTGGGTTTTTGTTATTCCAAATGAATTTGCAAATTGCTCTTTCGACTCTATGAAAAATTAAGTTGAAACTTTAATGGAGATTGTATTGAATATGTAGATTGCTTTTGGAAAAATGGCCATATTTACTATATTAATTCTGGCAATCCATGAGCATGGGAGGTCTTTCCATCTTCTGAGATCTTCTTCAATTTCTTTCTTCAAAGCATTGAAGTTCTTGTCATACAAACCTTTCATTTGCTTGGTTAAAGTCACACCAAGGTATTTTATATTATTTGGGACTAATGTGAAGGGTGTCATTTCACCAATTTCTTTCTCAGCCTGTTTATCCTTTGAGTAGAGAAAGGCTACTGATTTATTTTTATACCCAGCCACTTTGCCAAAGATGTTTATCAGGCTTCTTAGTTCTCTGGTGGAATTTTTGGAGTCACTTAATTATACTATCATACCATCTACAAATAGTGATATTTTGACTTCTTCCTTTCCAATTTGTATCCCTCCCTTCGTTGTCTGATTGCTCTGGCTAGGACATTGAGTACTATATTGAATAAGTAGGGAGAGAGTGAACAGCCTTGTCTAATCCCTGATTTTAGTGAGATTGATTCAAGTTTCTCTCCATTTAATTTAATACTGGCTACTGGTTTGATGTATATGGCTTTTACTATGTTTAGGTATGGGACTTGAATTCCTGATCTTTCCAGGACTTTTATCATGAAGGGGTGTTGAATTTTCTCAAATGCTTTCACAGCATCGAATGAAATGGTCATGTGGTTTTTTTCTTTAAGTTTGTTTATATAGTGGATTATATTGATGAATTTCTGTAAATTGAACCATGCCTTCATCACTGGGATGAAGCCTACTTGATCATGATGGATGATCATTTTCATGGGTTCTTGGATTCAGTTTGCAAAAATTTTATTGAGTAATTTTGTGTCAATATTCATAAGGGAAATTGGTCTGAAGTTGGTTTCTTTCTTGGGTCTTTGTGTGGTTTAGCCACAAGCATAATTGTTGCTTCATAGAAGGAATTTAGTAGTCCTCAATCTGTTTCTATTTTGTGGAATAGTTTGGACAGTATTGGTTTGAGGACTTCGGTAAAGATCTGATAGAATTCTGCACTAAACCCATCTGGTCCTGGGCTGTTTTTTGGTTGGGAGACTATTAATCACTGCTTCTATTGCTTTAGGAGTTATGGGGCTGTTTAGATGGTTTATCTGTTCCTGATTTAACTTTGGTACGTGGTATTTGACTATAAAATTTTCCATTTCCTCCAGATTTTCCAGTTTTGTTGAATATAGGCTTTGTAGTAGTATCTGATGATTTTTTTAATTTCCTAAGATTCTGTTGGTATATCTCCCTTTTCATTTCTGATTTTGTTAATTTGGATACACCCTTTATACCCTCTGGTTAGTCTGGTTAAGGGTTTATCTATCTTGTTGATTTTCTCAAAGAACCAGCTCCTGGTTTTGTTGATTCTTTGTATAGTTCTTTTTGCTTCTACTTGGATGATTTCAGCCCTGAGTTTGATTATTTCCTGCCTTCTACTCCTCTTGGGTGTATCTGTTTCTTTTTCTTTTTTAGAGCTTTTAGGTGTGCTGTCAAGCTGCTAATGTATGCTCTCTCCTGTTTCTTTTGCAGGCGTTCAGAGCTATGAGTTTTCCTCTTAGCACTGCTTTCATTGTGTCCCATAAGTTTAGGTATGTTGTGCCTTCATTTTCATTAAATTCTAAAAAGTCTTTAATTTCTTTATTTCTTCCTTGACCAAGTTATCATTGAGTAGAGCGTTGTTTAGCTTTCATATATATGTGGGGTTTCTGTCATTTTTTTTTATTATTGAAGACCAGCCTTAGTCCATGGTCTGATAGGTTGCATGGGACTCTTTCTATCTTCTCATATCTGTTGAGGCCTATTTTGTGACCAATTATATGGTCAGTTTTGGAGAAAGTGCCATGAGGTGCTGAGAAGAACATATATTCTTTTGTTTTAGGGTGAAATGTTCTATAAATATCTGTTAAGTCCATTTGGTACACAACTTCTTTTAGTTTCTCTATGCCTCCATTTAATTTGTTTCCATGATCTGTCCATTGATGAGAGTGGGGTGTTGAAATCTCCTACTATGATTGTGTGATGTGCAATGGGTGATTTGAGCTTTAGTAAGGTTTCTTTTATGAATGTAGGTGCCCTTGCATTTGGAGCGTAGATATTTAGGATTGAGAGTTCATCTTGGTTGGTTTTTCCTTTGATGAATATGAAGTGTCATTCCTTATTCTTTTTGATGACTTTGGTTGAATGTCTATTTTATTCAATATTAGAATGGCTACTCCATCTTGTTTCTTCAGACCACTTGCTTGGAAAGTTGTTTTCCAGCCTTGTATTCTGAGGTAGTGATTGTCTTTGTCACTGAGATGTGTTCCCTGTATGCAGCAAAATGCTGGGTCCTCTTTATGTATCCAGTTAGACTATGACTTTTTGTTGGGGAATTGAGTCATTGATGTTCAGAGATATTAAGCAATAGTGATTGATGCTTCTTGTTATTTTCATTGTTAGAGGTAGAATTATGTTTGTGAGTCTCTCTTCTTTTGATTTCATTGCAAGGAAATTACTTTCTTGCCTTTTCTTAGGTTTAGTTTCCCTCCTTGGGTTGGAGTTTTCCTTCTATTATGTTCTGCAGTGCTGGATTAGTGGAACGATATTGTCTAAATTTGATTTTGTCATGAAATATCTTGGTTTTTCTATCTATGGTAGTTGAGAGTTTGCTGGATATAGTAGCTTAGACTGGCATTTGTGTTCTCTTAGGGTCTGTATGACATCTGCCCAGGATATTCTGGCTTTCATAGTCTCTGGAGAGAAGTCTGATGTATTCTGATAGATCTGCCTTTATATATTACTTGACCTTTTCCCCTTACTCCTTTCAGTTTGTTATCTTTGTTCTGTGCCTTTGTTGTTTTAATTGTTATGTGACAGGAGAAATTTCTTTTCTGGTCCCATCTGTTTTGTGTTCTGTAGGCTTCTTGTATGTTTATGGGCATCTCTTTCTTTAGGTTAGGGAAGTTTTCTTCTATAATTTCGTTGAAGATATTTACTGGCCATTTAAGTTGGGAGTCTTCACTCTCTTCTATACCTATTAATTATAGGTTTGATCTTCTCATTATGTCCTGAATTTCCTGGGTGTTTTGGGCTAGGAGCTTTTTGCGTTTTACATTATCTTTGATGGTTGTGTTGATGTTTTCTATGGTATCTTCTGCCCCTGAGTTCTCTCTTCTATCTCTCACATTCTGTTGGTGATGCTTGCATCTATGACTCCTGATCTCTTTCCTAGGTTTTCTATCTCCAGAGTTGTTTCCTTCTGTGATTCCTTTATTTTTTCTATTTCCATTTTAAAATCCTGGATGGTTTTGTTCAATTCCTTCACCTGTTTGGTTATGTTTTTCTGTAATTCTTTAATGGAGTTTTGCTTTTCCTCTCTAAGAGCTTCTACTTGTTCACTTGTGTTGTCCTGTATTTCTTTAAGGGGTTATTTATGTCCTTCTTAAAGTCCTCCATCATCATCAGAAAATGTGATTTTAAGTCTAATTCTTGCTTTTCTGGTATGTTTGGATATCCATTATTTGCTTTGGTGGGAGAACTGGGCTCTGATGATGCCAAACAGTCTTGGTTTCTTTTGCTTAGTTTCCTCTGCTTGCCTCTTGCCATCAGGTTGTATCTGGTGTTAGCTAGTCTTGCTGTCTCTGACAGTGGCTTGACCCTCCTGTAGGCCTGTGTGTCAGCACTCCTGTAGAACTGTTTTTGCTCAGCCGGATATGGGAACAGGGAGCTCTGCTCTCAAGTGTGTAGGTGCTCCTGGCAACTGGCTCTCAGCTCTTGTTGAAGGCAGAAACCTGAAGGGCCCTGCCCCTGACTGTTCCTAGGTAACCTGTGCTCAAAGGGCACAGATGGCACTAGGTGACTTCCTCTTGGTTTGGGAATATGGGAAGAGAGTAGTCTCCTTTGAGTTCTCAGGAGTGTTCGCACTTCTGAGGGTCCAGCCCTCTCCTCAACGGGATTTCGGTTTAATTTTCTATATTCTCACAGCTATGTCCACTCTTAAGTCTGAAATATTGTTTCCAACCTTCTGTATAAAGATGATTTGATGGGCATGTATTATTTTAGTCTGTTTTCATCATGGGAAATTTCTCATTCTCCTTTAACTGTGGCAAATTTTTTGACTGGGTTCAGTAATCTGTTGGCATCCATGGTCTTTTAGATCTTGGAGTATACTTCTCAAGACTCATCTAGCTATTAAAGTTTCCAGTGAGACATCAGCTGTTGTTATTTTAGTTGGTTTTCCCTTATATGTGACTTGGTCCATTCTACTCTACCTAAACCCACATTATCCTTTAATGAAAAAGGCAGCATTATCCTAAATGGGAAAAAAGGCTTGAATCAGGATTACTTTTGCTGTCTGGGTCTTTTGTGGTTCAATATGAATGTTAGAGTTTTTTTTCTGGAAAGAATGAGATGGGAATTTTATTGGGGTTGCATAGAATCTGCATATTATTTTTGGTTGAGGGTCAACTTCACAATACTAATTCTATCAAACAAACCATTAGCATAAGATGGCTTTCCATTTTTTAGTTTCTACCTCAAACTCTTTCTTCGAAGATTTAAAGTTTCACTGGAAAAGTCCTGTACTTTCTTATTTGGGTTTATTCGTAGATACTTCAGATTTTTGAGGTTACTGTGAGTGAGAGTGATTCCATGCTTTCTTTCTCAGAACGTTTTGTTGTTCTCATATAGAAATGCTATTGGTTTTTGTAAGTTGATTTTTGTATCCTGCCACTTTTCTGAAATTGTGGATAATTTCTAGAAGCTTTCTGGTGGAATTATGGGGACCTCTTATGTATAATATGTCATCTTCACATAGGAACAATTTAACTTTTTCTTTTACTACTTATATCCCTTTAATTTCTTTTTATTGTTGTATTATACTTACTAGTTCTTCAAGCACTACTTGAAACTGTGTGGGGATAATAGACAGCTCTGTATCATTCTTGATATTAATGGAATTTCTTTGAATAGCTAGTGGATTACAGTACTTACCTAGAATGGGACTCTGGATTCAGTCCACTGGCAGAATTAATGGTGTTTTAATGTAATATATTTTAGTCAGTCTAGTATTTCTGTGTATTATCACAAGAGGCAGTCATTTCCTAAAGTGGAGACATTTAAAAATCACAGACTTGATCCTATGCAGGTTCCACTTCTATCTGAAAAGCTATTGGCATTTATGGCCTCTTTTGGATTGAAGGGTCAGTTTTCCTCAGGAATGTTGGCTCTGAGAAGCTACCCATTCTTGTAGATGGCACCACACATATGCATGTACAGCATCACTAAATGGACTCATTGGATATTGAAAAGAGGAAAAGGACACACCTGAAACTGGAAAGGGGAAATTATGGATGTTATACATGAGGAATTAGAGTGGAAGAAAATAGGAATATATTTGAAAAAACACAGTATATCCATGAGTATGAAAATTATACAAAACCACAGAAATAGTAAATGAGTTCTATAGTCTAGTTTGAAAACACAGAAAGTCAAGATTTTTGGCTAAAAAAACAGGAAAGAAAACAACAGGATGCTTTAACACTATTCATGTTTAGTGACACATACTACTAAGTAAATGATACTCAACTATGTGATTGAATATATTCTTATCAAGAATTAAAACTCGGGGTTGGGGAGTTGGCTCAGTGGCAGAGCACTTGCCTAGGAAGGGCAAGGCCCTGGGTTCGGTCCCCAGCTCCGAAAAAAAGAACCAAAAAAAAAAAAAAAGAATTAAAACTCATTTTATACCCTACTCAATTTGCTGCAATGTGATGGTTACTATAATATACTAATTTTGATAATCTTTTTTATACATACAAGGACATATAATATTTTAACTGCCAAAATTAGTCCACTTTTCTACTCAAACAATACCATTTCAAATTGAAATTTTAATATAACTAATTTCCTCATAAGTCTGAACTCTAAGCTAGAAAGATAAAATAAAGGCAACTTATAGTTGGTTTTGAAAACTTCTAGAGTTAGAACTTCCTTACTCTGACATTATTTCTATAATATAATTGCCAAGAGATCTTACCTTGATTTCTCTCTCTTAAGCTTTGTATCAGGTTATATTCATACTCCAAAAGTATTGTCCTCCTGCCATATACAAAAAAGTGGTATATGTAATCATTACTTTAGTATTGGTATGAAACCATGCCAGACACACTAAATTATTAAAAGAGTTTCAGGCAGTATCATGGCGTGTTGGTATAGTCTTCAGAACTGTGGACTTGAGCATATTTTTATTAAGCTTTTATTTAGATACGAAAATTACAAAGAAATAGTGGTGAATAAAGGTAGGATACAATGTATTAGTTACTTCTATGTTCTTGTAATAAAATGCTGCAAACAAAGCAACTGATAGAATGGAGGTTGATTATGCCTTATAGATACAAAGGAATGAGAGTGCATCATGGTGGGAACACATGCAGAGACTCAAGTTATCTTGACATGTTGGGAAGTAGCAGAAGTCAGAGACCCACACTGCTCCAGGTTGAACCTGTACCCATAGTGGAGGGTAACTCTGGATCCCAATCCACTCAGTTCACACTCAGATGCATCTTGAGCCCCAGATATTCTGACACATCGGAGGATCACAAGATCAAAGGATCACAGGATCACAGGAGGGACAGGCTCTTAGGAGGGACAAAGGATCCAGCAGAGACAGCAAAGCCAGTTAACACCAGAGACAACCAGATGACCGGAGACAAGGGTAAGAACATAAGCAACAGAAAATAATACTACTTGAAAACATCAGAACCTAGTTCCCCACAAAAGCAAGACCCAACACACCTAAAAAAAAGTATTGAGATCTAAAATCTCAACTCATGAAGATGATAGAGGACTTTAAGAGGGATATATGTAACTCCCTTAAAGAAATACAAGAGAACAAAGGTAAAATAAAAAAGTGGAAAGACTTAAGAGGAAACACAAAAATCTCTTAAAGAAACACAGGAAAACACAAACAGGTGAATGAATTGAACAAAACCATCCAGGATTTGATAATGGAAATAGAAACATTAAGGAAGACACAAAAGGAAACAACACTGAATATGGAAAACCTAGAAAAGACAGCAGGAGTCACAGACTCAAGCATTACCAATAGAATACAAGAGATAGAAAAGAGAATCTTAGGCATAGAAGATACCATAGAAGATGCTGACACAAGAGTCAAAGAAAATAAAAAACTCAAAAAGTTCCTAACTCAAAATATTCAAGAAATAAAATAAACAATAAAAAGACGAAACCTAAGAATACTAAGTATAGAAGAGAGTGAAAATTCCAACTTAAAGGGTCAGCAAACATCTTCAACAAAATTATAGAAGAAAACTGCCTCAGAGTAAAAGCCTAGAAAACAACTTTCTAAGCAAATGGTCCGAATAAACAAGCTGAAGTAGCCATTCTAATATGGAATAAAATCAACTTTCAACTAAAAGTTATCAAAAAAGATAAGGAAGAAAATTTCATATTCATCAATTCATAACAGAAATCTTACTAAATCTCGAAGCACACATTGCATCTCACACAACAATAGTGGGGGATTTCAACACCCCACTCTTATTGATGGACAGATCATGGAAACAGAAACTAAACAGAAACATAGAGAAACTAACAGAAGTATGAACCAAATGGATTTAACAAATATTTATATAACATTTCATCCTAAAAGAAAAGAATATACCTTCCTCTCAGCACCTCATGGTTCTTTCTCCAAAATTGATCATATAATCAGTCACAAAACAGGCCTCAGCAAATACAAGAAGATTAAAATAATATCATACAACTTATCAGATCACCATGGCTGGTCTTTAATAACTATATACCGACAGAAAGCCCACATACACATGGAAGTTGAACAATGCTCTACTCAATAACTTGCTCAAGGAAGAGATAAAGAAATTAAAGACTTTTTAGAAATTAATGAAAATGAAAGCACAACATACCCAAACTTATGGGACAAAATGAAAGAAGTGCTAAGAGGAAAACTCATAGCTCTGACTGCCTCCAAAAAGAAACTGGAGAGAGCATACCTTAGCAGTTTGACAGCATACCTAAAAGCTCTAGAACAAAAAGAAACAGTTACACCAAAGGGAGTAGACAGCAGGAAATAATCAAACTCAGGACTGAAATCAACAAAGTTGAAACAAAGAGAATTGCCAAAATTGGGAGCTTTTTCTTTGAGAAAATCAAGATAGATAAATCCTTAGCCAAAGTAACTAGAGGATACAGAGACAGTATCCAAATTAATAAAATCAGAAAGGAGAAGGGTTGACATTACAAACGAAACTGAGGAAATTTTAAAAATCATCAGAGCCTACTACAAAAGTCTATACTTAACAAAACTGGAAAATCTAGATGAAATGTATCATTTTCTAGACAAATACCAGGAACCAAAGTTAAATCAAGTTCAGATAAACCATCTAAACTGTCGTATAACCCCTAAGGAAATAGAAGCAGTTATTAAAATTCCCCCACACACAAAAAAGCCCAGAGCCAGTGTAGAATTCTATTAGACTTTCAAAGAAGATCTAATACCAATATATCTGAAAGTACTCCACAAAATAAAAACAGAAGAAACACTACCCAATTATTTCTATGAAGCCACAGTTACACTGATACCTAAACCACAGAAAGACCCAACAAAGAAAGAGAACTTCAGACCAATTTCTCTCATGAGTATCGATGCAAAAATACTCAAATTTCTCACAAACCAAATCCAAGAATACATCAAAACAATCATTCACCATGATCACGTAAGGCTTCATCACAAAAATGCAGGAATAGTTCAATATGAGGAAATAAATCAATGTAATCTATGAAATGAACAAACAAAGAAAAAAACACATGGTCATCTCATTACATGGTGAAAAAGCCTTTCACAATATAAACACCCCTTCATGTTAAAAGTATTAGAGAGATTTAGAATTCAAGGTTCATCCCAGACCCGGTGAGAGAGAGACCCAACCGCCTGGTCAGGTGGGCACTCCTGAGGCTGCAGAGCGGAAGAGACCACCAACACTGCTCACCCCTGCCCACATCCCTGGCCCAAGAGGAAACTGTATAAGGCCTCTGGGCTCCCGTGGGGGAGGGCCCAGGAGCAGCAGGACCCCTGCCAGAGACACCGCCGGACCCTGAAAGAAACAGACCGGATAAACAGTTCTCTGCACCCAAATCCCGTGGGAGGGAGAGCTAAACCTTCAGAGAGGCAGACAAGCCTGGGAAACCAGAAGAGACTGCTCCCTGCACACACATCTCGGACGCCAGAGGAAAAAGCCAAAGACCATCTGGAACCCTGGTGCACTGAAGCTCCCGGAAGGGGCGGCACAGGTCTTCCTGGTTGCTGCCGCTGCAGAGAGCCCCTGGGCAGCAACCCACGAGCAAACCTGAGCCTCGGGACCACAGGTAAGACCAAATTTTCTGCTGCAAGAAAGCTGCCTGGTGAACTCAAGACACAGGCCCACAGGAACAGCTGAAGACCTGTAGAGAGGAAATACTACACGCCCGAAAGCAGAACACTCTGTCCCCATAACTGACTGAAAGAGAGGAAAACAGGTCTACAGCACTCCTGACACACAGGCTTATAGGACAGTCTAGCCACTGTCAGAAATAGCAGAACAAAGTAACACTAGAGATAATCTGATGGCGAGAGGCAAGCGCAGGAACCCAAGCAACAGAAACCAAGACTACATGCCATCATCGGAGCCCAATTCTCCCACCAAAACAAACATGGAATATCCAAACACACCAGAAAAGCAAGATCTAGTTTCAAAATCATATTTGATCATGATGCTGGAGGACTTCAAGAAAGACATGAACACACTTAAGGAAGCACAGGAAAACATTAATAAACAAGTAAAAGCCTACAGAGAGGAATCGCAAAAATCCCTGAAAGAATTCCAGGAAAACACAATCAAACAGTTGAAGGAATTAAAAATGGAAATAGAAGCAATCAAGAAAGAACACATGGAAACAACCCTGGATATAGAAAACCAAAAGAAGAGACAAGGAGCTGTAGATACAAACTTCACCAACAGAATACAAGAGATGGAAGAGAGAATCTCAGGAGCAGAAGATTCCATAGAAATCATTGACTCAACTGTCAAAGATAATGTAAAGCGGAAAAAGCTACTGGTCCAAAACATACAGGAAATCCAGGACTCAATGAGAAGATCAAACCTAAGGATAATAGGTATAGAAGAGAGTGAAGACTCCCAGCTCAAAGGACCAGTAAATATCTTCAACAAAATCATAGAAGAAAACTTCCCTAACCTAAAAAAAGAGATACCCATAGACATACAAGAAGCCTACAGAACTCCAAATAGATTGGACCAGAAAAGAAACACCTCCCGTCACATAATTGTCAAAACACCAAACGCACAAAATAAAGAAAGAATATTAAAAGCAGTAAGGGAAAAAGGTCAAGTAACATATAAAGGGAGACCTATCAGAATCACACCAGACTTCTCGCCAGAAACTATGAAGGCCAGAAGATCCTGGACTGATGTTATACAGACCCTAAGAGAACACAAATGCCAGCCCAGGTTACTGTATCCAGCAAAACTCTCAATTAACATTGATGGAGAAACCAAGATATTCCATGACAAAACCAAATTTACACAATATCTTTCTACAAATCCAGCACTACAAAGGATAATAAATGGTAAAGCCCAACATAAGGAGGCAAGCTATACCCTAGAAGAAGCAAGAAACTAATCGTCTTGGCAACAAAACAAAGAGAATGAAAGCACACAAACATAACCTCACATCCAAATATGAATATAACGGGAAGCAATAATCACTATTCCTTAACATCTCTCAATATCAATGGCCTCAACTCCCCAATAAAAAGACATAGATTAACAAACTGGATACGCAACGAGGACCCTGCATTCTGCTGCCTACAGGAAACACACCTCAGAGACAAAGACAGACACTACCTCAGAGTGAAAGGCTGGAAAACAACTTTCCAAGCAAATGGTCAGAAGAAGCAAGCTGGAGTAGCCATTCTAATATCAAATAAAATCAATTTCCAACTAAAAGTCATCAAAAAAGATAAGGAAGGACACTTCATATTCATCAAAGGAAAAATCCACCAAGATGAACTCTCAATCCTAAATATCTATGCCCCAAATACAAGGGCACCTACATACGTAAAAGAAACCTTACTAAAGCTCAAAACACACATTGCACCTCACACAATAATAGTGGGAGATTTCAACACCCCACTCTCATCAGTGGACAGATCATGGAAACAGAAATTAAACAGTGATGTCGACAGACTAAGAGAAGTCATGAGCCAAATGGACTTAACGGATATTTATAGAACATTCTATCCTAAAGCAAAAGGATATACCTTCTTCTCAGCTCCTCATGGTACTTTCTCCAAAATTGACCATATAATCGGTCAAAAAACGGGCCTCAACAGGTACAAAAAGATAGAAATAATCCCATGCGTGCTATCGGACCACCACGGCCTAAAACTGGTCTTCAATAACAATAAGGGAAGAATGCCCACATATACGTGGAAATTGAACAATGCTCTACTCAATGATAACCTGGTCAAGGAAGAAATAAAGAAAGAAATTAAAAACTTTTTAGAATTTAATGAAATTGAAGATACAACATACTCAAACTTATGGGACACAATGAAAGCTGTGCTAAGAGGAAAACTCATAGCGCTGAGTGCCTGCAGAGAGAAACAGGAAAGAGCATATGTCAGCAGCTTGACAGCACACCTAAAAGCTCTAGAACAAAAAGAAGCAAATACACCCAGGAGGAGCAGAAGGCAGGAAATAATCAAACTCAGAGCTGAAATCAACCAAGTAGAAACAAAAAGGACCATAGAAAGAATCAACAGAACCAAAAGTTGGTTCTTTGAGAAAATCAACAAGATAGATAAACCCTTAGCCAGACTAACGAGAGGACACAGAGAGTGCGTCCAAATTAACAAAATCAGAAATGAAAGGGGAGACATAACTACAGATTCAGAGGAAATTCAAAAAATCATCAGATCTTACTATAAAAACCTATATTCAACAAAATTTGAAAATCTTCAGGAAATGGAAAATTTCCTAGACAGATACCAGGTATCGAAGTTAAATCAGGAACAGATAAACCAGTTAAACAACCCCATAACTCCTAAGGAAATAGAAGCAGTCATTAAAGGTCTCCCAACCAAAAAGAGCCCAGGTCCAGACGGGTTTAGTGCAGAATTCTATCAAACCTTCATAGAAGACCTCATACCAATATTATCCAAACTATTCCACAAAATTGAAACAGATGGAGCCCTACCGAATTCCTTCTACGAAGCCACAATTACTCTTATACCTAAACCACACAAAGACACAACAAAGAAAGAGAACTTCAGGGCACTCCTCAGGCTGCAGAGCGGAAGAGACCACCAACACTGCTCACCCCTGCCCACATCCCTGGCCCAAGAGGAAACTGTATAAGGCCTCTGGGCTCCCGTGGGGGAGGGCCCAGGAGGGGCAGGACTTCTGCGCCTGAGACACCGCCGGAACCTGAAAGAAACAGACCGGATAAACAGTTCTCTGCACCCAAATCCCGTGGGAGGGAGAGCTAAACCTTCAGAGAGGCAGACAAGCCTGGGAAACCAGAAGAGACTGCTCCCTGCACACACATCTCGGACGCCAGAGGAAAAAGCCAAAGACCATCTGGAACCCTGGTGCACTGAAGCTCCCGGAAGGGGCGGCACAGGTCTTCCTGGTTGCTGCTGCTGCAGAGAGCCCCTGGGCAGCACGCCACGAGCATACCTGAGCCTCGGGACCACAGGTAAGACCAAATTTTCTGCTGCAAGAAAGCTGCCTGGTGAACTCAAGACACAGGCCCACAGGAACAGCTGAAGACCTGTAGAGAGGAAAAACTACACGCCCGAAAGCAGAACACACTGTCCCCATAACTGACTGAAAGAGAGGAAAACAGGTCTACAGCACTCCTGACACACAGGCTTATAGGTCAGTCTAGCCACTGTCAGAAATAGCAGAACAAAGTAACACTAGAGATAATCTGATGGCGAGAGGCAAGCGCAGGAACCCAAGCAACAGAAACCAAGACTGCATGCCATCCTCGGAGCCCAATTCTCCCACCAAAACAAACATGGAATATCCAAACACACCAGAAAAGCAAGATCTAGTTTCAAAATCATATTTGATCATGATGCTGGAGGACTTCAAGAAAGACATGAACACACTTAGGGAAACACAGGAAAACATTAATAAACAAGTAGAAGCCTACAGAGAGGAATCGCAAAAGTCCCTGAAAGAATTCCAGGAAAACACAATCAAACAGTTGAAGGAATTAAAAATGGAAATAGAAGCAATCAAGAAAGAACACATGGAAACAACCCTGGATATAGAAAACCAAAAGAAGAGACAAGGAGCTGTAGATACAAGCTTCACCAACAGAATACAAGAGATGGAAGAGAGAATCTCAGGAGCAGAAGATTCCATAGAAATCATTGACTCAACTGTCAAAGATAATGTCAAGCAGAAAAAGCTACTGGTCCAAAACATACAGGAAATCCAGGACTCAATGAGAAGATCAAACCTAAGGATAATAGGTATAGAAGAGAGTGAAGACTCCCAGCTCAAAGGACCAGTAAATATCTTCAACAAAATCATAGAAGAAAACTTCCCTAACCTAAAAAAAGAGATACCCATAGGCATACAAGAAGCCTACAGAACTCCAAATAGATTGGACCAGAAAAGAAACACCTCCCGTCACATAATTGTCAAAACACCAAACGCACAAAATAAAGAAAGAATATTAAAAGCAGTAAGGGAAAAAGGTCAAGTAACATATAAAGGGAGACCTATCAGAATCACACCAGACTTCTCGCCAGAAACTATGAAGGCCAGAAGATCCTGGACTGATGTCATACAGACCCTAAGAGAACACAAATGCCAGCCCAGGTTACTGTATCCAGCAAAACTCTCAATTAACATTGATGGAGAAACCAAGATATTCCATGACAAAACCAAATTTACACAATATCTTTCTACAAATTCAGCACTACAAAGGATAATAAATGGTAAAGCCCAACATAAGGAGGCAAGCTATACCCTAGAAGAAGCAAGAAACTAATCGTCTTGGCAACAAAACAAAGAGAATGAAAGCACACAAACATAACCTCACATCCAAATATGAATATAAAGGGAAACAATAATCACTATTCCTTAATATCTCTCAATATCAATGGCCTCAACTCCCCAATAAAAAGACAAAGATTAACAAACTGGATACGCAACGAGGACCCTGCATTCTGCTGCCTACAGGAAACACACCTCAGAGACAAAGACAGACACTACCTCAGAGTGAAAGGCTGGAAAACAACTTTCCAAGCAAATGGTCAGAAGAAGCAAGCTGGAGTAGCCATTCTAATATCAAATAAAATCAATTTCCAACTAAAAGTCATCAAAAAAGATAAGGAAGGACACTTCATATTCATCAAAGGAAAAATCCACCAAGATGAACTCTCAATCCTAAATATCTATGCCCCAAATACAAGGGCACCTACATACGTAAAAGAAACCTTACTAAAGCTCAAAACACACATTGCACCTCACACAATAATAGTGGGAGATTTCAACACCCCACTCTCATCAGTGGACAGATCATGGAAACAGAAATTAAACAGTGATGTCGACAGACTAAGAGAAGTCATGAGCCAAATGGACTTAACGGATATTTATAGAACATTCTATCCTAAAGCAAAAGGATATACCTTCTTCTCAGCTCCTCATGGTACTTTCTCCAAAATTGACCATATAATCGGTCAAAAAACGGGCCTCAACAGGTACAGAAAGATAGAAATAATCCCATGCGTGCTATCGGACCACCACGGCCTAAAACTGGTCTTCAATAACAATAAGGGAAGAATGCCCACATATACGTGGAAATTGAACAATGCTCTACTCAACGATAACCTGGTCAAGGAAGAAATAAAGAAAGAAATTAAAAACTTTTTAGAATTTAATGAAAATGAAGATACCACATACTCAAACTTATGGGACACAATGAAAGCTGTGCTAAGAGGAAAACTCATAGCGCTGAGTGCCTGCAGAAAGAAACAGGAAAGAGCATATGTCAGCAGCTTGACAGCACACCTAAAAGCTCTAGAACAAAAAGAAGCAAATACACCCAGGAGGAGTAGAAGGCAGGAAATAATCAAACTCAGAGCTGAAATCAACCAAGTAGAAACAAAAAGGACCATAGAAAGAATCAACAGGACCAAAAGTTGGTTCTTTGAGAAAATCAACAATAGATAAACCCTTAGCCAGACTAACGAGAGGACACAGAGAGTGCGTCCAAATTAACAAAATCAGAAATGAAAAGGGAGACATAACTACAGATTCAGAGGAAATTCAAAAAATCATCAGATCTTACTATAAAAACCTATATTCAACAAAATTTGAAAATCTTCAGGAAATGGACAATTTCCTAGACAGATACCAGGTATCAAAGTTAAATCAGGAACAGATAAACCAGTTAAACAACCCCATAACTCCTAAGGAAATAGAAGCAGTCATTAAAGGTCTCCCAACCAAAAAGAGCCCAGGTCCAGATGGGTTTAGTGCAGAATTCTATCAAACCTTCATAGAAGACCTCATACCAATATTATCCAAACTATTCCACAAAATTGAAACAGATGGAGCCCTACCGAATTCCTTCTACGAATCTACAATTACTCTTATACCTAAACCACACAAAGACACAACAAAGAAAGAGAACTTCAGACCAATTTCCCTTATGAATATCGACGCAAAAATACTCAATAAAATTCTGGCAAACCGAATTCAAGAGCACATCAAAACAATCATCCACCATGATCAAGTAGGCTTCATCCCAGGCATGCAGGGATGGTTTAATATACGGAAAACCATCAACGTGATCCATTATATAAACAAACTGAAAGAACAGAACCACATGATCATTTCATTAGATGCTGAGAAAGCATTTGACAAAATTCAACACCCCTTCATGATAAAAGTCCTGGAAAGAATAGGAATTCAAGGCCCATACCTAAACATAGTAAAAGCCATATACAGCAAACCAGTTGCTAACATTAAACTAAATGGAGAGAAACTTGAAGCAATCCCACTAAAATCAGGGACTAGACAAGGCTGCCCACTCTCTCCCTACTTATTCAATATAGTTCTTGAAGTTCTAGCCAAAGCAATCAGACAACAAAAGGAGATCAAAGGGATACAGATCGGAAAAGAAGAGGTCAAAATATCACTATTTGCAGATGATATGATAGTATATTTAAGTGATCCCAAAAGTTCCACCAGAGAACTACTAAAGCTGATAAACAACTTCAGCAAAGTGGCTGTGTATAAAATTAACTCAAATAAATCAGTTGCCTTCCTCTATACAAAAGAGAAACAAGCCGAGAAAGAAATTAGGGAAACGACACCCTTCATAATAGACCCAAATAATATAAAGTACCTCGGTGTGACTTTAACCAAGCAAGTAAAAGATCTGTACAATAAGAACTTCAAGACACTGAAGAAAGAAATTGAAGAAGACCTCAGAAGATGGAAAGATCTCCCATGCTCATGGATTGGCAGGATTAATATAGTAAAAATGGCCATTTTACCAAAAGCAATCTACAGATTCAATGCAATCCCCATCAAAATACCAATCCAATTCTTCAAAGACTTAGACAGAACAATTTGCAAATTCATCTGGAATAACAAAAAACCCAGGATAGCTAAAGCTATCCTCAACAATAAAAGGACTTCAGGGGGAATCACTATCCCTGAACTCAAGCAGTATTACAGAGCAATAGTGATAAAAACTGCATGGTATTGGTACAGAGACAGACAGATAGACCAATGGAATAGAATTGAAGACCCAGAAATGAACCCACACACCTATGGTCACTTGATTTTTGACAAAGGAGCCAAAACCATCCAATGGAAAAAAGATAGCATTTTCAGCAAATGGTGCTGGTTCAACTGGAGGGCAACATGTAGAAGAATGCAGATCGATCCATGCTTATCACCCTGTACAAAGCTTAAGTCCAAGTGGATCAAGGACCTCCACATCAAACCAGACACACTCAAACTAATAGAAGAAAAACTAGGGAAGCATCTGGAACACATGGGCACTGGAAAAAATTTCCTGAACAAAACACCAATGGCTTATGCTCTGAGATCAAGAATCGACAAATGGGATGTCATAAAACTGCAAAGCTTCTGTAAGGCAAAGGACACTGTGGTTAGGACAAAACGGCAACCAACAGATTGGGAAAAGATCTTTACCAATCCTACAACAGATAGAGGCCTTATATCCAAAATATACAAAGAACTCAAGAAGTTAGACCGCAGGGAAACAAATAACCCTATTAAAAAATGGGGTTCAGAGCTAAACAAAGAATTCACAGCTGAGGAATGCCGAATGGCTGAGAAACACCTAAAGAAATGTTCAACATCTTTAGTCATAAGGGAAATGCAAATCAAAACAACCCTGAGATTTCACCTCACACCAGTGCGATTGGCTAAGATCAAAAACTCAGGTGACAGCAGATGCTGGCGAGGTTGTGAAGAAAGAGGAACACTCCTCCATTGTTGGTGGGATTGCAGACTGGTAAAACCATTCTGGAAATCAGTCTGGAGGTTCCTCAGAAAATTGGACATTCAACTGCCTGAGGATCCAGCTATACCTCTCTTGGGCATATACCCAAAAGATACCTCAACATATAAAAGAGACACGTGCTCCACTATGTTCATCGCAGCCTTATTTATAATAGCCAGAAAATGGAAAGAACCCAGATGCCCTTCAACAGAGGAATGGATACAGAAAATGTGGTACATCTACACAATGGAATACTACTCAGCTATCAAAAACAACGAGTTTATGAAATTCGTAGGCAAATGGTTGGAACTGGAAAATATCATCCTGAGTGAACTAACCCAATCACAGAAAGACATACATGGTATGCACTCATTGATAAGTGGCTATTAGCCCAAATGCTTGAATTACCCTAGATCCCTAGAACATACGAAACTCAAGACGGATGATCAAAATGTGAATGCTTCACTCCTTCTTTAAATGAGGAATAAGAATACCCTTGGCAGGGAAGGGAGAGGCAAAGATTAAAACAGAGACTGAAGGAACACCCATTCAGAGCCTGCCCCACATTTGGCCCATACATATACAGCCACCCAATTGGACTAGATGGATGAAGCAAAGAAGTGCAGACCGACAGGAGCCGGATGTAGATCGCTCCTGAGAGACACAGCCAGAATACAGCAAATACAGAGGCGAATGCCAGCAGCAAACCACTGAACTGAGAATAGGTCCCCTATTGAAGGAATCAGAGAAAGAACTGGAAGAGCTTGAAGGGGCTTGAGACCCCAAAAGAACAACAATGCCAAGCAACCAGAGCTTCCAGGGAATAAGCCACTACCTAAAGACTATACGTGGACTGACCCTGGACTCTGACCCCATAGGTAGCAATGAATATCCTAGTAAGAGCACCAGTGGAAGGGGAAGCCCTGGGTCCTGCTAAGACTGAACCCCCAGTGAACTAGTCTATGGGGGGAGGGCGGCAATGGTGGGAGGGTTGGGAGGGGAACACCCATAAGGAAGGGGAGGGGGGAGGGGGATATTTGCCCGGAAACCGGGAAAGGGAATAACACTCGAAATGTATATAAGAAATACTCAAGTTAATAAAAAAAAAAAAAAGACAAAAAAAAAAAAAAAAAAGAAAGAGAACTTCAGACCAATTTCCCTTATGAATATCGACGCAAAAATACTCAATAAAATTCTGGCAAACCGAATCCAAGAGCACATCAAAACAATCATCCACCATGATCAAGTAGGCTTCATCCCAGGCATGCAGGGATGGTTTAATATACGGAAAACCATCAACGTGATCCATTATATAAACAAACTGAAAGAACAGAACCACATGATCATTTCATTAGATGCTGAGAAAGCATTTGACAAAATTCAATACTCCTTCATGATAAAAGTCCTGGAAAGAATAGGAATTCAAGGCCCATACCTAAACATAGTAAAAGCCATATACAGCAAACCAGTTGCTAACATTAAACTAAATGGAGAGAGACTTGAAGCAATCCCACTAAATTCAGGGACTAGACAAGGCTGCCCACTCTCTCCCTACTTATTCAATATAGTTCTTGACGTTCTAGCCAGAGCAATCAGACAACAAATGGAGATCAAAGGGATACAGATCGGAAAAGAAGAGGTCAAAATATCACTATTTGCAGATGACATGCTAGTATATTTAAGTGATCCCAAAAGTTCCACCAGAGAACTACTAAAGCTGATAAACAACTTCAGCAAAGTGGCTGGGTATAAAATTAACTCAAATAAATCAGTTGCCTTCCTCTATACAAAAGAGAAAGAAGCCGAGAAACAAATTAGGGAAACGACACCCTTCATAATAGACCCAAATAATATAAAGTACCTCGGTGTGACTTTAACCAAGCAAGTAAAAGATCTGTTCAATAAGAACTTCAAGACACTGAAGAAAGAAATTGAAGAAGACCTCAGAAGATGGAAAGATCTCCCATGCTCATGGATTGGCAGGATTAATATAGTAAAAATGGCCATTTTACCAAAAGCAATCTATAGATTCAATGCAATCCCCATCAAAATACCAATCCAATTCTTCAAAGAGTTAGACAGAACAATTTGCAAATTCATCTGGAATAACAAAAAACCCAGGATAGCTAAAGCTATCCTCAACAATAAGAGGACTTCAGGGGGAATCACTATCCCTGAACTCAAGCAGTATTACAGAGCAATAGTGATAAAAACTGCATGGTATTGGTACAGAGACAGACAGATAGACCAATGGAATAGAATTGAAGACCCAGAAATGAACCCACACACCTATGGTCACTTGATTTTTGACAAAGGAGCCAAAACCATCCAATGGAAAAAAGATAGCATTTTCAGCAAATGGTGCTGGTTCAACTGGAGGGCAACATGTAGAAGAATGCAGATCGATCCATGCTTATCACCCTGTACGAAGCTTAAGTCCAAGTGGATCAAGGACCTCCAAATCAAACCAGACACACTCAAACTAATAGAAGAAAAACTAGGGAAGCATCTGGAACACATGGGCACTGGAAAAAATTTCCTGAACAAAACACCAATGGCTTATGCTCTGAGATCAAGAATCGACAAATGGGATGTCATAAAACTGCAAAGCTTCTGTAAGGCAAAGGACACTGTGGTTAGGACAAAACGGCAACCAACAGATTGGGAAAAGATCTTTACCAATCCTATAACAGATAGAGGCCTTATATCCAAAATATACAAAGAACTCAAGAAGTTAGACCGCAGGGAAACAAATAACCCTATTAAAAAATGGGGTTCAGAGCTAAACAAAGAATTCACAGCTGAGGAATGCCGAATGGCTGAGAAACACCTAAAGAAATGTTCAACATCTTTAGTCATAAGGGAAATGCAAATCAAAACAACCCTGAGATTTCACCTCACACCAGTGAGAATGGCTAAGATCAAAAACTCAGGTGACAGCAGATGCTGGCGAGGATGTGGAGAAAGAGGAACACTCCTCCATTGTTGGTGGGATTGCAGACTGGTAAAACCATTCTGGAAATCAGTCTGGAGGTTCCTCAGAAAATTGGACATTGAACTGCCTGAGGATCCAGCCATACCTCTCTTGGGCATATACCCAAAAGATACCTCAACATATAAAAGAGACACATGCTCCACTATGTTCATCGCAGCCTTATTTATAATAGCCAGAAAATGGAAAGAACCCAGATGCCCTTCAACAGAGGAATGGATACAGAAAATGTGGTACATCTACACAATGGAACACTACTCAGCTATCAAAAACAACGAGTTTATGAAATTCGTAGGCAAATGGTTGGAACTGGAAAATATCATCCTGAGTGAGCTAACCCAATCACAGAAAGACATACATGGTATGCACTCATTGATAAGTGGCTATTAGCCCAAATGCTTGAATTACCCTAGATCCCTAGAACAAACGAAACTCAAGACGGATGATCAAAATGTGAATGCTTCACTCCTTCTTTAAATGAGGAAAAAGAATTCCCTTGGCAGGGAAGGGAGAGGCAAAGATTAAAACAGAGACTGAAGGAACACCCATTCAGAGCCTGCCCCACATGTGGCCCATACATATACAGCCACCCAATTAGACAAGATGGATGAAGCAAAGAACTGAAGACCGACAGGAGCCGGATGTAGATCGCTCCTGAGAGACACAGCCAGAATACAGCAAATATAGAGGCGAATGCCAGCAGCAAACCACTGAACTGAGAATAGGTCCCCTATTGAAGGAATCAGAGAAAGAACTGGAAGAGCTTGAAGGGGCTCGAGACCCCAAAAGTACAACAATGCCAAGCAACCAGAGCTTCCACGGACTAAGCCACTATCTAAAGACTATACATGGACTGACCCTGGACTCTGACCCCATAGGTAGCAATGAATATCCTAGTAAGAGCACCAGTGGAAGGGGAAGCCCTGGGTCCTGCTAAGACTGAACCCCCAGTGAACTAGTCTATGGGGGGAGGGCGGCAATGGGGGGAGTGTTGGGAGGGGAACACCCATAAGGAAGGGGAGGGGGGAGGGGGATGTTTGCCCGGAAACCGGGAAAGGGAATAACACTCGAAATGTATATAAGAAATACTCAAGTTAATAAAAAAAAAAAGAATTCAAGGTTCATACATAATCATAATATAAAGCAATATACATACAGCAAACCAATAGCCAACATCAAACTAAATGGAGAGAAACTCAAAGCAATCCCATTAAAATCAGGGACAAGACTAGGCTGCCCAATCTCACTGTAGCTACTCAATATAGTACTCAAAATTCTAGTCAGAACAATTAGACAAAAAAATCAAAGGGATATACATTGGGAAGGAGGAAGTCAAGATTTCACTATTTGCAGATGATATGATAGTATACATAAGCAACCCCAAAAATTTTACCAGAGAGCTTCTACAGCTGATAAACAACTTCAGCAAAGTGGCTGGATATAAAATTAAATCAAACAAGTCTTCCTCTACTCAAAGGATAAATGAGTTGAGAAAGAAATTAGGGAAACAACACCCTTCACAATAGTTACACATCATATGAAGTATCTTGGTGTGACTTATATCTTTCACTTGCTTTGTATGACAATACTTCAAGTCCCTGAAGAAAGAAATCAAAGACCTTAGAAGAAGGAAGGATCTCCCATGCTCATGGATAGGCAGGATTAATATAGTAAAAATGGCCATCTTGCTGAAAGCAAACTACAGATTCAATGCAATCCCCATCAAAATTCCAACTCAATGCTTTATAGAGTTAAAAAAAAAGCAATTCAAAACTTCACTTGGAATAACAAAAACCTAGGATAGTGAAAACTATTCTAGACAATAGAAGAACTTCTGGGGAAATTACTATCCCCGACCTCAAGCTGTACTACAGTGCAATAGTGATTTAAAAAGCTGCATAGTATTGGTAAAGAGACAGGTAGATCAATGGAATAGAATTGAAGACCCAGAAATAAACCCACACATCAATAGTCATTTCATTTTTGACAAAGAAGCCAAAATTATTCAGTGGAAAAAAGACAGCATTTTCAACAAATGGTGCTAGTTCAACTGGCAGTTAGCAAGTAGAAGAATGCAAATTGACCCAGTTTTATCTCCTTGTACAAAGCTCAAATTCAAGTGGATTGAGGACCTCCACATAAAACCAAATGTGCTGAATCTAATAGAAGAGAAAGTGGGGAAGATATTTCAACACATTGTCACGGGGGAAATTTTTCTGAACAGAACACCAATGGCTGATAACAACAATCAACAAATGGGACCTCATAAAACTACAAAGCTCTGTAAAGCAAAGGACACTGTCAATAGGACAAAATGGCAACCAACAGACTGGGAAAATATCTTTACCAACGCTAAATCAGATAGAGGGCTAATATCCAAAATATCCAAAAACTCAAGAAGTTACCCTCCAGAGAACAAAATAGCCTTATTTTTAAAAAATGGGGTACAGAGCTAATCAGAGAATTCTCCACGGAGGAATCTTGAATGGCTGAGAAGCTCTTAAAGAAATGTTCAACATCCTTAGTCATTAGGGAAATGCAAACCAAAACAACCCTGAGATTACACCTCACACCAGTCAGAATGGTTAAGATCAAAAACTGAGGTGACAACAGATGCTGACAAGGATGTGAAGAAAAAGGAACACTCCTCCATTTTTGGTAGGAATGAAAGCTGGTATAACCACTCTGGAAATCAGTCAGGGGGTTCCTCAGAAATTTGGAAAATTCTACCTGAAGACCCAGCTAAACCACTACTGAGCATATACCCAAAAGATGCCCCAACATATAACAAGGACACATGCCCCACTATGTTCATAGCAGCCTTATTTATAATAGCCAGAAGCTGGAAAGAGCCCAGATACCCTCAGTATAAGAATGGATACAGGTCTTCCTGGTTGCTGCCGCTGCAGAGAGCCCCTGGGCAGCACCCCACGAGTGAACCTGAGCCTCGGGACCACAGGTAAGACCAAATTTTCTGCTGCAAGAAAGCTGCCTGGTGAGCTTGGGACACACGGAAGCAGAATTTCTCTAGGACCGGGCACGTTCTGTGTTTACCGGAAGTCCCACACCCGCGGATCCCGGCCCGCAGCAGCTCTCTGCTCCCAGACCCGGTGAGAGAGAGACCCAACCGCCTGGTCAGGTGGGCACTCCTGAGGCTGCAGAGCGGAAGAGACCACCAACACTGCTCACCCCTGCCCACTTCCCTGGCCCAAGAGGAAACTGTATAAGGCCTCTGGGCTCCCGTGGGGGAGGGCCCAGGAGCGCCAGGACACCTGCCTGAGACACCGCCGGAACCTGAAAGAAACAGACCGGATAAACAGTTCTCTGCACCCAAATCCCGTGGGAGGGAGAGCTAAACCTTCAGAGAGGCAGACAAGCCTGGGAAACCAGAAGAGACTGCTCCCTGCACACACATCTCGGACGCCAGAGGAAAAAGCCAAAGACCATCTGGAACCCTGGTGCACTGAAGCTCCCGGAAGGGGCGGCACAGGTCTTCCTGGTTGCTGCCGCTGCAGAGAGCCCCTGGGCAGCACCCCACGAGCGAACTTGAGCCTCGGGACCACAGGTAAGACCAAATTTTCTGCTGCAAGAAAGCTGCCTGGTGAACTCAAGACACAGGCCCACAGGAACAGCTGAAGACCTGTAGAGAGGAAAAACTACACGCCCGAAAGCAAAACACTCTGTCCCCATAACTGACTGAAAGAGAGGAAAACAGGTCTACAGCACTCCTGACACACAGGCTTATAGGACAGTCTAGCCACTGTCAGAAATAGCAGAACAAAGTAACACTAGAGATAATCTGATGGCGAGAGGCAAGCGCAGGAACCCAAGCAACAGAAACCAAGACTACATGCCATCATCGGAGCCCAATTCTCCCACCAAAACAAACATGGAATATCCAAACACACCAGAAAAGCAAGATCTAGTTTCAAAATCATATTTGATCATGATGCTGGAGGACTTCAAGAAAGACATGAACACACTTAGGGAAACACAGGAAAACATTAATAAACAAGTAGAAGCCTACAGAGAGGAATCGCAAAAATCCCTGAAAGAATTCCAGGAAAACACAATCAAACAGTTGAAGGAATTAAAAATGGAAATAGAAGCAATCAAGAAAGAACACATGGAAACAACCCTGGATATAGAAAACCAAAAGAAGAGACAAGGAGCTGTAGATACAAGCTTCACCAACAGAATACAAGAGATGGAAGAGAGAATCTCAGGAGCAGAAGATTCCATAGAAATCATTGACTCAACTGTCAAAGATAATGTCAAGCGGAAAAAGCTACTGGTCCAAAACATACAGGAAATCCAGGACTCAATGAGAAGATCAAACCTAAGGATAATAGGTATAGAAGAGAGTGAAGACTCCCAGCTCAAAGGACCAGTAAATATCTTCAACAAAATCATAGAAGAAAACTTCCCTAACCTAAAAAAAGAGATACCCATAGGCATACAAGAAGCCTACAGAACTCCAAATAGATTGGACCAGAAAAGAAACACCTCCCGTCACATAATTGTCAAAACACCAAACGCACAAAATAAAGAAAGAATATTAAAAGCAGTAAGGGAAAAAGGTCAAGTAACATATAAAGGGAGACCTATCAGAATCACACCAGACTTCTCGCCAGAAACTATGAAGGCCAGAAGATCCTGGACTGATGTCATACAGACCCTAAGAGAACACAAATGCCAGCCCAGGTTACTGTATCCAGCAAAACTCTCAATTAACATTGATGGAGAAACCAAGATATTCCATGACAAAACCAAATTTACACAATATCTTTCTACAAATCCAGCACTACAAAGGATAATAAATGGTAAAGCCCAACATAAGGAGGCAAGCTATACCCTAGAAGAAGCAAGAAACTAATCGTCTTGGCAACAAAACAAAGAGAATGAAAGCACACAAACATAACCTCACATCCAAATATGAATATAAAGGGAAACAATAATCACTATTCCTTAATATCTCTCAATATCAATGGCCTCAACTCCCCAATAAAAAGACATAGATTAACAAACTGGATACGCAACGAGGACCCTGCATTCTGCTGCCTACAGGAAACACACCTCAGAGACAAAGACAGACACTACCTCAGAGTGAAAGGCTGGAAAACAACTTTCCAAGCAAATAGTCAGAAGAAGCAAGCTGGAGTAGCCATTCTAATATCAAATAAAATCAATTTCCAACTAAAAGTCATCAAAAAAGATAAGGAAGGACACTTCATATTCATCAAAGGAAAAATCCACCAAGATGAACTCTCAATCCTAAATATCTATGCCCCAAATACAAGGGCACCTACATACGTAAAAGAAACCTTACTAAAGCTCAAAACACACATTGCACCTCACACAATAATAGTGGGAGATTTCAACACCCCACTCTCATCAATGGACAGATCATGGAAACAGAAATTAAACAGTGATGTCGATAGACTAAGAGAAGTCATGAGCCAAATGGACTTAACGGATATTTATAGAACATTCTATCCTAAGGCAAAAGGATATACCTTCTTCTCAGCTCCTCATGGTACTTTCTCCAAAATTGACCATATAATTGGTCAAAAAACGGGCCTCAACAGGTACAGAAAGATAGAAATAATCCCATGCGTGCTATCGGACCACCACGGCCTAAAACTGGTCTTCAATAACAATAAGGGAAGAATGCCCACATATACGTGGAAATTGAACAATGCTCTACTCAATGATAACCTGGTCAAGGAAGAAATAAAGAAAGAAATTAAAAACTTTTTAGAATTTAATGAAAATGAAGATACCACATACTCAAACTTATGGGACACAATGAAAGCTGTGCTAAGAGGAAAACTCATAGCGCTGAGTGCCTGCAGAAAGAAACAGGAAAGAGCATATGTCAGCAGCTTGACAGCACACCTAAAAGCTCTAGAACAAAAAGAAGCAAATACACCCAGGAGGAGTAGAAGGCAGGAAATAATCAAACTCAGAGCTGAAATCAACCAAGTAGAAACAAAAAGGACCATAGAAAGAATCAACAGAACCAAAAGTTGGTTCTTTGAGAAAATCAACAAGATAGATAAACCCTTAACCAGACTAACGAGAGGACACAGAGAGTGCGTCCAAATTAACAAAATCAGAAATGAAAAGGGAGACATAACTACAGATTCAGAGGAAATTCAAAAAATCATCAGATCTTACTATAAAAACCTATATTCAACAAAATTTGAAAATCTTCAGGAAATGGACAATTTCCTAGACAGATACCAGGTATCGAAGTTAAATCAGGAACAGATAAACCAGTTAAACAACCCCATAACTCCTAAGGAAATAGAAGCAGTCATTAAAGGTCTCCCAACCAAAAAGAGCCCAGGTCCAGACGGGTTTAGTGCAGAATCCTATCAAACCTTCAGAGAAGACCTCATACCAATATTATCCAAACTATTCCACAAAATTGTAACAGATGGAGCCCTACCGAATTCCTTCTACGAAGCCACAATTACTCTTATACCTAAACCACACAAAGACCCAACAAAGAAAGAGAACTTCAGACCAATTTCCCTTATGGATATCAACGCAAAAATACTCAATAAAATTCTGGCAAACCGAATTCAAGAGCACATCAAAACAATCATCCACCATGATCAAGTAGGCTTCATCCCAGGCATGCAGGGATGGTTTAATATACGGAAAACCATCAACGTGATCCATTATATAAACAAACTGAAAGAACAGAACCACATGATCATTTCATTAGATGCTGAGAAAGCATTTGACCAAATTCAACACCCCTTCATGATAAAAGTCCTGGAAAGAATAGGAATTCAAGGCCCATACCTAAACATAGTAAAAGCCATATACAGCAAACCAGTTGCTAACATTAAACTAAATGGAGAGAAACTTGAAGCAATCCCACTAAAATCAGGGACTAGACAAGGCTGCCAACTCTCTCCCTACTTATTCAATATAGTTCTTGAAGTTCTAGCCAAAGCAATCAGACAACAAAAGGAGATCAAAGGGATACAGATCAGAAAAGAAGAGGTCAAAATATCACTATTTGCAGATGACATGATAGTATATTTAAGTGATCCCAAAAGTTCCACCAGAGAACTACTAAAGCTGATAAACAACTTCAGCAAAGTGGCTGGGTATAAAATTAACTCAAATAAATCAGTTGCCTTCCTCTACACAAAAGAGAAACAAGCCGAGAAAGAAATTAGGGAAACGACACCCTTCATAATAGACCCAAATAATATAAAGTACCTCGGTGTGACTTTAACCAAGCAAGTAAAAGATCTGTACAATAAGAACTTCAAGACACTGAGGAAAGAAATTGAAGAAGACCTCAGAAGATGGAAAGATCTCCCATGCTCATGGATTGGCAGGATTAATATAGTAAAAATGGCCATTTTACCAAAAGCAATCTACAGATTCAATGCAATCCCCATCAAAATACCAATCCAATTCTTCAAAGAGTTAGACAGAACAATTTGCCAATTCATCTGGAATAACAAAAAACCCAGGATAGCTAAAGCTATCCTCAACAATAAAAGGACTTCAGGGGGAATCACTATCCCTGAACTCAAGCAGTATTACAGAGCAATAGTGATAAAAACTGCATGGTATTGGTACAGAGACAGACAGATAGACCAATGGAATAGAATTGAAGACCCAGAAATGAACCCACACACCTATGGTCACTTGATTTTTGACAAAGGAGCCAAAACCATCCAATGGAAAAAAGATAGCATTTTCAGCAAATGGTGCTGGTTCAACTGGAGGGCAACATGTAGAAGAATGCAGATCGATCCATGCTTATCACCCTGTACAAAGCTTAAGTCCAAGTGGATCAAGGACCTCCACATCAAACCAGACACACTCAAACTAATAGAAGAAAAACTAGGGAAGCATCTGGAACACATGGGCACTGGAAAAAATTTCCTGAACAAAACACCAATGGCTTATGCTCTGAGATCAAGAATCGACAAATGGGATGTCATAAAACTGCAAAGCTTCTGTAAGGCAAAGGACACTGTGGTTAGGACAAAACGGCAACCAACAGATTGGGAAAAGATCTTTACCAATCCTACAACAGATAGAGGCCTTATATCCAAAATATACAAAGAACTCAAGAAGTTAGACCGCAGGGAAACAAATAACCCTATTAAAAAATGGGGTTCAGAGCTAAACAAAGAATTCACAGCTGAGGAATGCCGAATGGCTGAGAAACACCTAAAGAAATGTTCAACATCTTTAGTCATAAGGGAAATGCAAATCAAAACAACCCTGAGATTTCACCTCACACCAGTGCGATTGGCTAAGATCAAAAACTCAGGTGACAGCAGATGCTGGCGAGGTTGTGAAGAAAGAGGAACACTCCTCCATTGTTGGTGGGATTGCAGACTGGTAAAACCATTCTGGAAATCAGTCTGGAGGTTCCTCAGAAAATTGGACATTGAACTGCCTGAGGATCCAGCCATACCTCTCTTGGGCATATACCCAAAAGATACCTCAACATATAAAAGAGACACGTGCTCCACTATGTTCATCGCAGCCTTATTTATAATAGCCAGAAAATGGAAAGAACCCAGATGCCCTTCAACAGAGGAATGGATACAGAAAATGTGGTACATCTACACAATGGAATATTACTCAGCTATCAAAAACAACGAGTTTATGAAATTCGTAGGCAAATGGTTGGAACTGGAAAATATCATCCTGAGTGAACTAACCCAATCACAGAAAGACATACATGGTATGCACTCATTGATAAGTGGCTATTAGCCCAAATGCTTGAATTACCCTAGATCCCTAGAACATACGAAACTCAAGACGGATGATCAAAATGTGAATGCTTCACTCCTTCTTTAAATGAGGAAAAAGAATTCCCTTGGCAGGGAAGGGAGAGGCAAAGATTAAAACAGAGACTGAAGGAACACCCATTCAGAGCCTGCCCCACATTTGGCCCATACATATACAGCCACCCAATTGGACTAGATGGATGAAGCAAAGAACTGAAGACCGACAGGAGCCGGATGTAGATCGCTCCTGAGAGACACAGCCAGAATACAGCAAATACAGAGGCGAATGCCAGCAGCAAACCACTGAACTGAGAATAGGTCCCCTATTGAAGGAATCAGAGAAAGAACTGGAAGAGCTTGAAGGGGCTCGAGACCCCAAAAGTACAACAATGCCAAGCAACCAGAGCTTCCAGGGAATAAGCCACTACCTAAAGACTATACGTGGACTGACCCTGGACTCTGACCCCATAGGTAGCAATGAATATCCTAGTAAGAGCACCAGTGGAAGGGGAAGCCCTGGGTCCTGCTAAGACTGAACCCCCAGTGAACTAGTCTATGGGGGGAGGGCGGCAATGGTGGGAGGGTTGGGAGGGGAACACCCATAAGGAAGGGGAGGGGGGAGGGGGATGTTTGCCCGGAAACCGGGAAAGGGAATAACAGTCGAAATGTATATAAGAAATACTCAAGTTAATAAAAAAAAAAAAAAGAATTCAAGGTTCATACATAATCATAATATAAAGCAATATACATACAGCAAACCAATAGCCAACATCAAACTAAATGGAGAGAAACTCAAAGCAATCCCATTAAAATCAGGGACAAGACTAGGCTGCCCAATCTCACTGTAGCTACTCAATATAGTACTCAAAATTCTAGTCAGAACAATTAGACAAAAAAATCAAAGGGATATACATTGGGAAGGAGGAAGTCAAGATTTCACTATTTGCAGATGATATGATAGTATACATAAGCAACCCCAAAAATTTTACCAGAGAGCTTCTACAGCTGATAAACAACTTCAGCAAAGTGGCTGGATATAAAATTAAATCAAACAAGTCTTCCTCTACTCAAAGGATAAATGAGTTGAGAAAGAAATTAGGGAAACAACACCCTTCACAATAGTTACACATCATATGAAGTATCTTGGTGTGACTTATATCTTTCACTTGCTTTGTATGACAATACTTCAAGTCCCTGAAGAAAGAAATCAAAGACCTTAGAAGAAGGAAGGATCTCCCATGCTCATGGATAGGCAGGATTAATATAGTAAAAATGGCCATCTTGCTGAAAGCAAACTACAGATTCAATGCAATCCCCATCAAAATTCCAACTCAATGCTTTATAGAGTTAAAAAAAAAAAGCAATTCAAAACTTCACTTGGAATAACAAAAACCTAGGATAGTGAAAACTATTCTAGACAATAGAAGAACTTCTGGGGAAATTACTATCCCCGACCTCAAGCTGTACTACAGTGCAATAGTGATTTAAAAAGCTGCATAGTATTGGTAAAGAGACAGGTAGATCAATGGAATAGAATTGAAGACCCAGAAATAAACCCACACATCAATAGTCATTTCATTTTTGACAAAGAAGCCAAAATTATTCAGTGGAAAAAAGACAGCATTTTCAACAAATGGTGCTAGTTCAACTGGCAGTTAGCAAGTAGAAGAATGCAAATTGACCCAGTTTTATCTCCTTGTACAAAGCTCAAATTCAAGTGGATTGAGGACCTCCACATAAAACCAAATGTGCTGAATCTAATAGAAGAGAAAGTGGGGAAGATATTTCAACACATTGTCACGGGGGAAATTTTTCTGAACAGAACACCAATGGCTGATAACAACAATCAACAAATGGGACCTCATAAAACTACAAAGCTCTGTAAAGCAAAGGACACTGTCAATAGGACAAAATGGCAACCAACAGACTGGGAAAATATCTTTACCAACGCTAAATCAGATAGAGGGCTAATATCCAAAATATCCAAAAACTCAAGAAGTTACCCTCCAGAGAACAAAATAGCCTTATTTTTAAAAAATGGGGTACAGAGCTAATCAGAGAATTCTCCACGGAGGAATCTTGAATGGCTGAGAAGCTCTTAAAGAAATGTTCAACATCCTTAGTCATTAGGGAAATGCAAACCAAAACAACCCTGAGATTACACCTCACACCAGTCAGAATGGTTAAGATCAAAAACTGAGGTGACAACAGATGCTGACAAGGATGTGAAGAAAAAGGAACACTCCTCCATTTTTGGTAGGAATGAAAGCTGGTATAACCACTCTGGAAATCAGTCAGGGGGTTCCTCAGAAATTTGGAAAATTCTACCTGAAGACCCAGCTAAACCACTACTGAGCATATACCCAAAAGATGCCCCAACATATAACAAGGACACATGCCCCACTATGTTCATAGCAGCCTTATTTATAATAGCCAGAAGCTGGAAAGAGCCCAGATACCCTCAGTATAAGAATGGATACAGGTCTTCCTGGTTGCTGCCGCTGCAGAGAGCCCCTGGGCAGCACCCCACGAGTGAACCTGAGCCTCGGGACCACAGGTAAGACCAAATTTTCTGCTGCAAGAAAGCTGCCTGGTGAGCTTGGGACACACGGAAGCAGAATTTCTCTAGGACCGGGCACGTTCTGTGTTTACCGGAAGTCCCACACCCGCGGATCCCGGCCCGCAGCAGCTCTCTGCTCCCAGACCCGGTGAGAGAGAGACCCAACCGCCTGGTCAGGTGGGCACTCCTGAGGCTGCAGAGCGGAAGAGACCACCAACACTGCTCACCCCTGCCCACTTCCCTGGCCCAAGAGGAAACTGTATAAGGCCTCTGGGCTCCCGTGGGGGAGGGCCCAGGAGCGCCAGGACACCTGCCTGAGACACCGCCGGAACCTGAAAGAAACAGACCGGATAAACAGTTCTCTGCACCCAAATCCCGTGGGAGGGAGAGCTAAACCTTCAGAGAGGCAGACAAGCCTGGGAAACCAGAAGAGACTGCTCCCTGCACACACATCTCGGACGCCAGAGGAAAAAGCCAAAGACCATCTGGAACCCTGGTGCACTGAAGCTCCCGGAAGGGGCGGCACAGGTCTTCCTGGTTGCTGCCGCTGCAGAGAGCCCCTGGGCAGCACCCCACGAGCGAACTTGAGCCTCGGGACCACAGGTAAGACCAAATTTTCTGCTGCAAGAAAGCTGCCTGGTGAACTCAAGACACAGGCCCACAGGAACAGCTGAAGACCTGTAGAGAGGAAAAACTACACGCCCGAAAGCAAAACACTCTGTCCCCATAACTGACTGAAAGAGAGGAAAACAGGTCTACAGCACTCCTGACACACAGGCTTATAGGACAGTCTAGCCACTGTCAGAAATAGCAGAACAAAGTAACACTAGAGATAATCTGATGGCGAGAGGCAAGCGCAGGAACCCAAGCAACAGAAACCAAGACTACATGCCATCATCGGAGCCCAATTCTCCCACCAAAACAAACATGGAATATCCAAACACACCAGAAAAGCAAGATCTAGTTTCAAAATCATATTTGATCATGATGCTGGAGGACTTCAAGAAAGACATGAACACACTTAGGGAAACACAGGAAAACATTAATAAACAAGTAGAAGCCTACAGAGAGGAATCGCAAAAATCCCTGAAAGAATTCCAGGAAAACACAATCAAACAGTTGAAGGAATTAAAAATGGAAATAGAAGCAATCAAGAAAGAACACATGGAAACAACCCTGGATATAGAAAACCAAAAGAAGAGACAAGGAGCTGTAGATACAAGCTTCACCAACAGAATACAAGAGATGGAAGAGAGAATCTCAGGAGCAGAAGATTCCATAGAAATCATTGACTCAACTGTCAAAGATAATGTCAAGCGGAAAAAGCTACTGGTCCAAAACATACAGGAAATCCAGGACTCAATGAGAAGATCAAACCTAAGGATAATAGGTATAGAAGAGAGTGAAGACTCCCAGCTCAAAGGACCAGTAAATATCTTCAACAAAATCATAGAAGAAAACTTCCCTAACCTAAAAAAAGAGATACCCATAGGCATACAAGAAGCCTACAGAACTCCAAATAGATTGGACCAGAAAAGAAACACCTCCCGTCACATAATTGTCAAAACACCAAACGCACAAAATAAAGAAAGAATATTAAAAGCAGTAAGGGAAAAAGGTCAAGTAACATATAAAGGGAGACCTATCAGAATCACACCAGACTTCTCGCCAGAAACTATGAAGGCCAGAAGATCCTGGACTGATGTCATACAGACCCTAAGAGAACACAAATGCCAGCCCAGGTTACTGTATCCAGCAAAACTCTCAATTAACATTGATGGAGAAACCAAGATATTCCATGACAAAACCAAATTTACACAATATCTTTCTACAAATCCAGCACTACAAAGGATAATAAATGGTAAAGCCCAACATAAGGAGGCAAGCTATACCCTAGAAGAAGCAAGAAACTAATCGTCTTGGCAACAAAACAAAGAGAATGAAAGCACACAAACATAACCTCACATCCAAATATGAATATAAAGGGAAACAATAATCACTATTCCTTAATATCTCTCAATATCAATGGCCTCAACTCCCCAATAAAAAGACATAGATTAACAAACTGGATACGCAACGAGGACCCTGCATTCTGCTGCCTACAGGAAACACACCTCAGAGACAAAGACAGACACTACCTCAGAGTGAAAGGCTGGAAAACAACTTTCCAAGCAAATAGTCAGAAGAAGCAAGCTGGAGTAGCCATTCTAATATCAAATAAAATCAATTTCCAACTAAAAGTCATCAAAAAAGATAAGGAAGGACACTTCATATTCATCAAAGGAAAAATCCACCAAGATGAACTCTCAATCCTAAATATCTATGCCCCAAATACAAGGGCACCTACATACGTAAAAGAAACCTTACTAAAGCTCAAAACACACATTGCACCTCACACAATAATAGTGGGAGATTTCAACACCCCACTCTCATCAATGGACAGATCATGGAAACAGAAATTAAACAGTGATGTCGATAGACTAAGAGAAGTCATGAGCCAAATGGACTTAACGGATATTTATAGAACATTCTATCCTAAGGCAAAAGGATATACCTTCTTCTCAGCTCCTCATGGTACTTTCTCCAAAATTGACCATATAATTGGTCAAAAAACGGGCCTCAACAGGTACAGAAAGATAGAAATAATCCCATGCGTGCTATCGGACCACCACGGCCTAAAACTGGTCTTCAATAACAATAAGGGAAGAATGCCCACATATACGTGGAAATTGAACAATGCTCTACTCAATGATAACCTGGTCAAGGAAGAAATAAAGAAAGAAATTAAAAACTTTTTAGAATTTAATGAAAATGAAGATACCACATACTCAAACTTATGGGACACAATGAAAGCTGTGCTAAGAGGAAAACTCATAGCGCTGAGTGCCTGCAGAAAGAAACAGGAAAGAGCATATGTCAGCAGCTTGACAGCACACCTAAAAGCTCTAGAACAAAAAGAAGCAAATACACCCAGGAGGAGTAGAAGGCAGGAAATAATCAAACTCAGAGCTGAAATCAACCAAGTAGAAACAAAAAGGACCATAGAAAGAATCAACAGGACCAAAAGTTGGTTCTTTGAGAAAATCAACAAGATAGATAAACCCTTAGCCAGACTAACGAGAGGACACAGAGAGTGCGTCCAAATTAACAAAATCAGAAATGAAAAGGGAGACATAACTACAGATTCAGAGGAAATTCAAAAAATCATCAGATCTTACTATAAAAACCTATATTCAACAAAATTTGAAAATCTTCAGGAAATGGACAATTTCCTAGACAGATACCAGGTATCAAAGTTAAATCAGGAACAGATAAACCAGTTAAACAACCCCATAACTCCTAAGGAAATAGAAGCAGTCATTAAAGGTCTCCCAACCAAAAAGAGCCCAGGTCCAGATGGGTTTAGTGCAGAATTCTATCAAACCTTCATAGAAGACCTCATACCAATATTATCCAAACTATTCCACAAAATTGAAACAGATGGAGCCCTACCGAATTCCTTCTACGAATCTACAATTACTCTTATACCTAAACCACACAAAGACACAACAAAGAAAGAGAACTTCAGACCAATTTCCCTTATGAATATCGACGCAAAAATACTCAATAAAATTCTGGCAAACCGAATCCAAGAGCACATCAAAACAATCATCCACCATGATCAAGTAGGCTTCATCCCAGGCATGCAGGGATGGTTTAATATACGGAAAACCATCAACGTGATCCATTATATAAACAAACTGAAAGAACAGAACCACATGATCATTTCATTAGATGCTGAGAAAGCATTTGACAAAATTCAACACCCCTTCATGATAAAAGTCCTGGAAAGAATAGGAATTCAAGGCCCATACCTAAACATAGTAAAAGCCATATACAGCAAACCAGTTGCTAACATTAAACTAAATGGAGAGAAACTCGAAGCAATCCCACTAAAATCAGGGACTAGACAAGGCTGCCCACTCTCTCCCTACTTATTCAATATAGTTCTTGAAGTTCTAGCCAAAGCAATCAGACAACAAAAGGAGATCAAAGGGATACAGATCGGAAAAGAAGAGGTCAAAATATCACTATTTGCAGATGACATGATAGTATATTTAAGTGATCCCAAAAGTTCCACCAGAGAACTACTAAAGCTGATAAACAACTTCAGCAAAGTGGCTGGGTATAAAATTAACTCAAATAAATCAGTTGCCTTCCTCTACACAAAAGAGAAACAAGCCGAGAAAGAAATTAGGGAAACGACACCCTTCATAATAGACCCAAATAATATAAAGTACCTCGGTGTGACTTTAACCAAGCAAGTAAAAGATCTGTACAATAAGAACTTCAAGACACTGAAGAAAGAAATTGAAGAAGACCTCAGAAGATGGAAAGATCTCCCATGCTCATGGATTGGCAGGATTAATATAGTAAAAATGGCCATTTTACCAAAAGCAATCTACAGATTCAATGCAATCCCCATCAAAATACCAATCCAATTCTTCAAAGAGTTAGACAGAACAATTTGCCAATTCATCTGGAATAACAAAAAACCCAGGATAGCTAAAGCTATCCTCAACAATAAAAGGACTTCAGGGGGAATCACTATCCCTGAACTCAAGCAGTATTACAGAGCAATAGTGATAAAAACTGCATGGTATTGGTACAGAGACAGACAGATAGACCAATGGAATAGAATTGAAGACCCAGAAATGAACCCACACACCTATGGTCACTTGATTTTTGACAAAGGAGCCAAAACCATCCAATGGAAAAAAGATAGCATTTTCAGCAAATGGTGCTGGTTCAACTGGAGGGCAACATGTAGAAGAATGCAGATCGATCCATGCTTATCACCCTGTACAAAGCTTAAGTCCAAGTGGATCAAGGACCTCCACATCAAACCAGACACACTCAAACTAATAGAAGAAAAACTAGGGAAGCATCTGGAACACATGGGCACTGGAAAAAATTTCCTGAACAAAACACCAATGGCTTATGCTCTGAGATCAAGAATCGACAAATGGGATGTCATAAAACTGCAAAGCTTCTGTAAGGCAAAGGACACTGTGGTTAGGACAAAACGGCAACCAACAGATTGGGAAAAGATCTTTACCAATCCTACAACAGATAGAGGCCTTATATCCAAAATATACAAAGAACTCAAGAAGTTAGACCGCAGGGAAACAAATAACCCTATTAAAAAATGGGGTTCAGAGCTAAACAAAGAATTCACAGCTGAGGAATGCCGAATGGCTGAGAAACACCTAAAGAAATGTTCAACATCTTTAGTCATAAGGGAAATGCAAATCAAAACAACCCTGAGATTTCACCTCACACCAGTGCGATTGGCTAAGATCAAAAACTCAGGTGACAGCAGATGCTGGCGAGGTTGTGAAGAAAGAGGAACACTCCTCCATTGTTGGTGGGATTGCAGACTGGTAAAACCATTCTGGAAATCAGTCTGGAGGTTCCTCAGAAAATTGGACATTGAACTGCCTGAGGATCCAGCCATACCTCTCTTGGGCATATACCCAAAAGATACCTCAACATATAAAAGAGACACGTGCTCCACTATGTTCATCGCAGCCTTATTTATAATAGCCAGAAAATGGAAAGAACCCAGATGCCCTTCAACAGAGGAATGGATACAGAAAATGTGGTACATCTACACAATGGAATATTACTCAGCTATCAAAAACAACGAGTTTATGAAATTCGTAGGCAAATGGTTGGAACTGGAAAATATCATCCTGAGTGAACTAACCCAATCACAGAAAGACATACATGGTATGCACTCATTGATAAGTGGCTATTAGCCCAAATGCTTGAATTACCCTAGATCCCTAGAACATACGAAACTCAAGACGGATGATCAAAATGTGAATGCTTCACTCCTTCTTTAAATGAGGAAAAAGAATTCCCTTGGCAGGGAAGGGAGAGGCAAAGATTAAAACAGAGACTGAAGGAACACCCATTCAGAGCCTGCCCCACATTTGGCCCATACATATACAGCCACCCAATTGGACTAGATGGATGAAGCAAAGAACTGAAGACCGACAGGAGCCGGATGTAGATCGCTCCTGAGAGACACAGCCAGAATACAGCAAATACAGAGGCGAATGCCAGCAGCAAACCACTGAACTGAGAATAGGTCCCCTATTGAAGGAATCAGAGAAAGAACTGGAAGAGCTTGAAGGGGCTCGAGACCCCAAAAGTACAACAATGCCAAGCAACCAGAGCTTCCAGGGAATAAGCCACTACCTAAAGACTATACGTGGACTGACCCTGGACTCTGACCCCATAGGTAGCAATGAATATCCTAGTAAGAGCACCAGTGGAAGGGGAAGCCCTGGGTCCTGCTAAGACTGAACCCCCAGTGAACTAGTCTATGGGGGGAGGGCGGCAATGGTGGGAGGGTTGGGAGGGGAACACCCATAAGGAAGGGGAGGGGGGAGGGGGATGTTTGCCCGGAAACCGGGAAAGGGAATAACAGTCGAAATGTATATAAGAAATACTCAAGTTAATAAAAAAAAAAAAAAGAATTCAAGGTTCATACATAATCATAATATAAAGCAATATACATACAGCAAACCAATAGCCAACATCAAACTAAATGGAGAGAAACTCAAAGCAATCCCATTAAAATCAGGGACAAGACTAGGCTGCCCAATCTCACTGTAGCTACTCAATATAGTACTCAAAATTCTAGTCAGAACAATTAGACAAAAAAATCAAAGGGATATACATTGGGAAGGAGGAAGTCAAGATTTCACTATTTGCAGATGATATGATAGTATACATAAGCAACCCCAAAAATTTTACCAGAGAGCTTCTACAGCTGATAAACAACTTCAGCAAAGTGGCTGGATATAAAATTAAATCAAACAAGTCTTCCTCTACTCAAAGGATAAATGAGTTGAGAAAGAAATTAGGGAAACAACACCCTTCACAATAGTTACACATCATATGAAGTATCTTGGTGTGACTTATATCTTTCACTTGCTTTGTATGACAATACTTCAAGTCCCTGAAGAAAGAAATCAAAGACCTTAGAAGAAGGAAGGATCTCCCATGCTCATGGATAGGCAGGATTAATATAGTAAAAATGGCCATCTTGCTGAAAGCAAACTACAGATTCAATGCAATCCCCATCAAAATTCCAACTCAATGCTTTATAGAGTTAAAAAAAAAGCAATTCAAAACTTCACTTGGAATAACAAAAACCTAGGATAGTGAAAACTATTCTAGACAATAGAAGAACTTCTGGGGAAATTACTATCCCCGACCTCAAGCTGTACTACAGTGCAATAGTGATTTAAAAAGCTGCATAGTATTGGTAAAGAGACAGGTAGATCAATGGAATAGAATTGAAGACCCAGAAATAAACCCACACATCAATAGTCATTTCATTTTTGACAAAGAAGCCAAAATTATTCAGTGGAAAAAAGACAGCATTTTCAACAAATGGTGCTAGTTCAACTGGCAGTTAGCAAGTAGAAGAATGCAAATTGACCCAGTTTTATCTCCTTGTACAAAGCTCAAATTCAAGTGGATTGAGGACCTCCACATAAAACCAAATGTGCTGAATCTAATAGAAGAGAAAGTGGGGAAGATATTTCAACACATTGTCACGGGGGAAATTTTTCTGAACAGAACACCAATGGCTGATAACAACAATCAACAAATGGGACCTCATAAAACTACAAAGCTCTGTAAAGCAAAGGACACTGTCAATAGGACAAAATGGCAACCAACAGACTGGGAAAATATCTTTACCAACGCTAAATCAGATAGAGGGCTAATATCCAAAATATCCAAAAACTCAAGAAGTTACCCTCCAGAGAACAAAATAGCCTTATTTTTAAAAAATGGGGTACAGAGCTAATCAGAGAATTCTCCACGGAGGAATCTTGAATGGCTGAGAAGCTCTTAAAGAAATGTTCAACATCCTTAGTCATTAGGGAAATGCAAACCAAAACAACCCTGAGATTACACCTCACACCAGTCAGAATGGTTAAGATCAAAAACTGAGGTGACAACAGATGCTGACAAGGATGTGAAGAAAAAGGAACACTCCTCCATTTTTGGTAGGAATGAAAGCTGGTATAACCACTCTGGAAATCAGTCAGGGGGTTCCTCAGAAATTTGGAAAATTCTACCTGAAGACCCAGCTAAACCACTACTGAGCATATACCCAAAAGATGCCCCAACATATAACAAGGACACATGCCCCACTATGTTCATAGCAGCCTTATTTATAATAGCCAGAAGCTGGAAAGAGCCCAGATACCCTCAGTATAAGAATGGATACAGGTCTTCCTGGTTGCTGCCGCTGCAGAGAGCCCCTGGGCAGCACCCCACGAGTGAACCTGAGCCTCGGGACCACAGGTAAGACCAAATTTTCTGCTGCAAGAAAGCTGCCTGGTGAGCTTGGGACACACGGAAGCAGAATTTCTCTAGGACCGGGCACGTTCTGTGTTTACCGGAAGTCCCACACCCGCGGATCCCGGCCCGCAGCAGCTCTCTGCTCCCAGACCCGGTGAGAGAGAGACCCAACCGCCTGGTCAGGTGGGCACTCCTGAGGCTGCAGAGCGGAAGAGACCACCAACACTGCTCACCCCTGCCCACTTCCCTGGCCCAAGAGGAAACTGTATAAGGCCTCTGGGCTCCCGTGGGGGAGGGCCCAGGAGCGCCAGGACACCTGCCTGAGACACCGCCGGAACCTGAAAGAAACAGACCGGATAAACAGTTCTCTGCACCCAAATCCCGTGGGAGGGAGAGCTAAACCTTCAGAGAGGCAGACAAGCCTGGGAAACCAGAAGAGACTGCTCCCTGCACACACATCTCGGACGCCAGAGGAAAAAGCCAAAGACCATCTGGAACCCTGGTGCACTGAAGCTCCCGGAAGGGGCGGCACAGGTCTTCCTGGTTGCTGCCGCTGCAGAGAGCCCCTGGGCAGCACCCCACGAGCGAACTTGAGCCTCGGGACCACAGGTAAGACCAAATTTTCTGCTGCAAGAAAGCTGCCTGGTGAACTCAAGACACAGGCCCACAGGAACAGCTGAAGACCTGTAGAGAGGAAAAACTACACGCCCGAAAGCAAAACACTCTGTCCCCATAACTGACTGAAAGAGAGGAAAACAGGTCTACAGCACTCCTGACACACAGGCTTATAGGACAGTCTAGCCACTGTCAGAAATAGCAGAACAAAGTAACACTAGAGATAATCTGATGGCGAGAGGCAAGCGCAGGAACCCAAGCAACAGAAACCAAGACTACATGCCATCATCGGAGCCCAATTCTCCCACCAAAACAAACATGGAATATCCAAACACACCAGAAAAGCAAGATCTAGTTTCAAAATCATATTTGATCATGATGCTGGAGGACTTCAAGAAAGACATGAACACACTTAGGGAAACACAGGAAAACATTAATAAACAAGTAGAAGCCTACAGAGAGGAATCGCAAAAATCCCTGAAAGAATTCCAGGAAAACACAATCAAACAGTTGAAGGAATTAAAAATGGAAATAGAAGCAATCAAGAAAGAACACATGGAAACAACCCTGGATATAGAAAACCAAAAGAAGAGACAAGGAGCTGTAGATACAAGCTTCACCAACAGAATACAAGAGATGGAAGAGAGAATCTCAGGAGCAGAAGATTCCATAGAAATCATTGACTCAACTGTCAAAGATAATGTCAAGCGGAAAAAGCTACTGGTCCAAAACATACAGGAAATCCAGGACTCAATGAGAAGATCAAACCTAAGGATAATAGGTATAGAAGAGAGTGAAGACTCCCAGCTCAAAGGACCAGTAAATATCTTCAACAAAATCATAGAAGAAAACTTCCCTAACCTAAAAAAAGAGATACCCATAGGCATACAAGAAGCCTACAGAACTCCAAATAGATTGGACCAGAAAAGAAACACCTCCCGTCACATAATTGTCAAAACACCAAACGCACAAAATAAAGAAAGAATATTAAAAGCAGTAAGGGAAAAAGGTCAAGTAACATATAAAGGGAGACCTATCAGAATCACACCAGACTTCTCGCCAGAAACTATGAAGGCCAGAAGATCCTGGACTGATGTCATACAGACCCTAAGAGAACACAAATGCCAGCCCAGGTTACTGTATCCAGCAAAACTCTCAATTAACATTGATGGAGAAACCAAGATATTCCATGACAAAACCAAATTTACACAATATCTTTCTACAAATCCAGCACTACAAAGGATAATAAATGGTAAAGCCCAACATAAGGAGGCAAGCTATACCCTAGAAGAAGCAAGAAACTAATCGTCTTGGCAACAAAACAAAGAGAATGAAAGCACACAAACATAACCTCACATCCAAATATGAATATAAAGGGAAACAATAATCACTATTCCTTAATATCTCTCAATATCAATGGCCTCAACTCCCCAATAAAAAGACATAGATTAACAAACTGGATACGCAACGAGGACCCTGCATTCTGCTGCCTACAGGAAACACACCTCAGAGACAAAGACAGACACTACCTCAGAGTGAAAGGCTGGAAAACAACTTTCCAAGCAAATAGTCAGAAGAAGCAAGCTGGAGTAGCCATTCTAATATCAAATAAAATCAATTTCCAACTAAAAGTCATCAAAAAAGATAAGGAAGGACACTTCATATTCATCAAAGGAAAAATCCACCAAGATGAACTCTCAATCCTAAATATCTATGCCCCAAATACAAGGGCACCTACATACGTAAAAGAAACCTTACTAAAGCTCAAAACACACATTGCACCTCACACAATAATAGTGGGAGATTTCAACACCCCACTCTCATCAATGGACAGATCATGGAAACAGAAATTAAACAGTGATGTCGATAGACTAAGAGAAGTCATGAGCCAAATGGACTTAACGGATATTTATAGAACATTCTATCCTAAGGCAAAAGGATATACCTTCTTCTCAGCTCCTCATGGTACTTTCTCCAAAATTGACCATATAATTGGTCAAAAAACGGGCCTCAACAGGTACAGAAAGATAGAAATAATCCCATGCGTGCTATCGGACCACCACGGCCTAAAACTGGTCTTCAATAACAATAAGGGAAGAATGCCCACATATACGTGGAAATTGAACAATGCTCTACTCAATGATAACCTGGTCAAGGAAGAAATAAAGAAAGAAATTAAAAACTTTTTAGAATTTAATGAAAATGAAGATACCACATACTCAAACTTATGGGACACAATGAAAGCTGTGCTAAGAGGAAAACTCATAGCGCTGAGTGCCTGCAGAAAGAAACAGGAAAGAGCATATGTCAGCAGCTTGACAGCACACCTAAAAGCTCTAGAACAAAAAGAAGCAAATACACCCAGGAGGAGTAGAAGGCAGGAAATAATCAAACTCAGAGCTGAAATCAACCAAGTAGAAACAAAAAGGACCATAGAAAGAATCAACAGGACCAAAAGTTGGTTCTTTGAGAAAATCAACAAGATAGATAAACCCTTAGCCAGACTAACGAGAGGACACAGAGAGTGCGTCCAAATTAACAAAATCAGAAATGAAAAGGGAGACATAACTACAGATTCAGAGGAAATTCAAAAAATCATCAGATCTTACTATAAAAACCTATATTCAACAAAATTTGAAAATCTTCAGGAAATGGACAATTTCCTAGACAGATACCAGGTATCAAAGTTAAATCAGGAACAGATAAACCAGTTAAACAACCCCATAACTCCTAAGGAAATAGAAGCAGTCATTAAAGGTCTCCCAACCAAAAAGAGCCCAGGTCCAGATGGGTTTAGTGCAGAATTCTATCAAACCTTCATAGAAGACCTCATACCAATATTATCCAAACTATTCCACAAAATTGAAACAGATGGAGCCCTACCGAATTCCTTCTACGAATCTACAATTACTCTTATACCTAAACCACACAAAGACACAACAAAGAAAGAGAACTTCAGACCAATTTCCCTTATGAATATCGACGCAAAAATACTCAATAAAATTCTGGCAAACCGAATCCAAGAGCACATCAAAACAATCATCCACCATGATCAAGTAGGCTTCATCCCAGGCATGCAGGGATGGTTTAATATACGGAAAACCATCAACGTGATCCATTATATAAACAAACTGAAAGAACAGAACCACATGATCATTTCATTAGATGCTGAGAAAGCATTTGACAAAATTCAACACCCCTTCATGATAAAAGTCCTGGAAAGAATAGGAATTCAAGGCCCATACCTAAACATAGTAAAAGCCATATACAGCAAACCAGTTGCTAACATTAAACTAAATGGAGAGAAACTCGAAGCAATCCCACTAAAATCAGGGACTAGACAAGGCTGCCCACTCTCTCCCTACTTATTCAATATAGTTCTTGAAGTTCTAGCCAAAGCAATCAGACAACAAAAGGAGATCAAAGGGATACAGATCGGAAAAGAAGAGGTCAAAATATCACTATTTGCAGATGACATGATAGTATATTTAAGTGATCCCAAAAGTTCCACCAGAGAACTACTAAAGCTGATAAACAACTTCAGCAAAGTGGCTGGGTATAAAATTAACTCAAATAAATCAGTTGCCTTCCTCTACACAAAAGAGAAACAAGCCGAGAAAGAAATTAGGGAAACGACACCCTTCATAATAGACCCAAATAATATAAAGTACCTCGGTGTGACTTTAACCAAGCAAGTAAAAGATCTGTACAATAAGAACTTCAAGACACTGAGGAAAGAAATTGAAGAAGACCTCAGAAGATGGAAAGATCTCCCATGCTCATGGATTGGCAGGATTAATATAGTAAAAATGGCCATTTTACCAAAAGCAATCTACAGATTCAATGCAATCCCCATCAAAATACCAATCCAATTCTTCAAAGAGTTAGACAGAACAATTTGCCAATTCATCTGGAATAACAAAAAACCCAGGATAGCTAAAGCTATCCTCAACAATAAAAGGACTTCAGGGGGAATCACTATCCCTGAACTCAAGCAGTATTACAGAGCAATAGTGATAAAAACTGCATGGTATTGGTACAGAGACAGACAGATAGACCAATGGAATAGAATTGAAGACCCAGAAATGAACCCACACACCTATGGTCACTTGATTTTTGACAAAGGAGCCAAAACCATCCAATGGAAAAAAGATAGCATTTTCAGCAAATGGTGCTGGTTCAACTGGAGGGCAACATGTAGAAGAATGCAGATCGATCCATGCTTATCACCCTGTACAAAGCTTAAGTCCAAGTGGATCAAGGACCTCCACATCAAACCAGACACACTCAAACTAATAGAAGAAAAACTAGGGAAGCATCTGGAACACATGGGCACTGGAAAAAATTTCCTGAACAAAACACCAATGGCTTATGCTCTGAGATCAAGAATCGACAAATGGGATGTCATAAAACTGCAAAGCTTCTGTAAGGCAAAGGACACTGTGGTTAGGACAAAACGGCAACCAACAGATTGGGAAAAGATCTTTACCAATCCTACAACAGATAGAGGCCTTATATCCAAAATATACAAAGAACTCAAGAAGTTAGACCGCAGGGAAACAAATAACCCTATTAAAAAATGGGGTTCAGAGCTAAACAAAGAATTCACAGCTGAGGAATGCCGAATGGCTGAGAAACACCTAAAGAAATGTTCAACATCTTTAGTCATAAGGGAAATGCAAATCAAAACAACCCTGAGATTTCACCTCACACCAGTGCGATTGGCTAAGATCAAAAACTCAGGTGACAGCAGATGCTGGCGAGGTTGTGAAGAAAGAGGAACACTCCTCCATTGTTGGTGGGATTGCAGACTGGTAAAACCATTCTGGAAATCAGTCTGGAGGTTCCTCAGAAAATTGGACATTGAACTGCCTGAGGATCCAGCCATACCTCTCTTGGGCATATACCCAAAAGATACCTCAACATATAAAAGAGACACGTGCTCCACTATGTTCATCGCAGCCTTATTTATAATAGCCAGAAAATGGAAAGAACCCAGATGCCCTTCAACAGAGGAATGGATACAGAAAATGTGGTACATCTACACAATGGAATATTACTCAGCTATCAAAAACAACGAGTTTATGAAATTCGTAGGCAAATGGTTGGAACTGGAAAATATCATCCTGAGTGAACTAACCCAATCACAGAAAGACATACATGGTATGCACTCATTGATAAGTGGCTATTAGCCCAAATGCTTGAATTACCCTAGATCCCTAGAACATACGAAACTCAAGACGGATGATCAAAATGTGAATGCTTCACTCCTTCTTTAAATGAGGAAAAAGAATTCCCTTGGCAGGGAAGGGAGAGGCAAAGATTAAAACAGAGACTGAAGGAACACCCATTCAGAGCCTGCCCCACATTTGGCCCATACATATACAGCCACCCAATTGGACTAGATGGATGAAGCAAAGAACTGAAGACCGACAGGAGCCGGATGTAGATCGCTCCTGAGAGACACAGCCAGAATACAGCAAATACAGAGGCGAATGCCAGCAGCAAACCACTGAACTGAGAATAGGTCCCCTATTGAAGGAATCAGAGAAAGAACTGGAAGAGCTTGAAGGGGCTCGAGACCCCAAAAGTACAACAATGCCAAGCAACCAGAGCTTCCAGGGAATAAGCCACTACCTAAAGACTATACGTGGACTGACCCTGGACTCTGACCCCATAGGTAGCAATGAATATCCTAGTAAGAGCACCAGTGGAAGGGGAAGCCCTGGGTCCTGCTAAGACTGAACCCCCAGTGAACTAGTCTATGGGGGGAGGGCGGCAATGGTGGGAGGGTTGGGAGGGGAACACCCATAAGGAAGGGGAGGGGGGAGGGGGATGTTTGCCCGGAAACCGGGAAAGGGAATAACAGTCGAAATGTATATAAGAAATACTCAAGTTAATAAAAAAAAAAAAAGAATTCAAGGTTCATACATAATCATAATATAAAGCAATATACATACAGCAAACCAATAGCCAACATCAAACTAAATGGAGAGAAACTCAAAGCAATCCCATTAAAATCAGGGACAAGACTAGGCTGCCCAATCTCACTGTAGCTACTCAATATAGTACTCAAAATTCTAGTCAGAACAATTAGACAAAAAAATCAAAGGGATATACATTGGGAAGGAGGAAGTCAAGATTTCACTATTTGCAGATGATATGATAGTATACATAAGCAACCCCAAAAATTTTACCAGAGAGCTTCTACAGCTGATAAACAACTTCAGCAAAGTGGCTGGATATAAAATTAAATCAAACAAGTCTTCCTCTACTCAAAGGATAAATGAGTTGAGAAAGAAATTAGGGAAACAACACCCTTCACAATAGTTACACATCATATGAAGTATCTTGGTGTGACTTATATCTTTCACTTGCTTTGTATGACAATACTTCAAGTCCCTGAAGAAAGAAATCAAAGACCTTAGAAGAAGGAAGGATCTCCCATGCTCATGGATAGGCAGGATTAATATAGTAAAAATGGCCATCTTGCTGAAAGCAAACTACAGATTCAATGCAATCCCCATCAAAATTCCAACTCAATGCTTTATAGAGTTAAAAAAAAAAAGCAATTCAAAACTTCACTTGGAATAACAAAAACCTAGGATAGTGAAAACTATTCTAGACAATAGAAGAACTTCTGGGGAAATTACTATCCCCGACCTCAAGCTGTACTACAGTGCAATAGTGATTTAAAAAGCTGCATAGTATTGGTAAAGAGACAGGTAGATCAATGGAATAGAATTGAAGACCCAGAAATAAACCCACACATCAATAGTCATTTCATTTTTGACAAAGAAGCCAAAATTATTCAGTGGAAAAAAGACAGCATTTTCAACAAATGGTGCTAGTTCAACTGGCAGTTAGCAAGTAGAAGAATGCAAATTGACCCAGTTTTATCTCCTTGTACAAAGCTCAAATTCAAGTGGATTGAGGACCTCCACATAAAACCAAATGTGCTGAATCTAATAGAAGAGAAAGTGGGGAAGATATTTCAACACATTGTCACGGGGGAAATTTTTCTGAACAGAACACCAATGGCTGATAACAACAATCAACAAATGGGACCTCATAAAACTACAAAGCTCTGTAAAGCAAAGGACACTGTCAATAGGACAAAATGGCAACCAACAGACTGGGAAAATATCTTTACCAACGCTAAATCAGATAGAGGGCTAATATCCAAAATATCCAAAAACTCAAGAAGTTACCCTCCAGAGAACAAAATAGCCTTATTTTTAAAAAATGGGGTACAGAGCTAATCAGAGAATTCTCCACGGAGGAATCTTGAATGGCTGAGAAGCTCTTAAAGAAATGTTCAACATCCTTAGTCATTAGGGAAATGCAAACCAAAACAACCCTGAGATTACACCTCACACCAGTCAGAATGGTTAAGATCAAAAACTGAGGTGACAACAGATGCTGACAAGGATGTGAAGAAAAAGGAACACTCCTCCATTTTTGGTAGGAATGAAAGCTGGTATAACCACTCTGGAAATCAGTCAGGGGGTTCCTCAGAAATTTGGAAAATTCTACCTGAAGACCCAGCTAAACCACTACTGAGCATATACCCAAAAGATGCCCCAACATATAACAAGGACACATGCCCCACTATGTTCATAGCAGCCTTATTTATAATAGCCAGAAGCTGGAAAGAGCCCAGATACCCTCAGTATAAGAATGGATACAGGTCTTCCTGGTTGCTGCCGCTGCAGAGAGCCCCTGGGCAGCACCCCACGAGTGAACCTGAGCCTCGGGACCACAGGTAAGACCAAATTTTCTGCTGCAAGAAAGCTGCCTGGTGAGCTTGGGACACACGGAAGCAGAATTTCTCTAGGACCGGGCACGTTCTGTGTTTACCGGAAGTCCCACACCCGCGGATCCCGGCCCGCAGCAGCTCTCTGCTCCCAGACCCGGTGAGAGAGAGACCCAACCGCCTGGTCAGGTGGGCACTCCTGAGGCTGCAGAGCGGAAGAGACCACCAACACTGCTCACCCCTGCCCACTTCCCTGGCCCAAGAGGAAACTGTATAAGGCCTCTGGGCTCCCGTGGGGGAGGGCCCAGGAGCGCCAGGACACCTGCCTGAGACACCGCCGGAACCTGAAAGAAACAGACCGGATAAACAGTTCTCTGCACCCAAATCCCGTGGGAGGGAGAGCTAAACCTTCAGAGAGGCAGACAAGCCTGGGAAACCAGAAGAGACTGCTCCCTGCACACACATCTCGGACGCCAGAGGAAAAAGCCAAAGACCATCTGGAACCCTGGTGCACTGAAGCTCCCGGAAGGGGCGGCACAGGTCTTCCTGGTTGCTGCCGCTGCAGAGAGCCCCTGGGCAGCACCCCACGAGCGAACTTGAGCCTCGGGACCACAGGTAAGACCAAATTTTCTGCTGCAAGAAAGCTGCCTGGTGAACTCAAGACACAGGCCCACAGGAACAGCTGAAGACCTGTAGAGAGGAAAAACTACACGCCCGAAAGCAAAACACTCTGTCCCCATAACTGACTGAAAGAGAGGAAAACAGGTCTACAGCACTCCTGACACACAGGCTTATAGGACAGTCTAGCCACTGTCAGAAATAGCAGAACAAAGTAACACTAGAGATAATCTGATGGCGAGAGGCAAGCGCAGGAACCCAAGCAACAGAAACCAAGACTACATGCCATCATCGGAGCCCAATTCTCCCACCAAAACAAACATGGAATATCCAAACACACCAGAAAAGCAAGATCTAGTTTCAAAATCATATTTGATCATGATGCTGGAGGACTTCAAGAAAGACATGAACACACTTAGGGAAACACAGGAAAACATTAATAAACAAGTAGAAGCCTACAGAGAGGAATCGCAAAAATCCCTGAAAGAATTCCAGGAAAACACAATCAAACAGTTGAAGGAATTAAAAATGGAAATAGAAGCAATCAAGAAAGAACACATGGAAACAACCCTGGATATAGAAAACCAAAAGAAGAGACAAGGAGCTGTAGATACAAGCTTCACCAACAGAATACAAGAGATGGAAGAGAGAATCTCAGGAGCAGAAGATTCCATAGAAATCATTGACTCAACTGTCAAAGATAATGTCAAGCGGAAAAAGCTACTGGTCCAAAACATACAGGAAATCCAGGACTCAATGAGAAGATCAAACCTAAGGATAATAGGTATAGAAGAGAGTGAAGACTCCCAGCTCAAAGGACCAGTAAATATCTTCAACAAAATCATAGAAGAAAACTTCCCTAACCTAAAAAAAGAGATACCCATAGGCATACAAGAAGCCTACAGAACTCCAAATAGATTGGACCAGAAAAGAAACACCTCCCGTCACATAATTGTCAAAACACCAAACGCACAAAATAAAGAAAGAATATTAAAAGCAGTAAGGGAAAAAGGTCAAGTAACATATAAAGGGAGACCTATCAGAATCACACCAGACTTCTCGCCAGAAACTATGAAGGCCAGAAGATCCTGGACTGATGTCATACAGACCCTAAGAGAACACAAATGCCAGCCCAGGTTACTGTATCCAGCAAAACTCTCAATTAACATTGATGGAGAAACCAAGATATTCCATGACAAAACCAAATTTACACAATATCTTTCTACAAATCCAGCACTACAAAGGATAATAAATGGTAAAGCCCAACATAAGGAGGCAAGCTATACCCTAGAAGAAGCAAGAAACTAATCGTCTTGGCAACAAAACAAAGAGAATGAAAGCACACAAACATAACCTCACATCCAAATATGAATATAAAGGGAAACAATAATCACTATTCCTTAATATCTCTCAATATCAATGGCCTCAACTCCCCAATAAAAAGACATAGATTAACAAACTGGATACGCAACGAGGACCCTGCATTCTGCTGCCTACAGGAAACACACCTCAGAGACAAAGACAGACACTACCTCAGAGTGAAAGGCTGGAAAACAACTTTCCAAGCAAATAGTCAGAAGAAGCAAGCTGGAGTAGCCATTCTAATATCAAATAAAATCAATTTCCAACTAAAAGTCATCAAAAAAGATAAGGAAGGACACTTCATATTCATCAAAGGAAAAATCCACCAAGATGAACTCTCAATCCTAAATATCTATGCCCCAAATACAAGGGCACCTACATACGTAAAAGAAACCTTACTAAAGCTCAAAACACACATTGCACCTCACACAATAATAGTGGGAGATTTCAACACCCCACTCTCATCAATGGACAGATCATGGAAACAGAAATTAAACAGTGATGTCGATAGACTAAGAGAAGTCATGAGCCAAATGGACTTAACGGATATTTATAGAACATTCTATCCTAAGGCAAAAGGATATACCTTCTTCTCAGCTCCTCATGGTACTTTCTCCAAAATTGACCATATAATTGGTCAAAAAACGGGCCTCAACAGGTACAGAAAGATAGAAATAATCCCATGCGTGCTATCGGACCACCACGGCCTAAAACTGGTCTTCAATAACAATAAGGGAAGAATGCCCACATATACGTGGAAATTGAACAATGCTCTACTCAATGATAACCTGGTCAAGGAAGAAATAAAGAAAGAAATTAAAAACTTTTTAGAATTTAATGAAAATGAAGATACCACATACTCAAACTTATGGGACACAATGAAAGCTGTGCTAAGAGGAAAACTCATAGCGCTGAGTGCCTGCAGAAAGAAACAGGAAAGAGCATATGTCAGCAGCTTGACAGCACACCTAAAAGCTCTAGAACAAAAAGAAGCAAATACACCCAGGAGGAGTAGAAGGCAGGAAATAATCAAACTCAGAGCTGAAATCAACCAAGTAGAAACAAAAAGGACCATAGAAAGAATCAACAGGACCAAAAGTTGGTTCTTTGAGAAAATCAACAAGATAGATAAACCCTTAGCCAGACTAACGAGAGGACACAGAGAGTGCGTCCAAATTAACAAAATCAGAAATGAAAAGGGAGACATAACTACAGATTCAGAGGAAATTCAAAAAATCATCAGATCTTACTATAAAAACCTATATTCAACAAAATTTGAAAATCTTCAGGAAATGGACAATTTCCTAGACAGATACCAGGTATCAAAGTTAAATCAGGAACAGATAAACCAGTTAAACAACCCCATAACTCCTAAGGAAATAGAAGCAGTCATTAAAGGTCTCCCAACCAAAAAGAGCCCAGGTCCAGATGGGTTTAGTGCAGAATTCTATCAAACCTTCATAGAAGACCTCATACCAATATTATCCAAACTATTCCACAAAATTGAAACAGATGGAGCCCTACCGAATTCCTTCTACGAATCTACAATTACTCTTATACCTAAACCACACAAAGACACAACAAAGAAAGAGAACTTCAGACCAATTTCCCTTATGAATATCGACGCAAAAATACTCAATAAAATTCTGGCAAACCGAATCCAAGAGCACATCAAAACAATCATCCACCATGATCAAGTAGGCTTCATCCCAGGCATGCAGGGATGGTTTAATATACGGAAAACCATCAACGTGATCCATTATATAAACAAACTGAAAGAACAGAACCACATGATCATTTCATTAGATGCTGAGAAAGCATTTGACAAAATTCAACACCCCTTCATTAAAAAGTCCTTGAAAGAATAGGAATTCAAGGCCCATACCTAAACATAGTAAAAGCCATATACAGCAAACCAGTTGCTAACATTAAACTAAATGGAGAGAAACTCGAAGCAATCCCACTAAAATCAGGGACTAGACAAGGCTGCCCACTCTCTCCCTACTTATTCAATATAGTTCTTGAAGTTCTAGCCAAAGCAATCAGACAACAAAAGGAGATCAAAGGGATACAGATCGGAAAAGAAGAGGTCAAAATATCACTATTTGCAGATGACATGATAGTATATTTAAGTGATCCCAAAAGTTCCACCAGAGAACTACTAAAGCTGATAAACAACTTCAGCAAAGTGGCTGGGTATAAAATTAACTCAAATAAATCAGTTGCCTTCCTCTACACAAAAGAGAAACAAGCCGAGAAAGAAATTAGGGAAACGACACCCTTCATAATAGACCCAAATAATATAAAGTACCTCGGTGTGACTTTAACCAAGCAAGTAAAAGATCTGTACAATAAGAACTTCAAGACACTGAAGAAAGAAATTGAAGAAGACCTCAGAAGATGGAAAGATCTCCCATGCTCATGGATTGGCAGGATTAATATAGTAAAAATGGCCATTTTACCAAAAGCAATCTACAGATTCAATGCAATCCCCATCAAAATACCAATCCAATTCTTCAAAGAGTTAGACAGAACAATTTGCCAATTCATCTGGAATAACAAAAAACCCAGGATAGCTAAAGCTATCCTCAACAATAAAAGGACTTCAGGGGGAATCACTATCCCTGAACTCAAGCAGTATTACAGAGCAATAGTGATAAAAACTGCATGGTATTGGTACAGAGACAGACAGATAGACCAATGGAATAGAATTGAAGACCCAGAAATGAACCCACACACCTATGGTCACTTGATTTTTGACAAAGGAGCCAAAACCATCCAATGGAAAAAAGATAGCATTTTCAGCAAATGGTGCTGGTTCAACTGGAGGGCAACATGTAGAAGAATGCAGATCGATCCATGCTTATCACCCTGTACAAAGCTTAAGTCCAAGTGGATCAAGGACCTCCACATCAAACCAGACACACTCAAACTAATAGAAGAAAAACTAGGGAAGCATCTGGAACACATGGGCACTGGAAAAAATTTCCTGAACAAAACACCAATGGCTTATGCTCTGAGATCAAGAATCGACAAATGGGATGTCATAAAACTGCAAAGCTTCTGTAAGGCAAAGGACACTGTGGTTAGGACAAAACGGCAACCAACAGATTGGGAAAAGATCTTTACCAATCCTACAACAGATAGAGGCCTTATATCCAAAATATACAAAGAACTCAAGAAGTTAGACCGCAGGGAAACAAATAACCCTATTAAAAAATGGGGTTCAGAGCTAAACAAAGAATTCACAGCTGAGGAATGCCGAATGGCTGAGAAACACCTAAAGAAATGTTCAACATCTTTAGTCATAAGGGAAATGCAAATCAAAACAACCCTGAGATTTCACCTCACACCAGTGCGATTGGCTAAGATCAAAAACTCAGGTGACAGCAGATGCTGGCGAGGTTGTGAAGAAAGAGGAACACTCCTCCATTGTTGGTGGGATTGCAGACTGGTAAAACCATTCTGGAAATCAGTCTGGAGGTTCCTCAGAAAATTGGACATTGAACTGCCTGAGGATCCAGCCATACCTCTCTTGGGCATATACCCAAAAGATACCTCAACATATAAAAGAGACACGTGCTCCACTATGTTCATCGCAGCCTTATTTATAATAGCCAGAAAATGGAAAGAACCCAGATGCCCTTCAACAGAGGAATGGATACAGAAAATGTGGTACATCTACACAATGGAATATTACTCAGCTATCAAAAACAACGAGTTTATGAAATTCGTAGGCAAATGGTTGGAACTGGAAAATATCATCCTGAGTGAACTAACCCAATCACAGAAAGACATACATGGTATGCACTCATTGATAAGTGGCTATTAGCCCAAATGCTTGAATTACCCTAGATCCCTAGAACATACGAAACTCAAGACGGATGATCAAAATGTGAATGCTTCACTCCTTCTTTAAATGAGGAAAAAGAATTCCCTTGGCAGGGAAGGGAGAGGCAAAGATTAAAACAGAGACTGAAGGAACACCCATTCAGAGCCTGCCCCACATTTGGCCCATACATATACAGCCACCCAATTGGACTAGATGGATGAAGCAAAGAACTGAAGACCGACAGGAGCCGGATGTAGATCGCTCCTGAGAGACACAGCCAGAATACAGCAAATACAGAGGCGAATGCCAGCAGCAAACCACTGAACTGAGAATAGGTCCCCTATTGAAGGAATCAGAGAAAGAACTGGAAGAGCTTGAAGGGGCTCGAGACCCCAAAAGTACAACAATGCCAAGCAACCAGAGCTTCCAGGGAATAAGCCACTACCTAAAGACTATACGTGGACTGACCCTGGACTCTGACCCCATAGGTAGCAATGAATATCCTAGTAAGAGCACCAGTGGAAGGGGAAGCCCTGGGTCCTGCTAAGACTGAACCCCCAGTGAACTAGTCTATGGGGGGAGGGCGGCAATGGTGGGAGGGTTGGGAGGGGAACACCCATAAGGAAGGGGAGGGGGGAGGGGGATGTTTGCCCGGAAACCGGGAAAGGGAATAACAGTCGAAATGTATATAAGAAATACTCAAGTTAATAAAAAAAAAAAAAAGAATTCAAGGTTCATACATAATCATAATATAAAGCAATATACATACAGCAAACCAATAGCCAACATCAAACTAAATGGAGAGAAACTCAAAGCAATCCCATTAAAATCAGGGACAAGACTAGGCTGCCCAATCTCACTGTAGCTACTCAATATAGTACTCAAAATTCTAGTCAGAACAATTAGACAAAAAAATCAAAGGGATATACATTGGGAAGGAGGAAGTCAAGATTTCACTATTTGCAGATGATATGATAGTATACATAAGCAACCCCAAAAATTTTACCAGAGAGCTTCTACAGCTGATAAACAACTTCAGCAAAGTGGCTGGATATAAAATTAAATCAAACAAGTCTTCCTCTACTCAAAGGATAAATGAGTTGAGAAAGAAATTAGGGAAACAACACCCTTCACAATAGTTACACATCATATGAAGTATCTTGGTGTGACTTATATCTTTCACTTGCTTTGTATGACAATACTTCAAGTCCCTGAAGAAAGAAATCAAAGACCTTAGAAGAAGGAAGGATCTCCCATGCTCATGGATAGGCAGGATTAATATAGTAAAAATGGCCATCTTGCTGAAAGCAAACTACAGATTCAATGCAATCCCCATCAAAATTCCAACTCAATGCTTTATAGAGTTAAAAAAAAAAAGCAATTCAAAACTTCACTTGGAATAACAAAAACCTAGGATAGTGAAAACTATTCTAGACAATAGAAGAACTTCTGGGGAAATTACTATCCCCGACCTCAAGCTGTACTACAGTGCAATAGTGATTTAAAAAGCTGCATAGTATTGGTAAAGAGACAGGTAGATCAATGGAATAGAATTGAAGACCCAGAAATAAACCCACACATCAATAGTCATTTCATTTTTGACAAAGAAGCCAAAATTATTCAGTGGAAAAAAGACAGCATTTTCAACAAATGGTGCTAGTTCAACTGGCAGTTAGCAAGTAGAAGAATGCAAATTGACCCAGTTTTATCTCCTTGTACAAAGCTCAAATTCAAGTGGATTGAGGACCTCCACATAAAACCAAATGTGCTGAATCTAATAGAAGAGAAAGTGGGGAAGATATTTCAACACATTGTCACGGGGGAAATTTTTCTGAACAGAACACCAATGGCTGATAACAACAATCAACAAATGGGACCTCATAAAACTACAAAGCTCTGTAAAGCAAAGGACACTGTCAATAGGACAAAATGGCAACCAACAGACTGGGAAAATATCTTTACCAACGCTAAATCAGATAGAGGGCTAATATCCAAAATATCCAAAAACTCAAGAAGTTACCCTCCAGAGAACAAAATAGCCTTATTTTTAAAAAATGGGGTACAGAGCTAATCAGAGAATTCTCCACGGAGGAATCTTGAATGGCTGAGAAGCTCTTAAAGAAATGTTCAACATCCTTAGTCATTAGGGAAATGCAAACCAAAACAACCCTGAGATTACACCTCACACCAGTCAGAATGGTTAAGATCAAAAACTGAGGTGACAACAGATGCTGACAAGGATGTGAAGAAAAAGGAACACTCCTCCATTTTTGGTAGGAATGAAAGCTGGTATAACCACTCTGGAAATCAGTCAGGGGGTTCCTCAGAAATTTGGAAAATTCTACCTGAAGACCCAGCTAAACCACTACTGAGCATATACCCAAAAGATGCCCCAACATATAACAAGGACACATGCCCCACTATGTTCATAGCAGCCTTATTTATAATAGCCAGAAGCTGGAAAGAGCCCAGATACCCTCAGTATAAGAATGGATACAGGTCTTCCTGGTTGCTGCCGCTGCAGAGAGCCCCTGGGCAGCACCCCACGAGTGAACCTGAGCCTCGGGACCACAGGTAAGACCAAATTTTCTGCTGCAAGAAAGCTGCCTGGTGAGCTTGGGACACACGGAAGCAGAATTTCTCTAGGACCGGGCACGTTCTGTGTTTACCGGAAGTCCCACACCCGCGGATCCCGGCCCGCAGCAGCTCTCTGCTCCCAGACCCGGTGAGAGAGAGACCCAACCGCCTGGTCAGGTGGGCACTCCTGAGGCTGCAGAGCGGAAGAGACCACCAACACTGCTCACCCCTGCCCACTTCCCTGGCCCAAGAGGAAACTGTATAAGGCCTCTGGGCTCCCGTGGGGGAGGGCCCAGGAGCGCCAGGACACCTGCCTGAGACACCGCCGGAACCTGAAAGAAACAGACCGGATAAACAGTTCTCTGCACCCAAATCCCGTGGGAGGGAGAGCTAAACCTTCAGAGAGGCAGACAAGCCTGGGAAACCAGAAGAGACTGCTCCCTGCACACACATCTCGGACGCCAGAGGAAAAAGCCAAAGACCATCTGGAACCCTGGTGCACTGAAGCTCCCGGAAGGGGCGGCACAGGTCTTCCTGGTTGCTGCCGCTGCAGAGAGCCCCTGGGCAGCACCCCACGAGCGAACTTGAGCCTCGGGACCACAGGTAAGACCAAATTTTCTGCTGCAAGAAAGCTGCCTGGTGAACTCAAGACACAGGCCCACAGGAACAGCTGAAGACCTGTAGAGAGGAAAAACTACACGCCCGAAAGCAAAACACTCTGTCCCCATAACTGACTGAAAGAGAGGAAAACAGGTCTACAGCACTCCTGACACACAGGCTTATAGGACAGTCTAGCCACTGTCAGAAATAGCAGAACAAAGTAACACTAGAGATAATCTGATGGCGAGAGGCAAGCGCAGGAACCCAAGCAACAGAAACCAAGACTACATGCCATCATCGGAGCCCAATTCTCCCACCAAAACAAACATGGAATATCCAAACACACCAGAAAAGCAAGATCTAGTTTCAAAATCATATTTGATCATGATGCTGGAGGACTTCAAGAAAGACATGAACACACTTAGGGAAACACAGGAAAACATTAATAAACAAGTAGAAGCCTACAGAGAGGAATCGCAAAAATCCCTGAAAGAATTCCAGGAAAACACAATCAAACAGTTGAAGGAATTAAAAATGGAAATAGAAGCAATCAAGAAAGAACACATGGAAACAACCCTGGATATAGAAAACCAAAAGAAGAGACAAGGAGCTGTAGATACAAGCTTCACCAACAGAATACAAGAGATGGAAGAGAGAATCTCAGGAGCAGAAGATTCCATAGAAATCATTGACTCAACTGTCAAAGATAATGTCAAGCGGAAAAAGCTACTGGTCCAAAACATACAGGAAATCCAGGACTCAATGAGAAGATCAAACCTAAGGATAATAGGTATAGAAGAGAGTGAAGACTCCCAGCTCAAAGGACCAGTAAATATCTTCAACAAAATCATAGAAGAAAACTTCCCTAACCTAAAAAAAGAGATACCCATAGGCATACAAGAAGCCTACAGAACTCCAAATAGATTGGACCAGAAAAGAAACACCTCCCGTCACATAATTGTCAAAACACCAAACGCACAAAATAAAGAAAGAATATTAAAAGCAGTAAGGGAAAAAGGTCAAGTAACATATAAAGGGAGACCTATCAGAATCACACCAGACTTCTCGCCAGAAACTATGAAGGCCAGAAGATCCTGGACTGATGTCATACAGACCCTAAGAGAACACAAATGCCAGCCCAGGTTACTGTATCCAGCAAAACTCTCAATTAACATTGATGGAGAAACCAAGATATTCCATGACAAAACCAAATTTACACAATATCTTTCTACAAATCCAGCACTACAAAGGATAATAAATGGTAAAGCCCAACATAAGGAGGCAAGCTATACCCTAGAAGAAGCAAGAAACTAATCGTCTTGGCAACAAAACAAAGAGAATGAAAGCACACAAACATAACCTCACATCCAAATATGAATATAAAGGGAAACAATAATCACTATTCCTTAATATCTCTCAATATCAATGGCCTCAACTCCCCAATAAAAAGACATAGATTAACAAACTGGATACGCAACGAGGACCCTGCATTCTGCTGCCTACAGGAAACACACCTCAGAGACAAAGACAGACACTACCTCAGAGTGAAAGGCTGGAAAACAACTTTCCAAGCAAATAGTCAGAAGAAGCAAGCTGGAGTAGCCATTCTAATATCAAATAAAATCAATTTCCAACTAAAAGTCATCAAAAAAGATAAGGAAGGACACTTCATATTCATCAAAGGAAAAATCCACCAAGATGAACTCTCAATCCTAAATATCTATGCCCCAAATACAAGGGCACCTACATACGTAAAAGAAACCTTACTAAAGCTCAAAACACACATTGCACCTCACACAATAATAGTGGGAGATTTCAACACCCCACTCTCATCAATGGACAGATCATGGAAACAGAAATTAAACAGTGATGTCGATAGACTAAGAGAAGTCATGAGCCAAATGGACTTAACGGATATTTATAGAACATTCTATCCTAAGGCAAAAGGATATACCTTCTTCTCAGCTCCTCATGGTACTTTCTCCAAAATTGACCATATAATTGGTCAAAAAACGGGCCTCAACAGGTACAGAAAGATAGAAATAATCCCATGCGTGCTATCGGACCACCACGGCCTAAAACTGGTCTTCAATAACAATAAGGGAAGAATGCCCACATATACGTGGAAATTGAACAATGCTCTACTCAATGATAACCTGGTCAAGGAAGAAATAAAGAAAGAAATTAAAAACTTTTTAGAATTTAATGAAAATGAAGATACCACATACTCAAACTTATGGGACACAATGAAAGCTGTGCTAAGAGGAAAACTCATAGCGCTGAGTGCCTGCAGAAAGAAACAGGAAAGAGCATATGTCAGCAGCTTGACAGCACACCTAAAAGCTCTAGAACAAAAAGAAGCAAATACACCCAGGAGGAGTAGAAGGCAGGAAATAATCAAACTCAGAGCTGAAATCAACCAAGTAGAAACAAAAAGGACCATAGAAAGAATCAACAGGACCAAAAGTTGGTTCTTTGAGAAAATCAACAAGATAGATAAACCCTTAGCCAGACTAACGAGAGGACACAGAGAGTGCGTCCAAATTAACAAAATCAGAAATGAAAAGGGAGACATAACTACAGATTCAGAGGAAATTCAAAAAATCATCAGATCTTACTATAAAAACCTATATTCAACAAAATTTGAAAATCTTCAGGAAATGGACAATTTCCTAGACAGATACCAGGTATCAAAGTTAAATCAGGAACAGATAAACCAGTTAAACAACCCCATAACTCCTAAGGAAATAGAAGCAGTCATTAAAGGTCTCCCAACCAAAAAGAGCCCAGGTCCAGATGGGTTTAGTGCAGAATTCTATCAAACCTTCATAGAAGACCTCATACCAATATTATCCAAACTATTCCACAAAATTGAAACAGATGGAGCCCTACCGAATTCCTTCTACGAATCTACAATTACTCTTATACCTAAACCACACAAAGACACAACAAAGAAAGAGAACTTCAGACCAATTTCCCTTATGAATATCGACGCAAAAATACTCAATAAAATTCTGGCAAACCGAATCCAAGAGCACATCAAAACAATCATCCACCATGATCAAGTAGGCTTCATCCCAGGCATGCAGGGATGGTTTAATATACGGAAAACCATCAACGTGATCCATTATATAAACAAACTGAAAGAACAGAACCACATGATCATTTCATTAGATGCTGAGAAAGCATTTGACAAAATTCAACACCCCTTCATGATAAAAGTCCTGGAAAGAATAGGAATTCAAGGCCCATACCTAAACATAGTAAAAGCCATATACAGCAAACCAGTTGCTAACATTAAACTAAATGGAGAGAAACTCGAAGCAATCCCACTAAAATCAGGGACTAGACAAGGCTGCCCACTCTCTCCCTACTTATTCAATATAGTTCTTGAAGTTCTAGCCAAAGCAATCAGACAACAAAAGGAGATCAAAGGGATACAGATCGGAAAAGAAGAGGTCAAAATATCACTATTTGCAGATGACATGATAGTATATTTAAGTGATCCCAAAAGTTCCACCAGAGAACTACTAAAGCTGATAAACAACTTCAGCAAAGTGGCTGGGTATAAAATTAACTCAAATAAATCAGTTGCCTTCCTCTACACAAAAGAGAAACAAGCCGAGAAAGAAATTAGGGAAATGACACCCTTCATAATAGACCCAAATAATATAAAGTACCTCGGTGTGACTTTAACCAAGCAAGTAAAAGATCTGTACAATAAGAACTTCAAGACACTGAGGAAAGAAATTGAAGAAGACCTCAGAAGATGGAAAGATCTCCCATGCTCATGGATTGGCAGGATTAATATAGTAAAAATGGCCATTTTACCAAAAGCAATCTACAGATTCAATGCAATCCCCATCAAAATACCAATCCAATTCTTCAAAGAGTTAGACAGAACAATTTGCCAATTCATCTGGAATAACAAAAAACCCAGGATAGCTAAAGCTATCCTCAACAATAAAAGGACTTCAGGGGGAATCACTATCCCTGAACTCAAGCAGTATTACAGAGCAATAGTGATAAAAACTGCATGGTATTGGTACAGAGACAGACAGATAGACCAATGGAATAGAATTGAAGACCCAGAAATGAACCCACACACCTATGGTCACTTGATTTTTGACAAAGGAGCCAAAACCATCCAATGGAAAAAAGATAGCATTTTCAGCAAATGGTGCTGGTTCAACTGGAGGGCAACATGTAGAAGAATGCAGATCGATCCATGCTTATCACCCTGTACAAAGCTTAAGTCCAAGTGGATCAAGGACCTCCACATCAAACCAGACACACTCAAACTAATAGAAGAAAAACTAGGGAAGCATCTGGA